>NC_090754.1:54154195-54299195 GCF_036898095.1 Palaemon carinicauda
GAGGGACAGCACACGATTCTTAAAAGTTGACAAAGTTCCCATTGTTGTACCTGGTTAGAATAGATGAGATTGACAATTTTTGACAGTTGATTATCGGGAAAGACATCTGTGCCAAAATGTAAAACTTGAAGTATAGCTCTCTACTTAATTCTAATTGCCTTTTTTTTAGCTCATATCCTAAAGACAGTAGGCCTACATGCTTAGCGAGACTAATTTAGTTGTAGATTAGGAAATACATAGATTTGTATATCACGGTTCATTCATTATGTTACTAGACTTAGAGTTAGTCTTTTGTCACGGGAAAGTTTATTGTTTTGTGGAGTAATAATCAGTATTGCCAGATGGGTTAGTCTAAATATCCCCAAAACAATCCAAAAATCCCCATTTCTACAAATGTATTTTCTTCTGATCCTGTAGGTTTTACTAACATTGAAATTACTCACTATACTTCATATAAGTGCAAGCAAATTAATTGCAACATTATAAAGGTTTACTCATATTTGTTTCTTCATAGAAATTTGTACAGAATATCCCCATCAGACACCCAATTTGTACAGAATATCCCCATCAGACACCCAATTTGCACAGACAAACCCCATCAGACACCCAATTTGAACAGAATATCCCCATCAGACACCCAATTTGTACAGAATATCCCCATCAGACACCCAATTTGTACAAAATATCCCCATCAGACACCCAATTTGTACAAAATATCCCCATCAGACACCCAATTTGAACAGAATATCCCCATCAGACACCCAATTTGTACAGAATATCCCCACCAGACACCCAATTTGTACAGAATATCCCCATCAGACACCCAATTTGTACAGAGTATCCCCATCAGACACCCAATTTGTACAAAATATCCCCATCAGACACCAATTAGCACAGACAAACCCCATCAGACACCCAATTTGTACAGAATATCCCCATCAGACACCCAATTTTACAAAATATCCCCATCAGACACCAAATTTCTACAGAATATCCCTATCAGACACCCAATTTCTACAGAATATCCCCATCAGACACCCAATTTCTACAGAATATCCCCATCAGACACCCAATTTGTACAGAATATCCCCATCAGACACCCAATTTGTACAGAATATCCCCATCAGACACCCAATTTATACAGAATATCCCCATCAGACACCCAATTTGTACAGAATATCCCCATCAGACACCCAATTTGTACAGAATATCCCCATCAGACACTAAATTTGTACAAAATATCCCCATCAGACACCCAATTTGTACAGAATATCCCCATCAGACACCCAATTTGTACAGAATACCCCCATCAGACACCCAATTTGTACAAAATATCTCCATCAGACACTCAATTTGTACAAATTATCCCCATCAGACACCCAATTTGTACAGAATATCCCCACCAGACACCCAATTTGTACAGAATATCCCCATCAGACACCCAATTTGTACAGAGTATCCCCATCAGACACCCAATTTGTACAAAATATCCCCATCAGACACCAATTAGCACAGACAAACCCCATCAGAGACCCAATTTGTACAGAATATCCCCATCAGACACCCAATTTTACAAAATATCCCCATCAGACACCCAATTTCTACAGAATATCCCTATCAGACACCCAATTTCTACAGAATATCCCCATCAGACACCCAATTTCTACAGAATATCCCCATCAGACACGCAATTTGTACAGAATATCCCCATCAGACGCCCAATTTCTACAGAATATCCCCATCAGACACCCAATTTGTACAGAATATCCCCATCAGACACCCAATTTCTACAGAATATCCCCATCAGACACCCAATTTCTACAGAATATCCCCATCAGACACCCAATTTCTACAGAATATCCCCATCAGACACCCAATTTCTACAGAATATCCCCATCAGACACCCAATTTGTACAGAATATCCCCATCAGACACCCAATTTGTACAGAATATCCCCATCAGACACCCAATTTCTACAGAATATCCCCATCAGACACCCAATTTCTACAGAATATCCCCATCAGACACCCAATTTGTACAGAATATCCCCATCAGACACCCAATTTCTACAGAATATCCCCATCAGACACCCAATTTCTACAGAATATCCCCATCAGACACCCAATTTGTACAGAATATCCCCATCAGACACCCCAAATCCCTAAATCTAGAGATAATCCCCAAATCTAGAGATAATCCCCAAATCTAGAGATAAATCCCCAAATCTAGAGATAAATCCCTAAATCTAGAGATAAATCCCCAAATCTAGAGATAAATCCCTAAATCTAGAGATAAATCCCCAAATCTAGAGATAAATCCCTAAATCTAGAGATAAATCCCTATATCTGGCAATACTTTGGAGTATCCCATAAACTGATTAATAACTTACCTGTTATTTTTGGTGTCAAGAATCTAATGAAAATCAAGGGAAAGTTGTCACTGTGTATGAAGAGTTTAATACAAAACATTTGCAAATAACTTATTTCGTTTTTTATTGTTATTACCTCCCCCACAACGAAGTTGGAAGGAGGTTATGTTTTTGCCCCCTGTTTGTGTGTTTGTAATATGTATGTTTGTTTGTGAACACCTTCCTGGCAACAATTTTAATCATAGAGTAATGAAACTTGCAGTGTTTAACTCTTATGTTAAAAGCTGGAAATGATTAAATTTTGGAAAGTCGAGGTCAAAGGTTAAGGCCACGGTCAAGCAAAATGTCCAATTCACGTAATCAGCCATAAGTTTGGACATCGTTGACATAAAGACTTCAAACATACCGGTAGTTCATATTTGAGTGTATAAAAATCCACGCCAATTAATGCAGGTTAAGGTCAAAGGTCAAGGTCAAGGTCGTGTAAAAGGTCAAGAAATAAGCTGCCTCGGCATAGGTCTTCGCTTTACTGAGTGCCCCTCTAGTTATTATTATTATTATTATTATTATTATTATTGTTGTTGTTGTTGTTTTTATTACTATTATTTTTATTATTATTATTTTTCTTCTTATTCTTCTTCTTCTTATTATTATTATTATTGTTATTTTTATTATTATTTTTATTATTATTATTATTAGCCAAGCTACAATCCTAGCTGGAAAACCAAGAAGCTATAAGCCCTTGGGCTCTAAGAGTGAAAATAGCCCAGTGAGGAAAGAAAACAAGGAAATACATAGTCTACGAGAGAATAAGTGAACAATCACAATGAAATATTTAAATAACAGTAGCAACAATACAATAATCTTTCATATATAAACTATAATAACTAAAACTAAAAAAAAAAGAGGAAGAAAAATAAGATAGAAAAGTGTGCCTGAGTGTACTTTGAAGCAAGAGGGTATTGTTATTATTATTACTTGCTAAGCTACAACCCTAGTTTGAAAAGCAGGATGCTATAAGCCCAAGGGTTCCAACAGGGAAAATAGCCGAGTGAGGAAAAGAAATTAAAAATTGAATAAAACGGTAATAAAACAAATTTGTATATAAACTATAAAAACCTAAAAAAACAAGAGGAAAAGAAATAAGATAGAATAGTGTGCCTGAGAGTGCCTTCAAGCAAGAGAACTCTTATCCAAGACATTGTCAGGCCATGATACAGAGGCTATGGCACTACCCAAGACTAGAGAACAATGGTTTGATTTTGGACCGTCCTTCTCTTGGAAGAGCTGCTTACCACAGGTAAAGAGTCTCTTCTACCCTTACCAAGAGGAAAGTAGCCACTGAACAACTACAGTGCAGTAGTTAACCCCCTGAGCGAGGAAGAATTATTTGATAATCTCAGTGTTGTTAGGTGTATGTGGACAAAGGAGAATATGTAAAGAACAGGCCAGACTACTCGGGGTATCTGTAGGCAAGGGGAAAATGAACCGTAACCAGAGAAGGGTCCAACGTAGTACTGTCTGGCCAGTCAAAGTACCCAATAGCTCTCTAGCGGTAGTATCTCAACAGATGGCTGGTGTCCGGGGCTAACCTACTACCTTTAAAAACAGCTGGTTTTAAATATAAAGGATATTGAAAATAAATTTTTTAAATATAGATATATAATTGATATAGCATCTAACCCTCCTTAGAACAATCTTATTTCAATATAGATTATGAAAATGTCTACAGAAATTGTACTGACCGTAAAACAAATCATAAAAAACAGTTGAAAACAAACCTTTCAGTAACATTAATAACAATTATTTATACTCTGGCTCACAACTTAACTTATGGTAGTCCCATCCTTGGTAACTCTCCCAATAAGATCCTTGTATTCGACAAATCTCGTCATGTTCTTCAACAGCCAAGGACCGTACTCTACACACTCCTTGGGTTCGTAGCCTAGCCTGGGAACGCCCCCTGGCAAGGCTACGTTGATGTTGCCTTTGTACCGAGGTTCCAGGAAGAATGGGACGGATAATCTGTCGGAAGTACAAGATGAGTTAATTTAGAGGTAATGGAATAATTATAATACAGGAAGTCCTGGACTTACTAACTTAATAGGTTCAAAGAAGCTGTTTGTATGTCTAAGTTTGTTAAGTTTTGGCGGTGCTGTTTACAGTTTTGATATGCGATCTCATTTATGGTGTGGTCTGAGAAATTATTCTATTGCTTTGGTATGCAATTGCTCTTTTTGATAAGTATAAAAACAAGAATGATAGAAAATCAAATGGTTCTTGCTTCGCCGTGCGCTCGCTTCGCTCGCGAAAAAATAAAAACATCAAGCTCCGTATGTACTGGGCAAATGTTACAGTTGAGCTGAGCCCACTAACATCAATGCCTGATTATTATTTTTTAGATAATTATAGCCGGTATATATTTTTTTTTAGAAAATCTAATGGTAATTGCATCGCTGTACTCTTGCATCGCTCGCGAAAAGATAAATACATCAAGCTCTGTATGTACTGGGCAAGCGTTAATGTTGAGCTGCCCACACTAACATTATTAGTTTTTAGATAATTATTCCCGGTATATGTTTTTTATAAAATCTAATGGTTCTTGCTTCGCTGTGAAGTGAAGTGAGATCGCTACTATCAGGTGAGATCGCATACCAAAGCAAAAGCACGACTTTGAGCTCGCGTACCAAAACAGCACCATTTTGGCGTAGGGTAGGATTTTCCTAACTCACATGCCTAAGATTATCAGCTGTAAAAGTCAACAAATAGTACCCTTTCATACTGCAAATAGTCTTGGTTACTGCATTAAATTATATAATATTGTTCAAGGCCAATTTACATACTCGAATGGTTCGTCGAACGTGGTTTGACAGACAAGTGTTAGAAGTGATGTTTGAACGTGTGAACGGGGTATTTGGTTGTCAAACACGCTCGTCGAATGGTTCGAAGAAAGTCTCTTCTCGCCTGACTTTTGTGTACGGGGCTTCATTGTCCACAAACCTTATGCGTTTGACAAGCCGGTTCATCAACCGAATTCGATGAATTGTTCGATCGTGTAAAACCTGCTTTACAGTATTTCATTATGAATTTTTAGGGCAATATCTGAGATTTATGATTTCAGTTGTATTTCTGGTTGTATCTTCGAATGTATATAAGTTGAGGACCTTCTTACTAGTTTTTTTCTCTTTCATGGAAGTTGATCAGTTATTTACATTTTGTATACAATTGCTAAAGAAAATTTCTGGATCCCGATTTGCACATCGGTTAAAACAGTACTGTTGATATCTCAACAGATTGGGTCCTTGATCAGGTGATCTTCAGACTAGCCCTCAAACTTTGTTTAATTTTGCTTTTATTGTTGGGGTTGGGGGATTGTTTATAAATCTTCACTACGTCGTTTACAATTTCAATTTGATGCTATTACTAATGTTGACTTATGGTGTTTTAGCAACATTGCATCTCTTCGGAATCTGACATCCAAAATGACCTACAGTACAGTGTTCGTAAGGGAGGCCTATATACAATTTCATTCTAGAAGGAAGATGTTGAGAATCATAATTACACCACAACTTAACAAACTCTATAAACATAGAATGCTTGAACACACTACTAAGTTACAGTGCTGAATGCCTTTGGTGCCCCGTTGCTTGGGTTAAGGTCTAGATTTTATATTCAATTCAACACTACTAAGTTACAGTACAGAGTCTATAAGATTACGACCCTATCTCGAATTACCTGTCGCCGCAGACATCAACGACCCTGTGTCTAGTAGCCTTGAGTCTTCCTCCACTGATGGAAGACAACACATTACCAATGTTAACCACAAGGTGTCCCTTCTTGTAAGGAACATCAAGTAAGGAATCGTCCTCCCACCAACGCACTTGTAGTCCTGGGTACTCCTCGAACGTTGCCAACAGGGTGATCATGCCGGTGTCGTTATGCTCTGCTGTTTGGATCACTGGAATAGATAATATTATCTGACTGAAAAGTTTCTGAGAATTTATGTTTACATTTAACATAAAATTTTCTTGTAAACTATCTGAATAATAAGTGTTTCTTTCTGTACAATTTGATAAAAACCCCTTTCCAATGTGTAATGTAAATGAGGAGGCATTCTGGTAGGTCTTACCAAGATAAAACTTGTTTGTAATACGATTATAAAGAAAATATCAGGTAAACGTAGTTTGCTGGGATATTGTAAACTAAGAATACAGTAGTCTAAGGTGGGTGTCCCAAAGGGCCATAGCCCTCTGGTAGGTAAGTAAGTAAGGATATGTCTCCTAGGTTAGGTTAGGTGGTGTTCTTGTGTCTGTTTCCCTTATAAAATGTAGTCTTTCAGTGTGCCCCAATGAACAAGGCTCCGAAAGTATTTATTCAAAATCTTATCTATTTATTTTGTTGAACAAAAAAGTAATCTTGACAATTAATATGAATGAGTTCATTTCCTGGTAACACATCTTCAAATGGCAACGACAGTACTAAATAAAAGGGCACTAAATTTCAGAGCATATTCAACAGAAAAAGAATTGATTTTTCTTCACATTTCTGGAATGGAATCTCACATTACACATTTGTTTTGCGGGTAGGGGTGCTATTACGAGGTTCATTAGCCTACCACTGAAACATACAAAAAATAAGAATCTAAAGTATTTTGAGTTATAATCTCTGGGTTTATCAAAAGTGATTGGAGTCGAATGTACATTAACAGACTCAAAGGCAATAATTGTCTGCACTGATGATTGACATCTATCTCCCCTATATAGTAAAGAGCATGTGTTTGGATAAATATGTAAATATATACATAGCTATCTTTCTGGTCATGCCCAGCTGTATTGCCAGACATATAACTTAAATCCTTCCCAGTCCCTTGAGTAGCGGGAGATAGAGTAGCCATAGCCTGGTGAGAGGGGATACATGTGTTTGCATATCTATATAAATATTTAGCCGTCATTTTTGATGGGTCGTGTACACTAGTATGATATATAACCAGTTCAAGTATTATGATCATGCTCTTTATTCCACGCATTACATATTACACTGCATGTTACAAGTTTATTAATCTTATTTTCTTAAAGAATGAAATTGTTAGGTTAGCCCCAGCTATGTATTTGGGTCTATATCCAATCCCTAACCATGAGAATACCCTTACTTTGGGTGAAACCTAAATGTAAAGCCAAACTATATTATCTATCCTTACTTTGCATGAAACCTAAGTTTTAGTAATCTCCATATTGGCTACCCTGTAACTCTGATAACACAAGCATTGATAAGATAATGAAATGTAATAAAAGAAAAAGCCTTCCTTCTCACCCTTGCATAAGGTGAATTGAGAATAGTATGCTAGTAGGCCTCTTTCTTCATTAAATTAACTTACCATAATCGCCGTCCCTGGCGCTCTCCGGAGGGTTCGCACGAGCCGGGTAATGAATAAGTCTTAGGGTGGAAAGGTGGTCATACTCAAAGAGAGGTGTGAAGAACTCGGTAGGACCATCGAATCCTTCAGCAATGAGTCGAAGGAGCTCAAGAGATGCGTCTGTCATCTTCTTGTGATAGTTCTCCATCCATTTCTGGAAAGGACAAAGGCCATCGTCATCTATGAGTCTCCTGGATGCACAGAACATTGGCTTTCAGGCTATCAAGAAAATCTACTGCCACTGTTGACAGGCTCCCAGCATTGAAGTTGATGATTCTGAGCTTACTCGTCTTATCAAGAGCCTGAGGGTTTATCCTTTTACCACCTCTTGGGATGCGTAGGGTTCATGGTAGAGCAATTGGTCTCTTATAGTTTAGATTATCACTGACGCCATGTAAACGTTTGCTATATGGCCCATGTTCAGACATGGGACAGCAGCAAACGATCCAACACTCCAATGGGTAGAATAATGATGCGATAAGGGATGATGATGATCTATGAGTATTTCTAGACATTAAGAGCAGCTGAAAATTAAAAGTGCTTTGATTGCCTTTAGGTTGAACTTCTCAGGAAATGAATGAGTTGCTACGTGGAAGAGTCTGCTGATAACAAACTTTCCTTCTGGTGCGAATCTGAAAACATTGCTTAAAAACTCACCCTGAAGTATTTGGCAACCTCCTGATCTCCTGAAGGGTCCTCAGGCCACTGATTATCTTCAAAGAACATTCTGACACCCAGTTCTTGACTGGGTGGTTTAGGCCTTGGATCTAAGTATGGGCCCATTTCAAGTGCTGTGGGAAAAGCAAATCGATATTTATCCCAATGCAGAAATGCGAACAACAATAATAACCTCTATGTATATTTTAAGAATGATAAATTTCCTTGTGCATGGAAGATGCCAAAACACAAACTTAGCCTTTTTATGTATAGGATATCCGACAATAAAAGCGTACATAGAAATCACTGGTCTCTATATGAAGTAGGAACAAGGTAAAGGATTTGGATGTAGCAATACAAGGTAAAGGATTTGGATGTAGCAATACAAGGTAAAGGATTTGGATGTAGCAATACAAGGTAAAGGATTTGGATGTAGCAATACAAGGTAAAGGATTTGGATGTAGCAATACTATTCTGTTTGCAGGAGTTCACACTACACGAAGTTGCAGTAATAGAGATTACAAGTAGGTCATTGTCTAAATGCATTGCACTACTGTGCCAGTCTTTTTCCTTTTGGGGTGTTTAAGTTTTTTTCTTTTTTAAGATTTGGTGATTATACTGTGATGATGGCCTTGTTCTTAGCAATGAATCTTCCCAGAAAGGTACTCCAAGATTTGGTAATGACCTCTCTGACAACTTGAACTATTCTCTTTTGGATGATGTCTCTATCATTTTGATGACCTAGTCCTCAACAAGTAATCCAATAAAAAGGCTGATTTGAGTTAATAACTTCTGCACTACCAGCATAACTATTAATTCTAAGATGATGGTCTTCCCAGTTTTTTAAGATAATACTGCAATCTTACTACCTGAATATACTGTTTGTTTCAACATTCAGGATTGAACCCTCGATAGATTACGAGCTATGCATGGCTAGCTTAATCTAACAACCAGCCACTGATAGATTGACAGACTAAGGGGAATGATTTAAAAAGAAAACTTGAAAAGAGCCATCAAACTACCACAATATACCGTTTCTTTCATCGTTAGGGTTGAACCCTCGCTAGATTACAAGCTATGCATGGCTCGCTTAATCTAACAACCAGCCACCGATAGACTGACAGACTAAGAGGAATGATTTAAAAAGAGAACTTGAAAGGATTTTGGAATCTGAATCACATGAAATCTTCTTACCTTCTTTATGGGAAACTGCTCCAGGGATGACAGGGAAGAACCCTCTGTATTCATATTCACAAGACGGACTGAAGGTCTTTTTTGAGATCTTCATTCTCTCTTCCAGGGGAATACTGGTAGAAAATACAGCGACGATTAGCACGATTGATCTGCCCCTTGTATTTTTACAATTTTAACAGACAAAATCTGTAATTTGTATTTGGGATATTTATATGAAAATAATATTTCCATAATAGTACAAGAAGAAAACTATCTACCAGGAAGTTAGAGGTAGGCCTAGGCTAAAAGTTCATTTTAATTCGAAATTTGGTTACATTTATGATTTTCTACAAAAATGACCCTGTGCTCTGACCGGGTAAGCCGTTCATCACTGATGTGAAAATGTGAAAAAAAATCTTTCTATAACACTAAGAAGTAGAAGTTGCTAGAAGTTTTCTAGCAAGACTGGAAAGAGAGAGCAGGAACAGAGGTAAATTGGAAGATTGAAAATGACAAATATGCCCCCTAGCCCTGTTATTTTGATTTAAATACTTTTTCTCAATCAAGTTATCCTCACAGATTTAAAAATATATAACAGACTCACTTGAAAAACCACTTAGAGAGCCTCAGTAGTTCTACCTCGTCGAAATCATCAATGCCTGTGAGGTATATGAAGCCGACAGTGCTCAGAGCTTCTCGAAGCTTCTGCACCAGAGCTGGCCGCGTCGAGCCGTGGGCCAGTCGGAGGTCTATCACTGGGAGCTCCTTTTCGGTCATTTTGAAGCCTCTGGGGGGAAAATTTGAAAGGTGAGCTTGAGTGTTTATGAACGAGAGGATATTTCAGTGATAGTTTGATATTATATGTGACAGGGATTCCTGTATGGATTATTGTGATAATGGAAAACATTGACATTCATCATCATTTCCTCCTACGCCTATTGACGCAAAGGGCCTCTGTTAGATTTCGCCAGTCGTCTCTATTCTGAGACGACTATTCAATACTTTTCCATTCATCATCTCTTACTTCGTGCTTCATAGTCCTCAGCCATGTAGGGCTGGGTCTTCCAACTCTTCTATGCCTTGTGGAGCCCAGCTGAACGTTTGGTGAACTAATCTCTCCTGGGTTGTGTGAAGAGCATGCCCAAACCATCTCCATCTACCCCTCACCATGATCTCATCCACATATGGCACTCGAGTAATCTATTTTATAGTTTCATTTTTAATCCTATCCTGCCATTTAACTCTTAATATCCTTCTGAGGGCTTTGTTCTGAAATCTACTAAATCTTTTGGAGATTGTCTCATTGTCATACCGTGACTCATGTCCCAGTATTTTCTTACTTGGAGATAAAACCACGAATTCAATATTTTTTTTTTTATTTATTATTGTTTTTAACGGTTTTGATGGCAGATGGCTGTATAAAATATATATATATTGGTAATAATAATAGATACTTTTTAAAAAGCAAGTAGCATTTGATTCTAGAACATTAAGCTTTTGCAAAGACTTGTATCTTATTGCTCTGTTAAGCTTAGAAACATATATCAAATATTCACCAAGAGCACTGAAAATAAACTCATCAACACTATACATATATGACTTGAATAAAGAATAAAAAGGACTAAAACCATGAAAATGCAAGAAAAACGAAGTTGAGAATAAGCTTAGTGTACACAGTATTCTAGAAGTTTTATTCCAGCTGATACCAAGTTGTGGAAAGATCTTCCTAATCGGGTAGTTGAATCAGTAGAACTTCAAAAGTTCAAAGTTGCAGCAAATGTTTTTACGTTGACCAGGCTGACATGAGTCTTTTTATTGTTTATATATGACATATCTGTTTTTGACGTTGTTAATAGTTTATATAGGACATATCTGTTTTGACGCTGTTACTGTTTTTAGAATGATATATTGTTAATTTATTCTCATCATTTATTTATTTCCTTATTTCCTTTCCTCACTGGGCTATTTTTCCCTGTTGGAGCCCTTGGGCTTATAGCATCTTGCTTTTCCAACTGGGGTTGTAGCTTGGCTAGTAATAATAATAATAGTGTAAAAATACATTTATTTTTTATTTTCTAATTGTACCAAAATCCTTTTTTTTTCTAGAACGCACCCTAAAATTCCCTGTCTGTTCTAGACAAACGTTCCAAAAATCATCTCTCCTTTTTTCCTCCTCATACCAAATGTACCTCCCCTTTATCCGAAACGTACCAATGTTTGTTTTTCCCTAATGTACCACATACGGTACACCTCACTTTTATCTTAAATATGTACCTTATGTACCCTGTCACTGGTAACCTTCCAGAGAAATCTTCAGAAAACTTTAACTGATCAGACATTTGTCATACCTCAAATTTACTCTTTTAATATTCTTGAAATTAAGAATTTCTCAAAATTATTATAAATTCTCTTACATAATGTTTCTTGAGAGCCAAGTTAAGCGTTTGTTCATGATTTTGTAACCCCTGAATTATAAGAAAAAAAGTTCACTTAGGTCTTAAGAAGTTAAAGTTTAACCAGTTTTAACTGGTTCTTTGTGTTGAGTGTTATTTTTAAGTGGCTTTACCTTCTCTGTAATAAGTTTACGTTCTGTAACTTTTGTAACTTTATGCTGAATTGTTATTCTTTTGTGCATGTTTTAAGTTAATTTGGTTTCTAGTTATCTTGATAACTATATATATATATATATATATATATATATATATATATATATATATATATATATATATATATATATATATATGTAGCCTATATATATATACAGTATATATATATATATATATATATATATATATATATATATATATATATATATATATATATGTATGTATGTATGTATGTATATGAATATATATATATATATATATATATATATATGAATATATATATATATATATATATGAATATATATATATATATATATATATATATATATGAATATATATATATATATATATATATATATATATATATATATATGAATATATATATATATATATATATATATGAATATATATATATATATATATATATATATATATGAATACATATATATATATATATATATATATATATATATATATATATATGAATACATATATATATATATATATATATATATATATATATATATATATATATATATATATATATATATATGAATATATATATATATATATATATATATATATATATATATATATATATGAATATATATATATATATATATATATATATATGAATATATTTATATATATATATATATATATATATATATATGAATATATTTATATATATATATATGAATATATATATATATATATATATATATATGAATATATTTATATATATATGAATATATATATATATATATATATATATATATATATATATATATATATATACATGAATAGATATATATGAATATGTATATATATATAAATATATATATATATATATATATATATATATATATATATGAATATATACATATATACATATATATATATATATATATATATATATATATATATATATATATAGAGAGAGAGAGAGAGAGAGAGAGAGAGAGAGAGAGAGAGAGAGAGAGAGAGAGATTCTACATCTCCCAAGTCTTTTGACAACTTTATTACTTTATATCAAAATCTACCACTGACTACTAAAGCACATAGAGAGGGAGTAGTCATACCCTGGTGAGAGGGATATCCTAAGAGGTACACTCGGAAACCACACTCTCCCACAAATTGCCGAACCAGCGGGTTGTAGTTAGGACAGGGTGAGGGGGTGGGAAGGGTTGAATCTGTGTTTGTTAATATCTAAATATTTAGAAGTCATTTTTGACGGATTGGGTACACTATAGTCCATTTTTTTAGCGAGGCATATTTGCACCTACTCGCAGCGGTGCTCTTTTAGCTCGGAGAAGTTTCCTGATCGGTGATTGGTTGAACAAGATAATTCTAACCAATCAGAGAGCAGGAAACTTTTCCGCGCTAAAAGGGCACCGCTGCGAGTCAGTGCAAATGCGCCTCATTAAAAAAAAAATAGTATATGAGTCTATTCTAATGTTGTTACTGATCTTAAGACATCTTATCTTTTTAATTTATTATATCTTATATAGTTTAGTTATTTCCTTTTATATTCTTTATACTCCACTTCTTATATGGTTTATCTATTACCTTATTTTCTTTCTTCATTGGGCTATTTTTCCCAGTTGGAGCCCTTGGGTTTATAGGATCCTGCTTTTCCACCTAGGTTTATAGCTTCATCATCATCATCATCATCTCCTCCTACGCTTATTGACGCAAAGGGCCTCGGCTAGATTTCACCAGTCGTCTCTATCTTGAGCTTATAAATCAATACTTCTCTATTCATCACCTATTTCACGTTTCATAGTCCTCACCCACATAGGCCTGGGTCTTCCAACTCTTCTAGTGCCTTGTGGAGCCCAATTGAAAGTTTGGTGAACTAATATCTCTTGGGGAGTGCGAAGAGCATGTCCAAACCATCTCCATCTACTCACCATGATCTCATCCACATATGGCACTCGAGAAATCTGTTATAGTTTCATTTCTAATTATGTCTTACCATTTAACTGTAGCTTAGCTAGTAGTAATAATAGAATATTGCCCTAAATGAGCTACACAACAAAATATAAGCTATTACTTGCCTGTTCAGACTCCCCAGAAGAAACTGTCTCACTACCCAGATAAGACTGTGTCTTGCATAGAACGTCCAGTGTATGTGTGTGTGTGTGTGCGTGTGTTTGCAGCCTATCACAAGTGTCTGCTTTCATATCTAAGCCACTTGAGTTTATTAGGGAATATCACACAATTGGTGCTCGTTTTCTTATCTTATATTTAAGATGATGGGAGATTGATATATCTCAATATGCATTTAGAATAAAATAACTGATAATAAAAGTTCAAACTTGCAGCAAATGTTTTTATGTTGAACAGGTGGACATAAGTTTCTTTTTATAGTTTATATGAGAATTATCTTTTTTAATGTTGTTACTGTTTTTAAAATATTTTAATTTTTCATTAGTTCTAATATCAATTACTTCCTTATTTCCTTTCCTCACTGGGCTATTTTTCTTTTTTGGAGCTCATGAGCTTATAGCATCTTGCTTTACCAACTAGGGTTGTAGTTTGGCTAGTAATAATAATAATAATAACAATAATAATAATAATAATAATTTACAGGATGCTGTGGCCTGATTGGTAACGTCTCTGCCTGGTGTTTGCCGGTCGGGGGTTCGAGTCCCGCTCAGACGCGTTAGTGCCATTAGTGTCTGCAACCTTACCATCCTTGTGAGCTAAGGTTGGGGGGTTTGGGGGAGCCTATAGGTCTATCTGCTGAGTCATCAGCAGCCACTGCCTGGCCCTCCCTGGTCCTAGCTTGGGTGGAGAGGAGGCTTGGGCGCTGATCATCTAATATATGGTCAGTCTCTAGGGCAATGTCCTGATTGCTAGGGCAATGTCACTGACCCTTGCCTCTGCCATTCATGAGTGACCTTTAAACCTTTAATAATAATGTCACAAAGGTTATATAAGACCTTCATCCTTTCTTCTTCCTTGTCTAATTTGGACAAGATATTCTTCGTTGTAACCGTCATTATCCGTCTCGTCTTAAATAGAGATAAAATTCAGGCCGTAGAACATCATCATGATTGTACATACTAGAAGTTAGGTTGGTTAAGAATTCCGTAATATCTAACAGAGCAACTTGTCATGACTGCACACTAACTTGGGAGATTTGCCTAAAAGAAGGAGGTTAGAGATAGGCTTAGCAAAATGTCACAGAGATTTGCTTAGCAGAAGGATGTCACAGAGATTTGCCTTGTAGAAGGATGTCACAGAGATTTGCCTAGCAGAACGATGTCGCAGAGATTTGCCTAGCGAAAGGATGTCACAGAGATTTGCCTAGCAGAACGATGTCGCAGAAGTTTGTCTAGCGAAAGGGTGTCACAGAGATTTGCCTAGCAGAAAGATGTTACAGGGATTTATTTAGCAGAAAATGGTTACAGAAATTTGTCTAGCAGAAGGATGTCACAAAAATTTGCCAAGCAAAAGGTCACAGAGTTTTACCTAGAAGAAAGATGTCACAGAGTTTTGCCTGGCAGAAGGGTGTCATAGATTTGTCTAGCAGAAAATGGTCACAGAGATTTGCCAATTAGGAAAAAATCAGAGATTTGTCTAGCAGAAAAATGTCACAGAGATTGGCCTAGCAGAAAAAGGTTACAGAAATTTGTCTAGCAGAAGGATGTCACAAAAATTTGCCTAGCAAAAGGTCACAGAGATTTGTCAAGCAGAAAAAGGTCACAGAGATTTGCCTAGCAGAAAAAGGTCACAGAGATTTGCCTAGCAGAAAAGAGTCACAGAGATTTGTCTAGCAGAAGGATGTCACAGAGTTTTGCCCAGCAGAAGGATGTCACAGAGATTTGCCTAGTAGAAAAAGGTTACAGAAATTTATCTAGAAAAATTTCAGAGATTTTCCTAGCAGAAGGATGTCACAGAGATTTGCCTAGCAGAAGGATGTCAAAGAGATTTGCCTAGCAGAAGGATGTCACAGAGATTTGCCTAGCAGAAGGATGTCACAGAGATTTGCCTAGCAGAAGGATGTCACAGAGATTTGCCTAGCAGAAGGATATCACAGAGATTTGTCAAGCAAAAGGTCACAAAGATTTGCCTAGCAGAAGGATTTCACAGAGATTTGCCTAGCAAAAGGTCACAGAGATTTTCCTAGCAGAAGGATGTCACAGAAATTTGTCTAGGAAAATGTCACAGAGATTTGCCTAGCAAAAGGATGTTACAGAGATTTGCCTAACAGAATGATGTCACAGAGATTTGCCTAGCAAAAGGCCACAGAGATTTGCCTAGCAAAAGGTCACAGAGATTTTCCTAGCAGAATGATGTCACAGAGATTTGCCTAGCAAAAGGCCACAGAGATTTGCCTAGCAGGTCACAGAGATCTGCCTAGTAGAAAAGGTCACAGAGATTTGCCTAGCAGAAGGATGTCATAGAGATTTGCCCAGCAGAAAAGGGTCTCAGAAATTAAAGAAAATATAGAGTTCTCTGAAGAGATGCTAATGAAATTACCTTCTCTGTTCTTATATCATGAATGTTTTCTGCCACAGTTTCTGTTTTTTTTTTTTCCCCTTGGATGAGGACAAATGGGAACCTTGATACTTAGTGACATATGTTACTCAAGATGCTCCTTTTTTTTTAACTCATGAGTACGAAAAAACATATGATAAAGAAAACATTACTGCCAAACCTTGCTGGTAACTGCCTAGTCAATCAAGATAAATGGAACATCATTTCTTCATGCTATATTTTGTAAATGTTAAATTCTCACGTTCTTGTATTATTAATTTAGTATAAACTGAAAAATATAGGGAATAATTGTGAAAATAGTTTAGGAATATAGACCTACAACTCCCAAGTCTTATCTTGTAACTAAGTGACAATTGTCTCTAAGTATAGGGATGGGAAAAAGCAGCTGATAGTTCTTTATATACTAAACGGACGATAATAGCACTGATATTCTAACTTATTTAGAAATATCGACTACAGAAGGCGTCACCCTTCCGTTACTAAGGACAACTATGGACAACTAATGACGTCACTGGTATTATGGCCTATGTCCGCTTTATGCTGTTATATTCTTCTTCTTTCGACCTTAATAGTCCCACTTTACGTTATAACAGAGTGACAGCTCTATAATTAACAGTAATAAAATTAGTATTGGAAAATATGTTAATATAACTCGAATACTAGGCGCATGATTTAAAATCAAATGCTAGGACCATGATTTGAAATCAAATGCTAAGCCTATGATTTGAAATAAAATACTAGACCCATGATTTGAAATAAAATAATAGGCCCATGATTTGAAATTAGACACTAGGCTCATAATTTGAAATCAAATGCTAAGCCTATGATTTGAAATCAAATGCTAAGCCTATGATTTGAAATCAAATGCTAAGCCTATGATTTGAAATCAAATGCTAAGCCTATGATTTGAAATCAAATGCTAAGCCTATGATTTGAAATCAGATACTAGGCCCATAATTTGAAATCAAATACTATACCCATGATTTGAAATCAAATACTAGGCCCATGACTTTAAATCAGATGCTAAGCCTATGATTTGAAATCAAATGCTAAGCCTATGATTTGAAATAAAATACTAGACCCATGATTAGAAATAAAATAATAGGCCCATGATTTGAAATTAGACACTAGGCTCATAATTTGAAATCAGATACTAGGCCCATGATTTGAAACAAAATACTAGGCCCATGATTTCAAATTAAATACTAGTCCATGATTTGAAATCAAATACTAGGCCCATGACTTAAAATCAGATGCTAGGCCCATGATTTGAAATCAAATGCTAGGCCCATGATTCTAAATCAGATACTAGGCCTATGATTTGAATTTAAATACTAGGCCCATGATTTCAAATCAAATACTAGGCCCATGATTTGAAATAAGATACTAGGCCTATGATTTGAATTTAAATACTAGGCCCATGAGTTGAAATCAAATACTAGGCCCATGATTTGAAATCAGATACTAGGCCTATGATTTGAATTTAAATACTAGGCCCATGATTTGAGATCAAATACTAGGCCCATGATTTGAAATCAGATATTAGGCCCATGAGTTGAAATCGGATAGTAGGCCCATAATTCTAAATCAAATGCTAGGCCCATGATTTGAAATTAAATACTAGTCCATGATTTGAAATCAAATACTAGGCCCATGATTTGAAATCAAATACTAAGCCCATGCTTTGAAATCAAACGCTAAGGTTAATGATTTAAAATCAGATACTAGGCCTAGTATCCATTTTCTAACCCTGAAATGGATATTTTTTTTTTTTTCAATAGCATAAGTAAGATTATATGACCCAACACACATTTAGTTTTCCATGCGGTATTGATAACGACAAAAAATCTCCCACGGCTATTCAAGGCGTGATTATGAAATCTTAACAGGTGTTTTTTTTTTCTTTCTTTTTTTCTTTTTGACTGATCACGAACTCTTTTTCCTTAACACAAGTCATAGGTAGTCTGGTCCCCGAGTTGTCCGGTGCAAAGGTAAGCTAAGTTTTTTAAATGTATATTTACAGACGCATATATATATAAATATAAATATATATATATATATATATATATATATATATATATATATATATATATATATATATATATATATATATAAAACATTATCATCAGCCGTAGCTAGTCCACTGCAGAACAAAGGCCTCAGATATGTCCTTCCTCTCTCGTATGTTTATGGTCTTTCTTTGCAAGTTTATTACCACAATTTTTTAGCTCGTCAATCCATTGTCTTCTCTTCCTTTCCCTGTTTCTTTTGCAATCTCTAGGGACCCATTCTGTTATTCTTAATTTTCATCTGTGATCTGTGCTTCTCATTATATATATATATATATATATATATATATATATATATATATATATATATATATATATATACATATACACAATGCCTTCTATCAAAGGCATCCTCTTCCACCAAACCAGGCAGTTAGCGCTTGAGATACATTGATATGAAAACTAAAAGATTTTGTGCTGAAAACTTCCCTATTATGCTATCACAACGATCATTTAAATTCCTTCTAGGATCTTCTAGGCTCATTCAACTGCAACGATGCTTCGTATATTGGCTAGAAGGATAAGTGGGCTGCAAGGAGGGAGCTTTGCAGGACACCATTCTAGCGAACTTCAGCTGCGTATCCTGAATAGGCCTATCCGTGAACTCTCAACTGCCACGAAGGATACCAAAGTCGGCGTTATTGGTTGCGGACAAGTTGGTATGTTTAAACTCTGTGTTCTTTTATTCATTCTGTTTTAATTTCATGTTTTTATTCGTTCGTTTTCTGTACAAGTATGAAAACTTTGTTCTTTTTGGTTTAATTTGTCTTGATTTCATGTTTTCATTCGTTCGTTTTCTGTACAAGTATGAAAACTTTGTTCTTTTTGGTTTAATTTGTCTTCATTTCACGTTTTCATTCGTTCGTTTTCTGTACAAGTATGAAAACTTTGTTCTTTTTGGTATAATTTGTCTTAATTTCATGTTTTCATTCGTTCGTTTTCTGTACAAGTATGAAAACTTTGTTCTTTTTGTTTTAATTTGTCTTATTTTCGTGTTTTTATACGTTCGTTTTCTGTAAAAGTATGAAAACTTTGTTCTTTTTGTTTTAATTTGTCTTGATTTCACGTTTTCATTCGTTCGTTTTCTGTACAAGTATGAAAACTTTGTTCTTTTTGGTTTAATTTGTCTTGATTTCACGTTTTCATTCGTTCGTTTTCTGTACAAGTATGAAAACTTTGTTCTTTTTGGTTTAATTTGTCTTCATTTCACGTTTTCATTCGTTCGTTTTCTGTACAAGTATGAAAACTTTATTCTTTTAGGTTTAATTTGTCTTATTTTCACGTTTTCATTCGTTCGTTTTCTGTACAAGTATGAAAACTTTGTTCTTTTTGGTTTAATTTGTCTTCATTTCACGTTTTCATTCGTTCGTTTTCTGTACAAGTATGAAAACTTTGTTCTTTTTGGTTTAATTTGTCTTGATTTCACGTTTTCATTCGTTCGTTTTCTGTACAAGTATGAAAACTTTGTTCTTTTTGGTATAATTTGTCTTAATTTCACGTTTTCATTCGTTCGTTTTCTGTACAAGTATGAAAACTTTGTTCTTTTTTGTTTTATTTTATCTTAATTTCATGTTTTCATTCGTTCGTTTTCTGTACAAGTATGAAAACTTTGTTCTTTTTGGTTTAATTTGTCTTAATTTCATGTTTTCATTCGTTCGTTTTCTGTACAAATATGAAAACTTTGTTCTTTTTGGTTTAATTGGTCTTAATTTCATGTTTTCATTCGTTCGTTTTCTGTACAAGTATGAAAACTTTGTTCTTTTTGGTTTAATTTGTCTTAATTTCATGTTTTCATTCGTTCGTTTTCTGTATATGTATGAAAACTTTGTTCTTTTTGGTTTAATTTGTCTTATTTTCGTGTTTTTATTCGTTCGTTTTCTGTACAATTATGAAAACTTTGTTCTTTTTGTTTTATTCTGTTTTAATTTCATGTTTTTATTCGTTTGTTTTCTGTTCAAGTATGAAAACTTTGTTCTTTTTGGTTTAATTTGTCTTAATTTCATGTTTTCATTCGTTCATTTTCTGTACAAGTATGAAAACTTTGTTCTTTTTGTTTTAATTTGTCTTAATTTCATGTTTTCATTCGTTCGTTTTCTGTACAAGTATGAAAACTTTGTTCTTTTTGGTTTAATTTGTCTTAACTTCATGTTTTCATTCGTTCGTTTTCTGTACAAGTATGAAAACTTTGTTCTTTTTGTTTTAATTTGTCTTAATTTCATGTTTTTATACGTTCGTTTTCTGTACAAGTATGAAAACTTTGTTCTTTTTGGTTTAATTTGTCTTAACTTCATGTTTTCATTCGTTCGTTTTCTGTACAAGTATGAAAACTTTGTTCTTTTTGTTTTAATTTGTCTTATTTTCGTGTTTTCATTCGTTCGTTTTCTGTACAAGTATGAAAACTTTGTTCTTTTTGGTTTAATTTGTCTTAATTTCATGTTTTCATTCGTTCGTTTTCTGTACAAGTATGAAAACTTTGTTCTTTTTGGTTTAATTTGTCTTAATTTCATGTTTTCATTCGTTCGTTTTCTGTACAAGTATGAAAACTTTGTTCTTTTTGTTTTAATTTGTCTTATTTTCGTGTTTTCATTCGTTCGTTTTCTGTACACGTATGAAGTTTCCCTGAACAAAAGGTTCACTGAATAGTTAATGTTTTACTCAAGCTGACAAGCAGTTGAATCGGTGGAATTTCAGAAGTTCAAATTTGCAGAGAATGTTTTTATGTTGAACAGGCTGACATAACTCCTTTTTTATAGTTTATTTATTAAATGTCTACTTTAATGTTGTTATTGAAATAAGTTATTTTCATTGTTCATTACTTGTAGTTTATATATTTCCTTATTTCCTTTCCTCACTGGGTTATTTTACCCTGTTGGAGCCCTTGGGCATAGCATCCTGCTTTTCCAATTAGGGGTTGTAGCTTAGCTAGTAACAAAGATAATAATTCTATTATCAATCTCTTTTTGATAGATTGTCAGATTATATGAAAAGAAAAAAACAGCAAGTTTATCTCAGAGCTGATGATATAGTGTTAAAAGTATTGGAACAACATATCTGAACTTTGATTAAAATATAAAAGGTTTGTCAAAATAGACTCTACAAAAAGCTTTAGTACAAGTTCTAAGTTTATATAATTATTAGAGATTAAAGTAATTTTTAGAAACTCAGCTATATTTATCCTGTAACGTAGAATCTAAAACTATAGTCAATTCTTTTTAGTTAGGCAGATTTGCATCGACTTGCAAGGGTGCCCTTTTAGCTCGGAAAAGTTAACTGATCGCTGATTGGTTGGACAAGATAATTCTGACCAAGCATAGAGCAGGAAACTTTTCCGAGCTAAAAGGGCACCGCTGCGAGTCGGTGCAAATGCCCCTCATTAAAAAAATTGAGTATATATCTTCGTATTTTTCTTCTTCTTCCAAAAACAGGCAACGCCGTTTGCCACAACCTAACTCGGAAGGGCTACAACGTGGTAGCTGCCTGCGACGTTGATGCGTCCAAACTGGATGCCATTCCTTCGTCCATCGAGCGCCTAGGGACGCCTGCAGAGATAGTGAAGGCCTCGGAAGTCATCGTCACTTGTAAGACTATTTGATTGTTACCCCTTTGAGACTTCATTTCCTAACCTTCAATTTCACATGCAGTGCGTTGCATCCCGGGGCTGAATGGCACCCCGGCCCCAGTGATTCACTTTATGTCTCAAATCTTATGAATTTGAAGCCTATTTAACATCTCTTGTATCCAGTCAAAATCAATTAATGTCTGTTAGATTTCACAGTATAGGCCTAAGCCTGTAAGCTACCTCGCACGGGTCGCATCCCAGCGCTGAAAGACACCCTAGCCCCAGTGATTGGCCTTATATCTCAAATATTATGAATTTGAAGTCTCTTTAACATTTCTTGTATCCTATAAAAAATAAATTGATATCTGTTAGATTTCACAGTATAGGCCTAAGCCTGTAGGCTACCTCTCACTAAACTATCTATCTGTCAACCATGGCACTTCCCCTAATTTTGGGGTATAGCCAACATCAAAGGAAACAAACGGGGATTTTTTTTTACTCCTTGCTTGAAGAGGGATTCAGCTGAGTTTGGTTGATACTGCTAGGGTGCCACAGCCCACCCTCCCAAGTCTTCCACCTCAAATGAAGCTTCATATTCTGAATCTTCTACTGCCGCTACCTCAGCGGTCACCATAAGGTGACCCAAGGTAGCAGCAGATCCTATTGGAACTACTTCCATCCGTCCACCCAAACCCTGGCCTTCCTCTTGCGCTTCTCCCATCAACTCGTGCAATAATCACCTTCAACAGATGAAAATTTTCCATCCACTCTACATGGCCAAACCACCTCAACACACTCATATCCTTTCTAGCTGTTAATTCATTCCTCGCACCCTTTCTCACCCTCACTACTTCGTTCCTAACCCTATCCAACTGAGATACAGAAACCATATTCCTCAGACACTTCATCTCGAACACATTCCATTTCAATCTCTCTGTCACTTTCATTCTCGCCACATCTCCGAACAATACATTATCTTGTCCAACCAATCAGCGATCAGGAAACTTTTCCGAGCTAATAGGGCACCGCTGCGAGTCGGTGCAAATCTGCCTCGCTAAAGAAAATCGACTATAGTTGGTAAAAGGAGATAGTTCTTGTCCGAGTAACTTCTTCATAAAATAACACCTGATTATTGAGGATTAAGGATCAGTTTGCATTGTGTATGATGCATATAATTCCAATGTCAGCGTTGATGAAAAAACTCTGATTCTTATATTATTTCTAAAGTGGTACCTTTGTTTTCACTCGATAATATTTTTCAACTGGCTATAAAATTAGAGTAGAAAAACAAGAGAGAAAATTGATGTGCAGTAAATTTCTGTTTTACAGAGGACGAGTCATCACTATGCTTCCTCATTAAAGCTAGCCTCGAGACCCATCTAGCCGGCATGTGGCATGCAGAATTTTTCCTAAATTCCATTCACCCAATCCCTTGACTTCCCCTCTCTCTCCTTCTCTCACAAGACTGGTTTCGCCTCTTGGAGTGCTCAAGGCTACCTGCCCCCCTCCCACCCCCTGACAATTTAGGAAATACTTTACAACAACCAGTCTAGAAGAATATCGTGGTGTCCTTACTGCACTGTAATTGTTCAGTGGCCACTTTCCTCTTTGTAAGGGTAGAAGAGACTCTTTAGCTATGGTAAGCAGCTCTTCTAGGTGAAGGACACTCCAAAATCAAAACTTTGTTCTCTAATCTTGGGTAGTGCCATAGCCTCTGTACCATGGTCTTCCACTGTCCAGGGTTAGAGTTCTCTTGCTTGAGGGTACAATCGGGCCACTATTCCATCTTATTTCTCTTCCTCTTGTTTTGTTAAAGTTTTTATAGTTTATATAGGAGATATTAATTTTAATCTCGTTGCTCTTCTTAAAATATCTTATTTTTTTTTTGTTTCCTTTCCTCACTGAGCTAGTTTCCCTGTTGGAGCCCCTGGGCTTAGCATCCTGCTTTTCCAATTAGGGTTGTAGCTTAGCAAGTAATAATAATAATAATAATAATAATAATATATCTCACTTTTCTAAAGTAGAAAAACATTGTTTTACAGTAGTGAATTTAATCTGTACCACTTTTTAACCCCAAATACCCATATTCAATGACTGAGTAACGAGAGAATTTTTGTTCCGAAACACAAGGTCTCCCGAAACCGCCACACGTGCGAGCAGTGGCGGAAGGAGCCGATGGAATTTTGGGCACTTTGAAGAAAGGACAAGTCTGGATTGATCACTCTACGACAGAGTATGAGCAGACTGAGGTATGTTCTCTCTTTCTCTCCCTGCTAAGGCTGTTGTTATCAATATGTCAAATAATACTAATATTTGCTATATATTTTTCAATATGATGGTTTACAATCTCGAGGGACTCCATCTAGACGGGGAAGGAAACTTCGTTTCTTCTTTCACAGATCTATATGCAAGAAGTGAAGAAGATAGGAGGCCATATGCTAGAGTCCCCCATCACAGGTGGATTAGAAGCTCTTCAGAAAGGGCAGATGATCGCGTTGGTCGGTGGCGACAAATCTGTAGTCGACGCCATGCAGCCCCTTTTCGATGTGAGTTTTAACCTATGTAAACTACGTCTATTTCTATGTATACGTATCATACAAACTATCTATGTCTATTTCTATATATATTCCTCTCCTTCTTCTTCTTTGTCTGCATCTTTTCCCACCTTTATGTGGGGTCGATGTTTCTGGCCTGCGTTTACCATCTTCCTCTGTCCCACACTTCATCACCGGTTAATCCATTTGATCGAAGGTCATCCTTGATACAGTCCATCCACCTTCGCTTTGGTCTCCCTCTCCTTCTCGTTCCCTGTACCTCCACTGTACCTGTACCATAGGATTTTTCATCTTATTGGGTCTACCTGCAGAAGGGCATATAGCATTTGAATACTATAAGTCGAGGCTCATCACCTAGCATATTGATAAATTCAGCAGTCTCATGTGGATATGTATATGTATATGTATATGTAATAGATATTAGATATATATGGACATGAGTGTGAGACAGCCTCTCATATTGTGAAACTTCATTTCAATGTATCATTTACAAGAGGAGTGATGTTGCAGGCCCTTTCCCTCACATACATAGAATTCCAGTATACAGTCAATACATAAAAGAAAATCTAGAACACATAAGTCAATAAGCAATATCTAAAACAACTTATAATTTTAGTAAATTTGTCTATTTTTTCATTTAACCAACTAAACTCAATTTTTTTTAATGAGGCGCATTTGCGCTGACTCACAGCGGTGCCCTTTAAGCTCGGAAAAGTTTCCTGCTATCTGATTGATTAAAATTATCTTGTCCAACCAATCAGCAATCAGGAAACTTTTCCGAGTTAAAAGGGCACCCTTGCGAGTCTGTGCAAATCTGCCTCACTAAAATGAATTGACTATAGTTATTCATTTGTTTTAGGCTTCGTATTCGAGAACCTTCTACGTCGGAGACACAGTAGGCGCAGCCATGGTAATCAAGGTGATGTCGAATTCGCTTTGCTGTGTCCACGTGATTGCCATGGGGGAGGCTCTCATGATGGGTGTGTATTTATAGGCCTGTTCTTAAAGATGGCATGCCATAGGTCTGTTATAACAGTCATTATTAATTTCTAATTCTACAAATCATGTCTAATGTGGTTTAAATTTCTATCTTAGGCACCAACTATAGCCTACCCTTCTTCTTTTCAACCGTTATCCCTATGTTAAGTGGCCGGTTACCTGATGCGCCTTCTCCAATACGTTCTATCAAAGGCATCCCCCTCCACCAAATCTCTTCTCTCCATATCATCCTTCACCTTATGTTGCCATCTAATTCTCTGCCTCCCTCTTGATCTTCTCCCCATAAAAGTTCCTCCCAAGCCCTCCTCACTCCCTCCCCACCATCCATTCTCAACACGTGGCCACACCATCTCAGTCGTGACACTCTTACCACCTCTCTAATCTTTACTACGCCTGCCATTCTTCTTATTTCATCATTTTCCCACTATACGCATATGTTGTATGTTAAAAAAACGGAACTATTTACTCAGGTCGTCAGTCATTCACCAGCTAATGCTATCTTGCCTCAGTATCTTTCTGTAGGTGAATCTTTCTTTCTCTGCATTCTATAAGTTCTCCAAAGATTCTCTGTATATATTTTGATAAAGAATTCCTTTACTTCGCTAATGAATTCAAAAGATTCGGGAACATATCTTTTCAATTTATTGAAATCATAATTTAAATTCTCCCAAATAAAAATGACATCAAATATCCTTAAAACTTATAATGTAAACCGACTCACCGCTTCATTGTCACTCTGTCTCTCTACTGCCTGCAGTGTGCATATAATAATGTACCATACACCGTAACAAAGATGCTTTGCAATGTCCATTTGAACCACATCTACACTGACCTACCCCAAACTACCTTTCCAACCTAATTAACTTCATTGCTCTAATTTTCACCTTGTTCAAAAGGACAAATCATTTGGGTGAACACTAGGAGAGCTTTTCCTAAACCTATAATCTTGATGAACTACTACTGCTGCTACTACTACCTTCTTCTTCTTCTTCTTCTTCTTCTTTAGATTGCACAGAACTTACCTCCAGACGGGGGCTCTTAAACTAAGAGTACCAACCCTCAATACTACTACTACTACTACTACTACTACCTTCTTCTTCTTCTTCTTTAGATTGCACAGAGTTACCTCCAGACGGGGCTCTTAAACTAAGAGTCCCAGTCCCCAATACTACTACTACTACTGCTACTACCTTCTTCTTCTTCTTCTTCTTTAGAGTGCCCAGAGCTACCTCTGGACGGGGGCTCTTAGACTAAGAGTCCCAGCCCCAAATACTACTACTACTACTACTACCTTCTTCTTCTTCTTCTTCTTCTTCTTTTGATTGCCCAGAGCTTACCTCCAGACAGGGACACTTAAACTAAGAGTCCCAGTCCCCAATACTACTACTACTACTACTACTACTGTATCTCCATCAAGTATTGGTGTTCCTGTCTTGCTCCTTATATCAACCCACTTCCATCTTTCCCCATCAACTACCAGACCTCTCTGATTACTCGTGACTCATTACTACTAACTCTTTAACAACAATAAATATCTTTCAGGCAAACGAGCTAACATAGATCTAAAGACGTTCTGGGAAGGGATACGTCTGAGTGTAGGCAACAGCTACGTCTGGGAAACGGCTGCCCCAGTCATCTTCAACGGAGGAAGCTACGACCCTGGATTCTCTCTCTCCCTCCAAAATAAAGACCTGCAGTTAGGCTATGACATGGCCAGGAAGTTTAAGGTAGGGTCAGAGGGCTAAAGGGAGTTATTATTATTATTATTATTATTATTATTATTATAACTATAGTCCATTTCTTTTAGCGAGTCATATTTGCACCGACTCGCAACGGTGCCCTTTTAGCTCGAAAAAGTATCCTGATCGCTGATTGGTTAGATTTATCTTGGTCTAACCAATCAGCGATCAGGAAACTTTTCCGAACTAAAAGGGCACCGCTGCGAGTCGGTGCAAATATGACTCGCTTAAAGAAATGGACTATAGCTTAGTTACAGCCCCATCTGGAAAAGCAGGATGCTATAAGCCCAAGGGCTCCACCAGGGAAAATATTTCAGCGAGGAAAGGAGATAAGGAAACGTATGATACTGAGATTGATATTGAAAGGCAATAAGGTCATTATGGGAAGCAGCTCTTGTAGGAGAACACTCCCAAATCAAACCATTGTTCTCTAGTCTTGGGTAATGCCATAGCCTCTGTACCATGGTCTTCCACTGTCTTAGATTGGAGTTCTCTTGCTTGAAGGTACACTCATGGAGACTATTCTATCAGTTTCAATATTTCATTTCCTCACTGGGTTATTTCCCTGTTGGAGCCCTTAGGCCTATAGCATCCCACTTTTCCAACTGGGGTTTTAGCTTAGCTAATGATAATAATAATAATAATAATAATAATAATAATAATAATAATAATGGCTTTCTTTTCCTTACTGGACTATTTTCCCTGTTGGAGCCCCTGGTCTTATATCAGCATACTTTTCCAACTAGGGTTACAGCTTAGCAAGTAATAATAATAATAATATTAATAATAATAATAATAATAATAATAATTGTCTTTTCCTCGCTGGGCTATTTGGCTATTTTCCCCGTTGGGGCCCTTGGGTTTATAGCATCCTGCTTTTCCAACTAGGGTTTTAGCTTGGTTAGTAACAACAACAACAACAACAACAACAACAGTAATAATAATGAAAATAATAATAATAATAATAATAATAATAATAATAATGGCTGTCCTTTCCTCAAAGGACTATTTTCCCCGTTGGACCCATTGGGCTTATAGCACCCTGCTTTTACAACTAGGGTTGTAGCTTAGCAAGTAATAACAATAATAGAAATAATGGCTATTAAAATTACCTGCCCAAAATAAGTAATAAAAAATGCATAATCCAATGTAGGCCTACTGTCAAGCTGTAATGGCGCTGGGTGGGACACTACCGAAATATTACCTTCAATCTCCCTCGCAGGTTCCAATGGAAATGCACCAGATGGCGCTGGGCATCTATCGCAGGGCCGAATACCAATACGGAGAGGAAGCCGGCTGCTACATCCCTCCGAAGGGCCTAGAAGACGCCCTTGGGGAAAGCCTCCAAATACCCGGGTTCGAGAAGTGGGGATACAATATTGTGGTCGAGGAAGGATCCCTTAATATTAGGCACGAAGGGCTTCAGCAAGACGAATAAAATTATGACCTTGTGCTTCTATAGTTTTATATACTGCTGCTATGGCTTTATAAGTTATTGTTTCCATCAGTTATGGGTAGTTCGATGAGAAAGAGCCCGTGCTGGTATAAAGGTAGCTTATCTAAAACAAATGTCATATCCATACTCTCTCTCTCTCTCTCTCTCTCTCTCTCTCTCTCTCTCTCTCTCTCTCTCTCTCTCTCTCTCTCTCTCTCTCTCTCTTGTTCTTCTTCTTCTTCTTCTTCTTTCCCACCGTTATCCCTACAGTAAGGGGTCGGTTGCCTGATGCGCCCTCTCCAGTGCCTTCTTATCTTCTTTATCTTCTTCTTTTTCTCCGTTTTCTGTACATTAAACGGTCGGTTGCCTGATGCGAACTCTACAGTGGCTTCCATCAAAGTCATCCTCTTCTACCAAACCTCTTCTCTCCATATCATCCTTCAACTTATCTCGTCATCTAATTCTCTGCCTCTAAGAGATTCCTCTCATCCCCTCCCCACCCACCCATCCTCAACACATGCCCACACCATCTCAGTCATGACACTCTAATCTTTACTGTAATCTTTACTGTATCTGTCATTTTATTATTTTATCTTTTTCCAATCTTTCAAGCTGTGATATTCCCATGATCCACGTCAGCGTTTTCTTACACGGACCAATGATAACGCAAAATGTTTCGAGAAAATATTGATTTTTCTCATTTTCTGAGTGGCATGATAGTGTAGTTTTAATGGTTACAATGTAATCTGTATGAATATTCATGCTTTTCAGCTTAAAAAGAAACAAAGGAAGAACAGATTTTGTGGGTTATGCAATGAGAAATCGGCTTGGTTTGACATACTGCAACATGGAATTTAAAAAAGAAAAAGAAAAGAGGCTAAATGTTAATACCATTATTATACCTTGTATCTTAAGAAAATTGATAATTGTAATGCATTTTACAATATGATAATAACATCTATAGAACTTCTTAAAGAAAACTTGGACCATAAATGGCAAAACTTAATCACTTAATTATCAACAATAAAATCGTTTTTAGAGGGAAGACTCCAACATGGCTTCAATCTTATTCAGTTGTGTCATGACGTCATATCTAGACAAAGTTCCAGTTTTTTTTCTTTTTCATTCTTTGTAGATTTAGCTCATACAAGAAGTTATATTGTATTATAAAAGAGGGAAAATAAATTTATATTGGTAAAATATCATAATATATAATCAAATATAATGATATAGATTCAATTTCGTTTTGTTTCTCTTCCTCATTCTTTATAGACATTTCTCAGACATTTCTCATAAAAGATATTATATTACAGTATGAAATAAGTACAATAAATTTATATAAAATAATTATAACAATATATAAACAGTTATAACTATCAATATCTCTAAATATTCTCATAATATAGCATTCGTATCAATAACTGCTATAGTGAACTAGATTGACAGCCACGGTTGCCATGCGTACGATAATTATCATACATGTACGATTATTTGGGGTCCGGTACGATGTACGATACATACCTTGGGTATATGCAATGTATGTGTGTGTGTTTGATTAAGCAATTATACTAAAATACCTTGAAATAAGCTATATATGTTACTCCTTAATAATCTTGTTCAAAGTGTGTACGATAATTTCGGTTTAAAAAACGATAATTTTAAGGTTTATGTATGATAATCCAGTGGAAATAATCTTGTAAACTCGATTGACAGCTGTGGTCAGTGTTGCCAGATGGGTTAGTATAAAAATCCCCAAAACTCATAAAATATCCCCAAAACAACCTAAAAATCCCCATTTCCACAAATATGTTCTCCTCTGTCTTGATCACGCAGGCTTTACTAAAATAGAAATTACTCAATATACTTCATATAAGCGCAAGCAAATCAATTGCAACAATATAAAAGTTTACTCGTCTTTTTTTCTTCATAGAAATTTGAACAGAATATCCCCATCAGACACCCAAAATCCCAAACTCTAGGGATAAATCCCCATACCTGGCAACCCTGGCTGTGGTTGTCCACTATCAAATAACAACCGTGGGAAGTAGGACTTTATAGGTGTGTGCATTATGTGAAAACCTTTTCCTATCTCATATTTATAAAAGTAAGAGATAAAAGAACTCAGGTAAATTATCGATAACCGAGGAAATGTTAGAGATAAGGTAGGACAGTAGAAACTGATGTTTTTTTGTTTAGATGAAACTTTAAGCCGAAGTCGTAGGTATTCTACTTAATAAATTTTATTTGTACCGGCAGAAAATAGTTTTATGATTAAGTAGATAAGTATAAGGTAGATATATAAGGCCTATATCCTTCTTATAGTTACCGTAAAGTAATAATTCTGTACCAATTCGTGATAAGTTTAACGAATAGTAAGGGTGTTTTAGGAAAAGCATATTTTCATGTTTGAAATATCAAATTAATTTTTCGGTTCAATTATAGTTAGGACATTAAAACTCTCATAATTGGATAGACCTTTGCAAAAACACTATTTTGAATCCCATATACTACTGTTAGAATCATCTATCAAGGAAGTTACAGATTTTAACTAAACACAAGCTCTGATTGCAGACCTCCGCCATGGCAGCTTATTTCTCGAAACCAGCCTGCCTTTCCCAGAATCAATTTAGACTGTAGGCGTATCTAAAGTCTGTAACAACCATGTGCAAACTTATGGTTAAGGTTAGGGTTAATTCGGTTGACCTTTTGCTTGACGTTGACCTTTGACCTAGGACTTTTAAATTTGAATCGCTATCACGTCTCAACATTGCAATGAATCCATGAAAGTTCCACTACTCCATGAGTTAAATTTGTGTTCAGGAAGTTGCTCACAAACAAACAAACGCACAAACGGCAAAAACATAACCTCCTCCTAAACTTTGTTTGCGGAGACCCATTTTACTCCTTTTGTCGTCAGAGCACATAACACGAGGTTCCTTCAAACCTGTAGTTCAGAAATACATTGGTAGGTGGTGATTCTACCCTAGGTTACTTGTTCGATCAGAATAAAAGGCTCGTTTTATATTCGATTTTGCATATTAAAATTAAAGGTTAGAGTAGAAACATGTGCATGATATATTTAGTCTGATCATTGGAAGCCAAGTCCATGTTCGAACAGAAACCTGAATGCGAAGCTACTACTTGCTTCTTTGTTAAGTGCGTATTCGCTCCTTTAAGGTTTTATATAATTGATACTCCGGATAGCTAGGTTGGTAGCATCGCAGGCCTCTGTTTCAGAGGTCCTGAGTTAGCGTTCCCGCTAGGGCGCGAATAGTGTGAGACCTTCTATCGGGGGGTACTCCCCAGGGTGGCACCTGGGGGGGGAGGTTAGAGGGGGCAAGTGATAGTCCCTGCTGGCTTATGGTTGCCCAAGGAGATGATGTAGGTCGTCTCAGGGGAGACCTAAAACCCGCAACTTTAACTTTTTTTAACTTTTGATAAATAACATTGAAATGGTAGCCCACACGGCTAACGCGTGTAGCGAAACACTTTCCGCTTGTCAGAATATAGTAGCAACGAGAATGTTTGATCGCTAGCGTTAAGCTCAATTAAGTAAGAAAATATATGTAATACAATGAATTGAACGCTGCTAAGAACAACTCCATAGAAAATTGGATGGAAAACCCCGTTTTCTATGCATCCGAAAGGGTGGCAATCAGAAGCACCAGTGTTTTGACAGTGTTTCATTACTGTTTCCTCGTTTTGATTACGGTAACTTTTTTTTATTACAGTGAGTGGTTTTTATGATAATGGCTGGGGGAAATAATGTTTGAAAAATTTCATTTAAATATCAATACAATTAGACATGTAGATTATAATTTAAGGTGTTTCGAACTTATTTGATGACGATGCGTAGCGCAAAGCCATAACCTTTCAGTTATGGTAGTTAACCCACCATAACTCAAAAACTATGGATGTCTGCCAGTAATCTCTATCAAAAATGTTCAAAACACCAAAAAATACATTAGAAGCTAGTCTTATTAACTACAAACCTTTTATTGCATTATTCTATAATTTTACCTATTTTAATAGTTTTTTATTCTTAATTTATTTCAAAATACTTTTGATATTTAAATCTTCCATTTGCCCATTAGCAAAACCATTATTATTATTATTATTATTATTATTATTATTATTATTATTATTATTCTTATTATTATTATTATTAGAATTAGCTAAGCTACAACCCTAGTTGGAAAAACAAGATACTGTAAGCCCAAGGGCTCCAACAGGGAAAGATAGCCCAGTGAGGAAAGGAAATAAGGAAATAAATAAACGTTATGAGAAATAATGAACAATTAAAATAAGATATTTTAAAAACTAACAATATCTAAACAAATATTTCTTTATGTAATATTGGTTTCTGTATCAATGTTTGCTGTTGCTTGTCTAATATACTACAATATAAGATGATTAAGGATCCGGCATTGTAGTCCAGTTAAGGTTAATTAAAACGGTAAGTATGAAAGGCCCTATGTTGGGTTAGGAAGGAGCGTGGTCCTATTATTGTTAAACTTCTCTTGTAGCATATTTCATTACTTCTTTTTCAAACTGAACTATTTTCCTTGTTAGGGCCCTTTAGCTTATAGAATCCTGCCTTTCCAACTAGGGTTGTAGCATAGCAAGTAATAATAATGATAATAATATAGGGTAAATATTTATCTATCAAACAATATTAGAGATATCTTAAAAACACTGGGCCCCATGGGAGTTAGTGATATCCGTGCTTAGTTTGATTACCTGGCCGCTACTATAACTCTGTTCCTATGTCCTTTTTTCAATAGGACACAGGTAAGTATAAAAGACCCTATGTTAGGTTAGGAAGGAGCATGGTGTTTAGAGGTTTACCAGCCCTATTACTGTTAAACTTCTCTTGTAGTATATTTTATTATTTCTTTTTCAAACTGAGCTATTTTCCCTGTTAGGGCCCTTGGGCTTATAGAATCCTGCCTTTCCAACTAGGGTTGTAGCATAGCAAGTAATAATAATGATAATAATATAAGGTAAATATTTATCTATCAAACAATTTTAGAGATATCTTAAAAAGACTGAGCCCCATGGGAGTTAGTGATATCCGTGCTTAGTTTGATTACCTTGCCTCTACTATAACTCTGTTCATGTATTCTTTCTTCTATATAGCTGTCAAACTTCTTAGCTTCATACTGCACCTGCTGGGTTTGTACCCTAAAAGGCATTGTATGTGATATACGTAATATGCCCATGCTCGTAACTGCTGATCATTGCCTCTGTTGTCGTAGCAAATTGAATATAAGCATCTGAAAAGATTTATGGAAACGTAACTGTATGCTGCGTATTGCAAATGGGAATTTAGAATTTTTAGTTTTGGACTATATTTCTTATATTTCTGTATAAGTTTTGTGGCTGTTTTCTTTTTCCAGTAGCTCACCTTATTCAGTCCGTACATATATCTTTCCGTATCCCAATTCCCCTCCTTATCTCAATTTTTCTTGTAATGCAGTTTGTCCAGACACTCACTTCTTAACCTAGATCCTATGTGATCTGGGGTTTTGCCTCCCACATAACCCATATTAAAGTAGTGTTGAAGGGATACATCCTAACCTAACCAAATTGAGGACTTCAGGTCTAACTATGGCAGAAGAGATGGCATCTACTCTTACTTTAGTGAATTAGTATGGTACATACAGGGATGCATGGTAACTAGACTTACCTTTAAGGGTCTATATCTCACCTGTAGAGGTGTCTCTTAGTTGCCTCGTAGTCCTCCAAGCCCACATTATACATGTCTATCTGAATAATTCAAGGGTAGATTGTGATTTTAAAAATTGTTAAAACCACAAAAATTTTCAAGTATTCCATATTTTACATATGAGCTAAAAATTCTTGGTGCTGCTGCACATACTTTTGAAAGTTGTTTGCATAACCACATACAAATATTCTTCATCATAACATACTTGTCGCAAAGATATATTTCTGGTGGATCTATTTCTTGTGAATGAACATACTGTAGACAGGCCCTTGGCCGTAGATTAGTAAAGGTCATAGCATAATGGGCGAGGGAATGAAAACCCCGATAAAGAAGGTAAAGTTAGCTTTGGTTTATTCAAGTTTTCATCTTAAGTATCATTATCATATTTGTGCTGCCTATGAGTAGTGGACTTTTATGATTTTATTGCTTCTAACAGTGAAAACTATTTTCAGCTCTTCTAGAATTAGTTGTATTTTTAATGCATGAGAAATTAGGAGTCATGATAAAACTACTACATCATTTAAAGTATGTATTTTGTCCCTGTCTCTGTATTCCACAAATGAGTACAAGGCTGCCTTTCTTAGGACAATGTTTATTTAGGCAAAGATGTTGATAAGAGATAGATATTAAACTTGCATCAGATATAAAGTTCATGATGTAGACACATAAGGTTTAGTTAATGATTATTAAAAGTAGTTCTTATTGTGGTAATTAAGCATATTTTGGAACTACGGTAACTGTATTAGGACCTGCCCATTTCAAGATTCGTGATTTCCTCTTGCCTGCAATAAATGGAGACCACAAAGTAAAACCGGGATTTTGACTTTAGGTTGGCACAGTGATATATAGATAGATGGATATATATATATAGATGTGTTTTGATTATGGTAACAAATTGAAAGAAAATAGGGAAGAGAGTGAGTCTTCAGAAAAGAATTAATTGTTTGTGCTAGGTAAGGTAGTGAGGAAATAAAAAAAAAGTATTGAGCTGTAGTTGTCAGTTATGCTTGTTTACAAAGAAATCAAGAAAATAGTTCAGTTTTAGTTTGTAATGTTTATTAAATTCTGTACCAAGCAGATGTAGCAAAATATTGCATATGTATGTGATGCATTGTTTTATCAGAAGCATTTGTTAAGGCATGGCCTCGAACCATTTCTAACGATGTTACCGAACCGAATACTGTATACGGTAGATGTCATTGATCATTCCCAATGGGGTTAGTCTGAGCTCTTGATAGCATGTCCACCCCCCTACAGAGCTTCTGCACCACATGTGCCATACTGTGTTTTTGACGTGATTAGAATTTAAGTACTTTTTAGGCTTTTGTGGGCCTAAGTCTCTCTTGAGAAAGGTCACTGGATGAAAAATAACAAAAAGGTGTATAAGGAATGATGAATACTTTGTATGTGATGGTAATATCTCGAGAATTTGGTAGAACTTAACATAATTTGCAATGTGTTTGATGTTTGCTCTTAGTTTTAAAATTGTGACATGGGGCTGATGAACATTGATTTACATCAGATATCCCTGATCACTTATGCATTGAAGTGTAAGATTGCTAATATCATTGCTTGTAACATACTTCCTTTTTTCCAGGCATGGCTGATAGCAAGAGGTGATTGTTAATCTAGTCAGCATGAATCATGCATGTCGATGTGTAATGTCTCTAGATGTAAGTTGTGTGATATTGTTTCCAGTTTTTCTAGTTGATTTTAGAGGATATATACAGTATTAACCCTTTTACCCCCAGGCTATTTGAAACTTTCCAACCCTTAACCCCTAGGGGTTATTTTTTATTCAAGCACATTTTGCAGTATATATTTTTCAAATTGCTCTAACAGCCTTAATTTTCATCATAGAGAGGTCAGGTTGGTCTCATTCTCTTGGAAAATGCCTGAATTTTCTCAAAGAATTATTAAAAAAAAAAAAAAAAAATTGCAAATAGCAGTTTTTTGCAAGGACGTACCGGTACGTCCATGGGGGTAAGGGATGTGTTTTGTGAAACGTACCAGTATGTCCTTTGGGGGTAAAAGGGTTAATGATAATATATAAGTCTTAGATTCACTTAGTATTGATAAAGAGTGCATTTTTTATATAACCTACAAGAAATTTTAATAATAACTTCTCTCAATATGGGGGTGTTCATACAGTCATATATATTTTTACCTATATTGAACTATCTTGTTTAATGTGATGTCAATTCAAAGTTTATTTAAAAGTGCTGTGCATGGAAGGGACTTCAAGTCAAACTCACAGGTAGGTGTACTTCTTATGACATATGCTACCTGTCAAGCCAGCATCTTTTCATTATTAATGAAGGTACTGTACTATGTTCTCTTAGAATTTATGAGTATAGCCACATACACATCATACTCAGGCATTGGGTTGTTGTGGCCTGATTGGTAACGTCTCTGCCTGGTATTTGCCAGTCAGGGGTTCGAGTCCTGCTCAGTCTCGTTAGTGCCATTAGTGTCTGCAACCTTACCATCCTTGTGAGCTAAGGTTGGGGGGGTTTGGGGGAGCCTATGGGTCTATCTGTTGAGTCATCAGCAGCCATTTGCCTGGCCCTCCCTGGTCCTAGCTTGGGTGGAGAGGGGGCTTGGGCGCTGAACATATAAAATATGGTCAGTCTCTAGGGCATTGTCCTGCTTGCTAGGGCAGTGTCACTGTCCCTTGCCTCTGCCATTCATGAGCGACCTTTAAACCTTTAAACCTTTATGGAATTAGCATCCCAGATATTAGGTTTAACACTTGGTGCCATGAGTCATCCAACCCCTGCTTCTTTTACTTTAAGGTTTAAAGGTCACTCATGAATAGCAAAAGCAAGAGACAGTGATAATTCCTTAGCGACTGACCATATATCCATATGATCGGCACTTAAGGAAATAAGTAAACTATATGTACTAGCAAAGTTGCAGTTTTGCCAAAGAAGAGTTTTGGGTCAAAGTTATGAACAATCCAAATGAAATATTTTAAGAACAGTATCAACATTAAAACATCGTTTATATATAAATTATAACAAGAGACTTATTTCAGCCTGTTCAACATGAAGACATTTGCTGCAAGTTTGAACTTTTGAAATTCTACCGATTCAACTACCCGATTAGGAAGATCATTCCACAACTTGGTCACAACTGGAATAAAACTTCTAGAATTCTGTTTAGTATTGAGCCTCATGATGGAGAAAACCTGACTATTAGAATTAAATGCATGCCTAGTATTACGAACAGAATGGAACTGTTTTTATCCATTTAATACTTTTGATTAATGTTTTCAGGTATGGGAAGTGTGTGGCTATGCCTTGTGGTCTTATGATTCTTTGAAAGATCACAAATCTCTGTAGAGCAGAAAGGGATGTGGAATACCATCTACAGATGACATTTTCTGTTTCCTGTCGTTCATCGTTTGACCTTTAGCTGTTGATCGGCTTCAGGTTTTAGACAAACGTTTCTTCCGGGTAAGTTGTCTTTGTGAGTTGTTTTAGTTCAACAGATTATTGATATGATAAAATTTATTTTATATTATTGGGTCGGCTAATGCACTAGTACTGTATACCATTTGTTGTTCTTGATATAGCTACTGTACTGTATATTATTTTTATTCAGTGGTACTATACATTATATTGTTTTATTGGCTTTAAATTATTTTGTTCCTAAGCAGATACAAACCTTTGTCATATATATGGTTATCTCTGGTACTGTTTTGTTAAGACCAGATTAAAGAAATATTGTGGATCTAGCAATATTGTAGGGTTGCTTCATGGGCCCACCAGGGCTCGAGTAAAACGGACCCAGCATATATGTTTCCACTCTGCTTCTGGTCGCGACGACGTACGGTAGTCTGTTACTGACCTCTCCTTAGTGCTTTGTGTGATTCATTTTTTTACTCTAGGAATAATTGTGAAGCAAGTGGTTTTGAGAATATATCCAGGCCTTAAAGGTCGCCTTTGTGGCACCTTCTTGAATCAAATGGAGATTGATCCTCACCTAGTGTGCTCTTTCTGTAAAGGAAAGAGGCGTGATAGGAATTCCCCTTGTGATCAAGTGTGGTTTCTGGGCCCTTTGTTACAGCCCTTCCCTTTGATGAAGGAATTATCTAAATGGAAGACAGCCTGTGAATAGTGGTTTTCACACGCCCCTGATGTATACAGGACACCCACGAGGTGCTCGCGCGAGGGTAGTAACCTCTGCATTCCATGCTTTTATCTTTCTCGGTTATATTTGGAAGATTTATATCAGAAAAGTGTAAAGAAGGACTCTTTTCACCGGCCGTCACAGGTCGACCCAGAAATTCCCCTTGTGAAATTTGCCGGTAGTGATCGCCCTCCCATTGGGGTAAGTACAATAGTTGTCGGAAAATGAAAACAGAAAGGAATCGATCTCTTTCATCTGCTTCATTCTCAAAGGAGAGCAAGAAGTGTAAACCTCTTTTCCATCCTCGTACTTCCCCTGTCTGATCCTTCATTAGTACTTCCCCTGTCTGATCCTTCATTAGTACTTCCCCTGTCTGATCCTTCATTAGTACTTCCCCTGTCTGATCCTTCATTAGTACTTCCCCTGTCTGATCTTTCATTAGTACTTCCCCTGTCTGATCCTTCATTAGTACTTCCCCTGTCTGATCCTTCATTAGTACTTCCCCTGTCTGATCCTTCATTAGTACTTCCCCTGTCTGATCCTTCATTAGTACCTCCCTTGTCTGATCCTTCATTAGTACTTCCCCTGTCTGATCCTTCATTATCAGAGTTTCCAGAAATGCCAGTAACGAAGGAGGGCGACCAATTATTAGGTCATGAGTTTTATAGATGTGCTATCTCCTGTTTTGTTCAGTGAAGTTGAGAATGCCACTAGCGATTACGGCCCCTTGGCATCTGCTTTAATTCAAGGTGAGAGTAATGACAATGGCAGTGCCTCTCCTATTCCCATAATTTGAGAATCCTTTCTAATCCCTATCTCCGCCAACGAGTGTGCTAATCTTGTATGAGCAACTTTTTTTATCTCGGATGTGGGCGATCAGGGAGATTTTTCATCCATGATTCCAGATTTTTCCCCTGTACGAATGGAACATGTTCCACAACAGCGTGCCCCAAAGAGTACACCTTGTCATTCCAGGACTATACGCAAAGCATCTTCTAGTCCACCTTCCTTAATCTTGTACAATGCCTATTATTCCCCTTTCAGACCTACTAGTGATTCAGGTCTTCCTGTGACATGTGAGATCCTACAGCTACTGTTTTTTTTAATCCTTTTACCCCCAATGGATGTACTGGTACGTTTCACAAAACTCATCCCTTTACCCCCATGGACGTACCGGTACTTCCTTGCAAAAAACGGCTAATTACATTTTTTTTTTGCATATTTTTGATAACTTTTTGAGAAACTTCATGCATTTTCCAAGAGAATGAGACCAACCTGACCTCTCTATGATGAAATTTAAGGCTGTTGGAGCAATTTAGAAAAAGTATATTGCAAAATGTGCTTAAAAAAGAAAATGCCTGGGGGTTAAGGGTTGGAAAGTTCCAAATAGCTTGGGGGTAAAAGGGTTAAGAAATAGTGAAACTGTATTCACCTAGAAAATCTACCCCACGGGGTTTCACATGTTCAACTTCTATGAGAGAAGGAGTTTCTTACTATTCCCCTAAGAAATCTTTCATACTGAAAGATCTAAAGGTCATATCCTATTGGCCTAATGCTTATGGTAATTATGCATCCATTGATACACAAACAACCCCCATGTACACTCTCCAAGATTGGCTATGTAAGAAAAGGGAGCCCTTTGGATTGTAGATGATTGTTTTGCAAGCGTTTATATGGGCCTGTTTTTTTGTGGAGAAGGCAACAGAAAACTGGAGAATAGACGATGCCTTTTATTATTATTATTATTATTATTATTATTATTATTATTATTATTAATTGCTAAGCTACAACCCTAGTTGGAAAAGCAGAATGGTATAAGCCCAGGGGCCCCAACAGGGAAAATAGCCCAGTGAGGAAAGGAAACAAGGAAAAAATGAATATTTTAAGAATAATATTAAAATAAATATCTCCTTTATAAACTACAAAAACTTTAACAAAACATGAGGAAGAGAAATTAAATAGAATAGTGTGCCCGAGTGTACCCTCAAGCAAGAGAACTCTAAACCAAGATAATGAAAGACCATGGTACAGAGGCTATGGCACTACCCAAGACTAGAGAACAATGGTTTGATTTTGGAGTGTCCTTCTCCTAGAAGAGCTGCTTACCATAGCTAAAGAATCTTTAGACTAGATTCAGGATGGAAATTCCATGTTTTGTATTAGCTTCAGTGAGAGAAGACAGCTCTCATATACAAATGAATGACTGAATACTTTGCCAGAGAAAAATGCAGTTTTTAAAAAGTACTTTGAATTTTACATGGACATAGAATCCTGAGGGTTGCATGGACAAAATTCCACCTCTAACTTTACATGTATTTATTTCTTTTCCTGAAGGAATAAGTGAAGGTTTTATGTTTTGAATAGTTCAGACTCATGCTCTGCTTACTATGCAAACCTTCAAGTGTATAATTACAAAACTTATCAACCAAACCAACTTTTCATAAAGAGAGATTGATATCAAGATGTTAGGGATGTATACATTGATAAAATTAGATTTTATTTTTAAAGATTGAAGTTTTGTTATCAGCTTGGAATTGGAGTTTTTCTATGTCTTAAATGCTGTTTGGCTTATCTTGTCTGTATTTATATTATCATTTCACTGTAATCAATTGCTTTTGTTAGATTAATCTAACCTTATATTATTAGTCATAGGTATGTTACATCATGTATTAACCCTTTTACCCCCAGGCTCTTTGGAAATTTCCAACCCTTAACCCCGAGGAGGTTATTTTTTTCCCAGCACATTTTGCAGTATATTTTTTTTAAATTGCTCTAACAGCCTTAATTTTTGTCATAGAGAGGTCAGGTTGGTCTCATTCTCTTGGAAAATACCTGAATTTTTAAAAAAAATTATCAAAAATATGAAAAGAAAAATTTTATAGCATTTTTTTGCAAGGACGTACCTGTACGTCCATGGGGGTAAAGGGATGGGTTTTGTGAAACGTACCAGTACGTCCTTTGGGGGTAAAAGGGTTAATACGTTTGTTTACCGGCTGCTCATATATGTAAAAGCTAGCGCAGGACTTAGTCTGTCTTAGGAGGAGCTACAGTTGCTCCCATTTTAGCTAAACTGCTTTTCCTTGCTGCTAAAGAGCTACTGGGTGTTCCAAAGACTTGAAGTGTAATGATCATTTGTCTAAACGAGACCCAATTCCACATCAGGTCATCGCTGGCTGTTATTATTATTATTATTATTAAATGCTTAGCTACAACCCTAGTTGGAAAAGCAGGATGCTATAAGCCCAGGGGCCCCAACAGGGAAAATAGCCCAGTGAGGAAAGGAAATAAGGAAAAATAAAATATTTTAAAAATAGTAGCAACATCAAAATAAATATTTCCTATATAAACTATAAAAACTTTAACAAAACAAGAGGAAGAGAAACTAGATAGAACAGTGTGCCCGAGTGTACCCTCAAGCAAAAGAACTCGAACCCAAGACAGTGGAAGACCATGGTACAGAGGCTATGGCACTACCCAAGACTAGAGAACAATGGTTTGATTTTGGAGTGTCCTTCTCCTAGAAGAGCTGCTTACCATAGCTGAAGAGTCTCTTCTACCCTTACCAAGAGGAAAGTAGCCACTGAACAATTATAGTGCGGTAGTTAACCCCTTGGGTGAAGAAGAATTGTTTGGCAATCTCAGTGTTGTCAGGTGTATAAAGATAGAGGAGAATCTGTAGAGAATAGGCCAGAGTATTCGGTGTATGTGTAGGCAAAAGGAAAGAACCGTAACCAGAGAGAAGGGTCCAATGTAGTACTGTCTGGCCAGTCAAAGGACCCCAAACTCTGTTGCTTCTTTGAAAGTTGAAAGCATTAAAATGAGAATTGTGAACAATCATTTTGATTTCTTATGTAACATAGACAGAATATTGAATACTATTTGATTGTTGTCTAAGATTAGTAGCTGTAATTAAGAGTAATATGTTTTTATGACTTTTTCAGGTTGACTAACAAGCTTGCGTTTCTCAACAAAGCGCAGTGATGATAACACTGAAATCTCTCATTATCCATAGCAGACAAAGCTCACCAGTCATCATTGGCTTGTGTATTGGCATTGCTATAAGTATTATTCAGACGCCCTTCATTGAAGATGACTGTACGAGATACGACCAATTCAGCGGCAAGTTACGAGACCTCAGAAGCGACGGCTCGGTTGAGGAGGACTACGAACCCAAGCTTATCGTCGATAACAATTACAACAACGAAAATATACCGAAGTCGCCAAAGGCCCAGAAGATCCTCAGACCGCGCTATTACTCCACGGAGCTGGGAATAAGAGAGAAACTTCTGGTGGCAGTTATATCTTCAAAAGAGACAATAGCTTCTTTTGGCATTGCAGTTAACAGAACCCTGCACCATCATGTCGACAAGCTGATCTTTTTCATTGATGGTATAGGATCGCAGAAGCTTGGGCTAGACATTCCTGTGGTTGGTTTCAAGGATACAAAGCCACTCATCAAGATATTCAGGGTGTTCTCGTACTTGAGCGAAAACTACGTCAACGAATACGACTATTTCCTGGTTGTTTCGGACCACACTTACGTCAATGGAAGGAAGATTTACGACATAGTGAAACGCATCAGCATTAGTGAACATGTACACATGGGGAAGTTGATTGAAAATCCAGAGTCATTCTATTGCTCAGTTGGTAAGTTGTTATTTTCTGCTGTGTAAATATAACCGTATCGATGCAGGTACATTAACCATGAAGTATGTCTCACTTTTTAGCTTTTACCTCCATTCCCATTTCCTTTCTTCCACCTTGTTGTCTAGCCTCTTAACTTTTCTTTCATCTTACGACTGAGGGGTTTCCTCTATTGCACGTGGGTGCTAAATGCTCTTCTAGGACCTATTGCTAGGCCTCCTAGCCCAAATTCATAAAAATGAAAATTGCCATCAAGGACTCGAGTCTTAAATTATTTTTGTGCTGTGATTTCAAATTCTAATTTATTCCTATGCTGATACAAACTTCTAAGTCATTTATACGGGGTTACTGCTTATTATGTTTTCTACGAACGGCCAATAGAAAATTTGGTTTTATGCACCCTGCTTCGTTGCTGGGCAAACATAGCGCAAGCACATGGAGTGAGAGGACACTTGCTCACATCTCTCCACAACACTGCTGGTTGCAAAGTGAAGAGGTTTTGCTCTCACTTCCTCTGTACGATACAGCCTTTGCATTCATCTTCTCTACCCTTTTAGTGTTTAGTGCTCTTGACTTGTGCTTTTTCTTCATTCACGGATAATTGGGTTACAATTTATCATGTGTGAGTTACGAGTGACTGCTTATGTCTAGTAAATCTAGGTTTGTTCCAATACGAATACTTACCTTGAACTACTTTCTTAGGAGTTACCTGTAATCTCCTCTCTACCAACCAGAGTTTTGTGTAGTATACCCTAAACCCGTTTTCTATGGAGGGCTAACTCGGGAGTAAGAGAACGTGCCCCGAGGGTAGCTTTTGCGCTAGGTCGAGGTCCGCTTGGGTCGTGAGCGCCAGTAAGTTCTATGGTCGCGACGTGACACCACGTCGCTCTCGTCTCTCTCGACCCTTTGTGTCCGCCGCGTGTGTCCCACGTATTTACCGCGTGGTAACTTGTGCTTATCCATTGTGTTCCTGTGCGTTCACTACCCTTCCTTGTGCTTCCCAAGTGTATTCCTTTGATTCCCTGCGTTCCTGTGTCTTGTGTTTGTGCGTTATGGAGCAGATCCGCCGTTGTCCTGGGCCTAGAGCCGGAAAATCGTGTGGAGCGTTCCTCTCCAAACCTGAAGTGGATCTTCACTCCCTTTGCTCTTCCTGTAGGGGCAAAGTTTTTCGCCTTTGGATACATGCCTCGAGTGTGTTGGTTGGAGTGAAATTCAGTGGGTGTGTTACGACACGAAGAAAAAGAAATCGTCGAAACGTTCACCCAGAAAATCTAGTGTTTCTTCGCCGCTACCGTCGCCCAGTGAACGGTCCGACGGGGCTTCTGTCTCTCCTTCCCCTACCCAGAGTAGGGGACGAGGTAAGTCTGTTGTGGGGAAAGAGCCGGGCGTTCTTCCTCAGGAGTCTGGTGTGTGTGAAGTGGGAGTTGCGGGACCTTCTCGGGCTAGTGAAGAGCCTGGTAGTGCTGTGTCAGGGAGTTCTGGAGACTCGGCCCTTGTGCTTGGGGGGCACGTGTCATCCGATGACCCCTTATGGTGTAGCAATGTTGTTTCTGTGTCTTCGCCCCCTTTATGGGCCTGTGTTTCAGGTTCTTCGGCAGGCGGCGACAACCAGGGTAAGTTAGGCTCCGCAGTGAGTGATACCTTCGGATGGAAGCTTCCTAAAACGCCAGGTAGGTCCCCTATGCGAATGGAAGAGGGCCTGGATACCTGGTTCCCTAGTGTTGGGCGCCAACCCTCATTCCCAACCCCTCTCACGGAAGTTCCGGAAACCTTCCTGCAACCCTCTACCTCTGGTACGCAACGAGTCGCGAAGTCCCCCGCGGCCCCCGCTTCTGCCCACCGTACAGTGGGTACGGTGACGTCGGGCTCTTCGGATGGTGGAGAGTCATTCTCTTCGGGAGAGGAAGCCAGGAGGAAACATCGGCGTCGGAGGGAGCGGTCCAGGAGCAGGCGTTCCCGCTCAAGATCCCGTTCCAGGTACAGCAGGAGGCGGTCCCGCTCTCCACGGAGGAAACACAGGAGGAGTAGGTCACCCGATGGTGATTGGGTTTTCGTACCCCGTAAGTCGGAGATACAGTGTTCCCCGGACCGGCGGTCCAGGGATTTCTCGCCAAGGAGACCATCCTCCAGACATTGTTGTGACCCTCGCAGGGAGAAACGCGAGAAGGCCTCTGCAGGCAGGCGTAAGACCGCGAAGCCTCCGGTTCACCCCGCCCAGCGGGGGGAACCGCGCTTCCTTACGGGCAGCCTGGCCGAATCAGCCCAGCTGGTGCGGCCCTCGGACTTTAAGGAACGGTTCCCGCTGTCGGGTCAGCCCACGGGATCCGCGTCCTCGTCCCCAAGAGAGCATGATCGGACGTTAGTCCTCGCCGGTTCGGCGATGCCTGTCCTAACCCCTGTCCCTGGTGCGGAGGTCTCCGCCGGGGAGGACCAGTACCTCCGCAGGGGAGTGCCTGTTGTGCCAGGACCAAGGCGCCCGGTGGGAGTGCCCGGTGACCCGGCTCCCCGGTTCCAAGTCGAGGCTTCGGCCGACGGTAGGGTAGGTTCCCCGACGGAGGACTCGGCCTATAGAAAAGTAATTAGTCTGATCAGGAGACATCACAAGATCGAAGAACCGGCTGCTACCGATGAGGACTACTGTAGGTCCAGCCTTATCCGGTTGATGCAGGCTCCTGTCCAACCAAAAGCCTCCCTGGCACTTCCTGTGGCCCGAGGTCTCGTCCTGGGACGAGAGCACGTTGATAGAGTGGTGGCAGGCAATGCCGAAGCTCCCAAAACGCAGAGCTCTTCGAAGTTGCTCCAGGGGCTTAAAATGCAGAGCGGGGTCTATGCGCCAGAAGGACAACGGCTGGGAGCCTGCAAAGTGGAACCTGCTCTCGACATTCTGGGACAGGGCGCCTCGGAGGACAGAGCCTCTTCAGCCCCGGTATGTTTTTCTCCATCAGAGGCTGCGATGATGGAGGAAATGTCTAAGGAGCTAGTGCACGTCTCCTCTTGGCTAGACTTGTGGGCTTCCACATTAGTGGGTGTGCAAGCTACTTATGACCCGACAGACCCAGAACAGCAAAGCCTCCTGAGGGAGCTTATCACCTCCGGGGGCAAGACTCTTAAGTTCCTCACTTACCAGTCTCTCGCCCTGTCAGCGAATTGGGTGCTTCGCAAGAGGGACACCATCCTGGCGAAGCTGTCCCGGAAGGTCCCAGACAGAGAGGCGAGGGCCATGAGGAGCCTTCCTTTGTGGGGTGACTCCTTGTTCCCCTTAAAGGAGTTGGAGGAGATCATGGAGAAGGTGGCTAAGAGGAAGGAAGTAAACGCGCCCAGGCCTACGCCGGTAAGGAGACCTCCCTACAAGAGGTCAGTCTCAGACAGTGCCGCGACGCCTCAGGCCCCTCCTCGCCTGACGAAGAGAGAAGCCCCTTCTTCCTCTTGGGCCTCAGCGCCTCAGCCCCCCCGTAGAGGAGCCCCAGCAGCTTCAGCCTCCTTTAGGACCGGTTATTCTGCCTCCAGGAGGAGATAGAGTGGGAAGCCCCCTATTCCTGCCCAAGCCTCAGGTTGGGGGATGCTTCAGACTATATTGGCAAGCATGGAAAGCTCACGGAGCAGAGCCCTGGACAGTGTCCATACTGAAGGAGGGCTACAGGTTACCGTTCTTAGCAGAACCTCCCCCCTCTAATTCCGGCCAGCCGGTCGGAGTGGTTGGTACCCAAGGACCCGTTGAAGAGGGCCGCCCTTCAAGAGGAGGTGTCCACCATGTTGGAGAAGGGCGCCATGGAGGAGATCCTACACCCAGGACCAGGTTTCTACAGTCGACTGTTCCTGGTGGAAAAAGCGACAGGGGGGAGGAGGCCGGTGATAGATCTGTCGGCTCTCAACAAGTTCATAAGGAAGACAGAGTTCAAAATGGACACTCCGAAGTCAGTCCTGCTCTCCTTGAGGGAGAAAGATTACATGATGACCATAGACCTCAAGGACGCTTACTTCCAAATTCCGGTCCACCCCTCGAGTCGAAAGTTTCTCCGGGTGAAATGGGGTACCCAGATCCTGCAATTCAAGACCCTTTGCTTCGGATTGTCAACAGCTCCCCAGGTATTCACGAGAGTCTTCACGACAGTCTCAGTGTGGGCTCACGAGCGAGGCATTCGCCTCATCCGGTACCTGGACGACTGGTTGCTTCTTTCCTCCTCGAAGGACGTCTTGAAGGACCAAGGGATGAAACTTCTCCAGTTTTGCAAGGGTCTGGGTATCATGATCAACACGGAAAAATCGAACCTATCCCCCTCCACCAGAATGACCTATTTGGGGATGACACTGGATACCCTTCTAGGAAAAGCATTTCCATCGGAGGACAGAATAAGCAATCTGATGAAGATCCTTCGTCCGTTCCTGTCGGGGCAACCCAGGAGGGCGAAGGACTGGCAAAGACTAATAGGGCATCTGGTGTCGTTGGAAAAACTGGTTCCCCAGGGGAGACTCAGACTCAGAGCCGTCCAATGGAACCTGAAGAACCTCTGGTGCCAACTGGACTCGCAACAGAAACTAATCCCAGTCCTACCAAACACAATACCCTCCCTGGAATGGTGGCATTGCCGGTCGAACTCGCTCAAGGGGATGCCCTTCGGGAACGATCCTCCCGAGTTACTTCTTTTCACAGACGCCTCCAACCAGGGATGGGGAGCCCATCTCCTCAACGGGACGGCGAGAGGAACCTGGATGGACGGGGAGAAGGACCTACACATCAATGTCCTAGAGTTGAAGGCAGTCCAGAAAGCTTGCCTGCACTTCGTCGATCTACTAAGGGGAAACACTGTGGCGTTGATGTGCGACAACGCCACAGTGGTAGTGTATATAAATAAACAAGGAGGTTTGAAATCAAGGGAATTGTGTGATCTCGCCCTAGAGATCCTAGATTGGGCAGAAACGAACCAGGTTGTGTTAGTGGCAAGGTTCATCCCCGGGAAAAAGAACGTTCTAGCCGACGGTCTCAGCAGGATGGGTCAAATAGTAGGGATAGAATGGTCCCTCCATCCAGAAGTAGCCAAGCTCATCATCCAACGTTGGGGTTCCCCGGTGATGGACCTCTTTGCAACCAAACTGAACGCGCAACTTCCCGTGTATTGTTCTCCTGTCCCAGACCCAAGGGCAGCCTTGGAGGATGCCTTTCAGCACAAGTGGGACAACCTAGACGTGTACGCTTTTCCCCCCTTCACGTTGATAAGGCAAGTACTCAACAGAGTAAGGACTGCCCGAAACTTAAGGATGACTTTGGTAGCGCCCTGGTGGCTGGAGAGAGAGTGGTTCGCAGACCTAAAAGACCTGACGAGTCACCCTCCGTGGCCACTCCCCGACAGGTCAGATCTTCTACAACAACCGCACTTTCTCAGGTTTCACGACAACCCACAGTCTCTACGCATTCACGCCTGGAGACTATCGAGCGGCTCCTGAAGAAAGAAGGGTATTCAGCAGCTACGGCTAAGAGGATGTCGCTATACCTGAGAAGGTCGTCGGCAGCGGTCTACCAAGCGAAGTGGGCCTCTTTCACGAAGTGGTGCGCTTCGAGGCGCATTAAACCCCTCAAAGCCTCGGTCCCAGACATAGCAGACTTTCTGGTATATCTCAGGGACGAGATAGGAATGTCAATCCCAGCTATAAAAGGAGTGCGAGCTGCCTTGGGTCAAGTCTTCCATCTGAAGGGCATCGACCTGGGTTCCTCTAGACACATCTCGATGCTTGTCAGGAGCTTTGAGCAGTCCTGCCCCCCACAAGTAGTTAGGGTGCCTCAGTGGGACTTAGCTAGGGTCCTGAAGATGTTAAGTGGCCCCCCCTTCGAGCCAATGAAAGATATCGTAGACAGGGATCTCACTCTCAAGACAGTCTTTTTGCTAGCCTTGGCTTCCGCAAAAAGAGTAGGGGAGATCCATGGGCTGTCTTATGACGTCTCTCATTCGAAGGGGTGGAAAGAGATCTCTTTCAAGTTCGTTCCTTCATTTGTGGCGAAAACCCAGAACCCAGCTGTCTGGGACCCAAAATTTGAAGGTTTCTCTCTGCCCGCTATCCCTAGGACGGGGAATTCTGAGGATTTGAGATTATGCCCGGTCCGTGCCATTAGAAAATACCTTGAAAGGACTGCTTAGCTCCGGCCAGGCATCAAGAGCCTTTTCGTCTCCACAGGTGTTACTAAGAAACAGGTATCGAAGAATACCATTTCCTTCTGGTTGAGACAAGTTATTGCCAGGGCCTACAGGGAAGAGGGACTGGCCTTACCAGGCGCCCCCAAACCCCATGACATCAGGGGTCTGAGCACGTCCTTAGCCTTTGAGAAAAACATGGCAGTGAGTCAGATCCTTCGGGCAGGTACTTGGTCGAACCAGTCAACCTTTACTGCCCATTACCTCAAGGACTACTCAAGGAGGTCCTTAGACGGGTTCTCCATTGGAACAGTCATCTCCGCGCTCCAAGTGATTTAATGGTAAAAGCCCCAGGCTCAATCGTGGATAGCAAACCGGGAGACACAGGTTCGTTCCCTTTCACCCTAATCCCTGTTTTTTCCCTATCCTTATCGGAGATAACCCTCTTGTAACCATTGGATAACACGTCTCTGCAACTACGTTACTGGATTCAACATCAGAAGAAGTTTTTCAAAGGGTGAGTACTTAGACACTAACGTGAGCTCTTTGTGTAGTTACCCTATCGTCTGTTTCCTAGTACTGTATGTTTTGTTTTTATACCTAGGCCTCTTGGCTTCCGCTTGCTGGGTCTGAGGGTCAGGAAGGCACTCCCACCTCCTAAAGTGTAAGTCTCCTAAGAAAGTAGTTCGAGGTAAGTATTCGTGTTGGAACAAATAAAAAATTTTAAGTAATTTTTATTTTTCCTAACATACTTACCGAGAACTACTTTCGGGTAATGGCCCTCCCTACCTTCCCCGAGTGCCTCTCTGCCCTTGCGAGAATTGTGCAACATCCGAGGAACTTACTGGCGCTCACGACCCAAGCGGACCTCGACCTAGCGCAAAAGCTACCCTCGGGGCACGTTCTCTTACTCCCGAGTTAGCCCTCCATAGAAAACGGGTTTAGGGTATACTACACAAAACTTTGGTCGGTAGAGAGGAGATTACAGGTAAGTCCTAAGAAAGTAGTTCTCGGTAAGTATGTTAGGAAAAATTAAATTTTCAATATTAAACTTACCCGATAATCATGTAGCTGTCAACTCCGTTGCCCGACAGAATTCTACGGAAGGGATACGCCAGCGATCGCTATACAAGAGGGGGGTGTACTCACAAGCGCCACCTGTGGCCAGGTACTGCAGTACTTCTTGTTGACACCACCTCAATTTTTCCTCTGTCGTGCTTCCGGCAAGACGTTCATGGATACGCTTATAATTTTGGAGTCTTGTTCACGGTTTTTGGTGAAGTATTGCTCTAAGATTTCAGCTTTCGCTATTCAGGAAGATTTATTATTAGCTTAGCTAGCTTTTGGAATTAATTTTGCTTAACAAAAGTTATAGATTTATTTTATATCTCTCCGCCTTTTATAGGCCTCTTCGATTAACTTCCTTTTTTATAAATTTATTCAAATTAATGTTTATATTCGACCTTTCCTAATAGTAGGCGGTCTTTTCTTGTACCGAAGTTAATTAACATTGAGCCCGTCATTTCGGTTTTACCTGTTAACATATTATGCTATTTTAATGTTTTTGAAAGAATTTCTTTGATAGTCTCGTACTGTTTCAAAGTTGAACTAACGTTTTGTTTTGTCTCTGCAGTTGTTGACGTTCAGAACGTTCAACTTGCGCTCTATCGTTACGATAGAGAGAGAATTTTCACGGTGTCACGTTGCAGTAAGAGTAAACCGTTTCTAACGTTTTGTTCATTCTTTCTTAGCTTAATGGTTTTAATTCTAATAAAGGAACTTTTTATTTGGGAAATCTTTCAGTTTTTTTCCTTTAACAATAATATGTTTTAACGAGTATATATGATTGGGCTCTTCTCTCAGGTACTAAGTCAAGAGAGAGAGAGAGAGAGAGATAGAGACGGAGGGAGAGAGAGCTGGATAAACGTTTCGTTCAAGCGAGTAACGTTATTATCGTTTTTGCTCTTCTCCCTAGTCTCTTTAGGGGAAGAAGGTAAACGTTTCTAGAGTTTATTCTTGTTCTCAAGCTTTATGCGGTGAGAGATTTTAAACGTAGTTTATTTGATCTAGTGTTTAGTCTCTTTCCAGCCACTGAATTATTTATCTTTCATTAGATTTTTCTGTTACATTGTAATTCTGTTTTCGCAATTACTAACTTTTAAGGAAGGATAGAATTGCGTGTTTCAGGTACAAACCACTTAAAGTTTCGAGTTCAGTGAAATAAGTGCAAACAGAAATTCAAAAGTGATAAGTGATTAGCGCAAAGTGTGTCAGTGTTGTGCGTGAGGGTACTTCTGTGCGTGCCAGTCGTCCTCCCAGTCCGGGACCTCTTGCAAGCTCCCAAGCCCAGGGGAGAAGCAATGTCGAAGGGCAAAAGGGTTCGGCAGGCCGTGATCGGCGCACAGAAGTATCCTCGGTGGTTGCGGGCGTGTCTTACAGAGACCGTCACTCCCACCCGCAGACGATTGAGCCCTTATTTTGCTCGTCTGCAGAAGAAATTTCGGGGAGAAAACGCTGGACTCAGGTCTCAAGACCTCTTAAACGTAAAGTCCAGACCTCTAGAGTTCAACAACCCGGATGCCGTCATTGAGTTAGCTCTGACTCTCCGCAGTCATCAGGTGACTGCACACCTCCTAAGAGAGGTAAGGCGATGCCTCAACAGACCTCATCTTCTATTAAGGCTTTGCCTCAACAGACCTTATCGTCTGTTGATCCCAAGACGACTTTGCTGCAGTCCATGCAGTCGCAGCTTGCGGTCTTAATGCGTGAGTTTCAGGCTGAGAAGGTTACACCTCCTCCTGCGATCGCTCCGCCTCACCGCAGTCCAGTCTGCCAGGCGTACGATGTTGAGGTTCCTCAGGATACCTTACCGCGTACTGAGTTGCCAGTTACCAGCGGTGTGCAGCAACCTCCGCCTTCCTTAAGGCAACCTCAGCAATGGGAGCAGGAATCTTATGCCTTACTTCCTCCGCTTCCGCTTGCGGTTCCACCAGCGAGGCAACAATCTCTTGAGGTACGACAACCTCTTCCATCCATGAGGCAGCCACCTCAGCACTCGCTGCAGCGACCTCAACTCCTTAGGCTAGCACCTCAGGAACCTCAACTCGCGAGACAAGAACTGCGTTCTGCGCAGCCGCTACCTCAACTCTCGCAGCTCACACCTCAGGAACCTCAACTCGTTCCTCAGGAACCTGCTACTGCTCATCCGCAACCCTTACAGCAAGCGCAACTCTTGAGGCAGCAACCTCATGCTATGAGTCAGCCACCTCAACGCATGCATCTGCCACTTTCTCCTCAACTTGAGCCTCTTCCCATTCAACTTGGAAATAACAAATGACAATAATAACACCTCATTACTTTCATAACTTGCATTTGTAATCATATACATGTATGCCTACACAAACATTATGATAATGGAGGTTATTTGTATTACTTTATATAAAAATATATATGTATTCCTTGCAATATATTTTTAACAAAATCGCAAAATATGGCAAAAATATCTTCAAAACAAAAATGAATCATGAGTTATGAATGTAAGGTAAATATTATGTTGATATTAAAACCCCATGCAAGCATGCATGAAGTAATGCAATGTTGCCAACAGGGCGAGTTTCCCTTTCCTGAGGTGAAGTAGATTATAGTACATTTAGTGCAGCTTAATTCTACGATTATCATGCCGGCTATCAAATTCATCAACAAAACAGTCTAAATCAATTCCCTCGGCACGTGCACTTTCAATGGACAGTAATGCGATATTACTCAATCTAGCACTGGTCATGGAATTTCTGAGAAATGTTACATGCCATGCAACACGCTCTGCTTACCTTACAGCATGCTCTACATACAGCATGCTCTGCATACAGCATGCTCTGCATACAACATGCTCTGCATACCTTACCGCATGCTTCTCAGTCACACATCTTTGGTTGTTGCCAACTCACTAGACTGTCAAGCAGTTTCATAACGTTGCCTTCTAGTCTGCTGCTTTTGCACCAGTGAAACCCTCACTGAGAGAACTTAGCTTTTCTCGGATATGGTCCCTGTAGATGAGAAAGTGCTTTTCTCCCTCCTTCTGATATTCCCTTGAGGACTCTGTCATTTGGAGAGGAGCCTTTAGCTGCGTAGCCTCCTATGGACTTTTATTTAAGCATAACATGCTTCCAGGGAAGGTAATGGTTCCACTTCAGTCGCTAACCCCGTCTGTTACCACACCTGCTCCCATAGACCTTGAGCTGTGTTGCAAGACATGCAGTCCAAGCTTAGTCCTTGTTAGAGGATTTTTTGTTTACGGAGTCAATGTGTCACTGGGAAGACGTTCAACAACCAGCAGAAGTGACTTGTTGTGACGCAGTGCGGCAACCTCAGCAACCCGATAAGGAGTTGTCTGTACGACCCAGACAGTCTAGACAGCTTCGGGTTGTCACTGTACTTCCTCGCTTCCCCATGGTTGACAGTTCACAGACTGTGCAGCAGTACCATGATCTTGTGTCCGGCTCCGTCAGACGACTGGCTTTTAAGAGCTCCCACAAGTCGTCGCTGTCTGGAGATTCTCAGATGGACTATGGATCTGACCAAGGAACTGGGCCTCCTGGTCAATTTTGAGGAGTCTCAGCTCGTCCCATCCCAGACCATTGTCTCCCTGGGTATGGATCTTCAGAGTCGAGCTTTTCGGGCTTTTCCGTCGGCCCCAAGGATCTTCCAAGCCCTAGAATGCATCCTGAGCATGCTGAGAAGGAACCGATGCTCAGTCAGGTAGTGGATGAGTCTAACAGGGACACTTTCATCGCTGGCCCTGTTCATCGTGTTAGGGAGACTCCACCTCCCCCCCCTTCAGTATCATCTAGCTGCTCACTGGATAAAGGACATGACGCTAGAGACGGTCTCAGTTCCTGTTTCCGAAGAGAGGAGGTCTTCTCTCGCGTGGTGTAAGAACAGCTTTCTTCTCAAGGAAGTCTACCTTTGGCTGTTCAGAATCCCGACCGCCGTCTCCTCTCGGACGCATCAGACACGGGCTGGGGTGCGACTTTGGACGGACAGGAATGCTCGGGAACATGGAATCAGGAGCAAAGGACACTTCACATCAATTGCAAGGAGTTGTTGGCGGTTCTTCTGGCCTTGATAAACTTCAAGTCCCTCCAGCTTAACAAAGTGGTGGAGGTGGACTCTGACAACACCACAGCCCTGGCTTACATCTTCAAGCAGGGAGGGACTCTTTCGTGGAAGTTGTTCTAGATCGCAAGGGACCTCCTCATCTGGTCTAAAGATCGAAAGCTCACGCTGGTAACGAGGTTCATTCAGGGCGGTATGAATGTCATGGCAGATCGCCTCAGCCGGAAGGGTCAGGTCATCCCCACAGAGTGGACCCTTCACAGGAATGTTTGCAGCAGACTTTGGGCCCTGTGGGGTCAGCCAACCATAGATCTGTTCGCTACCTCGATAACCTAGAGACTCCTGTTGTATTGTTCTCCGATTCCAGACCCAGGAGCAGTTCACGTGGATGCTTTTCTGCTGGATTGGTTCCATCTCGACCTGTATGCATTCCCGCCGTTCAAGATTGTCAACAGGGTACTTCAGAAGTTCTCCTCTCGCAAAGGGACACGGCTGACGTTGGTTGGCTCCGCTCTGGCCCGCGAGAGAATGGTTCTTAGAGGTACTGCTATGGCTGGTCGACATTCCCAGGACTCTTCCTCTAGGAGTGAACCTTCTACGTCTACCTCACGTAAAGAAGGTACACCCAAACCTCCACGCTCTTTGTCTGACTGCCTTCAGACTTTCGAAAGACTCTCAAGAGCTAGGGGCTTTTCGAAGGAGGCAGCCAGAGCGATTGCCAAAGCAAGGAGAACATCCACTCTCAGAATCTATCAGTCTCAAGGGGAAGTCTTCCGTAGCTGGTACAAGACCAATGCAGTTTCCTCAACCAGTACCACTGTAACCCAGATTGCTGACTTCCTGTTACATCTAAGGAAAGTAAGATCCCTTTCAGCTCCTACGATCAAGGGTTACAGAAGTATGTTGGCAGCGGTTTTCCGCCACAGAGGCTTGGATCTTTCCACCAACAAAGATCTACAGGACCTCCCTAGGTCTTTTGAGACCTCAAAGGAACGTCGGTTGTCCACTCCAGGCTGGAATCTAGACGTGGTCCTAAGGTTCCTTATGTCATCAAGATTTGAACCTCTCCAATCAGCCTCTTTTTAGGACCTCACATTAAAAACTCTTTTCCTCGTGTGCTTGACAACAGCTAAAAGAGTAAGTGAGATCCACGCCTTCAGCAGGATCATTGTTTTCACATCTGAAACGGCTACATGTTCCTTGCAGCTCGGTTTTTGCTAAACGAGCTTCCTTCACGTCCTTGGCCTAAGTCGTTCGAGATCCCAAGCCTGTCCAACTTGGTGGGGAATGAACTGGAGAGAGTACTTTGCCCAGTTAGAGCTCTTAGGTACTATCTAAAAAGGTCTTAACCTTTACGAGGACAATCAGAAGCCTTATGGTGTGCTATCAAGAAACCTTCTTTTCCAAGTTCTAAGAACTCAGTTTCTTACTATTCAGGCTTCTGATTAGGGAAGCACATTCTCATCTGAAGGAAGAAGACCTTGCTTTGCTGAAGGTAAGGACACATGAAGTGGGAGCTGTGGCTACTTCAGTGGCCTTCAAACAGAGCCATTCTCTGCAGAGTGTTATGGATGCAACCTATTGGAGAAGCAAGTCAGTGTTCGCATCATTCTATCTCAAAGATGTCCAGTCTCTTTACGAGTACTGCTACACCCTGGGACCATTCGTAGCAACGAATGCAGTAGTAGGCGAGGGCTCAGCCACTACATTCCCATAATCCCATAACCTTTTAACCTTTCTCTTGAATACTTTTTATGGGTTGTACGGTCGGCTAAGAAGCCTTCCACATCCTTGTTGATTTGGCGGGTGGTCAATTCTTTCTTGAGAAGCGCCGAGGTTAAAGGTTGTGATGAGGTCTTTTAGTATGGGTTGCAGCCCTTGATACTTCAGCACCTTAGAGTTGTTCAGCCTCCTAAGAGGAACGCTGCGCTCAGTAAGGAAGACGAACTTATTTAAGGCAGAGTAATGGCTCAAGTCGACTTCCTTACCAGGTACTTGTAATTTCATTGTTATTTTGAATAACTGATAATATGAAATACGGGATACTTAGCTTCTTGATATACATGTACACTGGTTTTCACCCACCTCCCTGGGTGTGAATCAGCTACATGATTATCGGGTAAGTTTAATATTGAAAAATGTTATTTTCATTAGTAAAATAAATTTTTGAATATACTTACCCGATAATCATGATTTAATTGACCCACCCTTCCTCCCCATAGAACCAGTGGACCGAGGAAAAATTGAGGTGGTGTCAACAAGAAGTACTGCAGTACCTGGCCACAGGTGGCGCTTGTGAGTACACCCCCCTCTTGTATAGCGATCGCTGGCGTATCCCTTCCGTAGAATTCTGTCGGGCAACGGAGTTGACAGCTACATGATTATCGGGTAAGTATATTCAAAAATTTATTTTACTAATGAAAATAACATATTACTTAAAATTTTTGATATTTACGTTCTTGCCCATGCCGGGATAGCAAATATTTTTGCATCCTTATGAGCAGACATAGACATATATTTTTTGTCCCTCTTGCCTAGATGAGAGGTGTTTAAGAGAATCTCCTTGTAAATACTATAGGGAGCTAACTTCCTCACAATGGGAGAGATATCTTTCTCGTCTCAGGAAACCTTGTGAGATTTTTACAGGTACTTTACTGCATCTCCTCCCAACGGGAGTTAGAAACGAATCTCCTTCTATGCGATGAGAACCTCCCTTTAGTTTTTCATGTCGTAATTTCCCTGAAATTTTAACTACAAAAGTCGTCACACACAATAATGTATCCAAATAGTGTCGACTACGCACAGCGAGGTCTTGAGCCGGCACTTGTTAAAGATTCTTGCTTTGAGCCAGGTCCCAGCACAGCAATCATAATTATGGACAATGAACAGGCTTGTTCTAAAAGATGTTCTCGGAGGGATTCTAGAATTGAGGCAGCTTTCGCCTTGAGTCATGAAGCAACTGTGTTCGAAGAGGAAAGTTTGCAATCCCCAACACGTTCTCACGAACTAGATTTGCCTTATAAGTATGGTGGGCCTAATCTTAGGTCTCCTCTACAGTCTTAAAAACTCTTCAGAGGCTTGTGATAAGGGTAGTCGGACTACACCAGCTGCGTCCACATTCCAAAGCTTACCAAAACTTCGCATTTCTTTTAATTTAGCCTCGCCTTCTTTACCTATTAGAGTAGGGAAGTTGAGTAGGATGATAAAGGAAGCTACTGCTTTCCATGATTCAGTCAGGATTATCGTTCAGCCAAACTAAGCTGTTCGCACCGCCATCTCTGCGTGTGATGACGTACGCACCAACTCATCCCAAGTTATCATGCCTCTGCAGTAACCGATCATGTGCAACCCAACAAGGTAGAGACATCCTCCCTAAAAAGTCCAGGGGTGGCCCCATGGACCTGAAGGATAAGCATAGAGTGATCTTCTGCTCAGGGGATTCCCCTTCTCAAACCTTGAGAGGTAAAGAAGGGCAAGAAATTTACCCTACTTCAATAACAAAACCCCAGTCTGACTTAGGAGTCAACACAGAGGCCTCCCTAGTAGAGAGAAGTCTTTCTCATGTAATAGACCAAATCTGGGAAAAGAAGCCCATACCTCGGTCCCTCATATTGAGCCTGGAAATAGTTTCCCCAGGCAATCTCCTCTGCCTTATTGCGCCTCAATGTGTTTACGGCTAAAAAAGGAAGGACCTTCGAAACTAAATAAGTAATTCTAAAAAATTTAACAATAAATGATTTCCTCATGAATTATATAATTTTTGCCAAATATTTGGTTGGCTACTGTTTTCACAAATACTATGGTAATGGTCGATGTCCTCCTCGCTTGACTCCGAAGTATAAGACCATTAGATGTAAGGGAGTCAGATGTACACCAAAAATTCTTATGTATAAGAAACTTTCATCAGTTCTGGAACTTCTCATGATAAGACCAGAGAAGATGGCTGGACCAAATAAAGTGAACTATAAGCAATCCCTCTTAGACTAAGTTGGAGTAAGTTTGCTTGACATGTCACAATAGACATCTAACTGACGTCTTCCCTGGAAGAGTTAGTTTGCAGAACGAGGACTGTTCAGGTCAAATAAAGCCCTTATACTAGGAGTTATTCTGGAGTTAGGAGCTTTTCCAAGACAGCTTCTCCTTGAATATGAACTGTTTGACTATTTTAAGAAACAGATACTGGATCGGTCTTTGAACTTTAGATCTAATTCTGGATCTTACAGTGCGTACTTGTTTGAGATAGCAGGAATTCCCCTCCCCGGAAGAACTAGGGATGCCCTCGTTACCAAGGTTTCTAGAGGACAGACCTGTCTCATAGTCGTAACACCCCCCCCTACTATGGAGTTGGGAAGAAGGGACGTAGTATCTCCTAGGTAGTAAGTTGGCGAGGGCACTAGCCACCCATTGAGATACTACCACTTGAGAGTTATGGGATCCTTTGACTGGCCAGACAGTACTACATTGGATCCTTCTCTCTGGTTACGGTTCACTTTCCCTTTGCCTACACATACACCCGAATACTCTGGCCTGTTCTGTACAGACTCTCCTCTGTCCTCATACACCTGACAACACTGAGATCACCAAACAATTCTTTTTCACCCAAGGGTTAACTACTGCACTGTAATTGTTCAGTGGCTACTTTCCTCTTGGTAAGGGTAGAAGAGACTCTTTAGCTATGGTAAGCAGTTCTTCTAGGAGAAGGACACTCCAAAATCAAACCATTGTTCTGTATTCTTGGGTAGTGCCATAGCCCCTGTACCATGGTCTTCCACTGTCTTGGGTTAGAGTTCTCTTGCTTGAGGGTACACTCAGGCACACTATTCTATCTAATTTCTCTTTCTCTTGTTTTGTTAAAGTTTTTATAGTTTACATAGAAAATATTTATTATAATATTCTTGCTGTTCTCAAAATATTTTATTGTTCCTTGTTTCCTTTCCTCACTGGGCTATTTTCCCTGTTGGGGCCCTTGGGCTTATAGCATCCTGATTTTCCGACTAGGGTTTTAGCATAGCAAGTAATGATAATAATAATAATAATTAGATTATATAGTATTATTTTATTAATGTCTTCCATTCTGAACTTTTTAATTTCTGTTATATTTGTTTTTGTATCTGAATGTTTGCAAGTTGAGAACCTCTTCTAATAATTCCGTGTCCATTTTTTCATATTTGTTTTTGTTTATAGACTCGGGCATCCTTCTCAGCCATTCCATCCTGCAAGCGGTGATAGGAAAACTCAACTGGTGCACCCGTAATACGTATTCTGAAACCGATACGGATAATCTGGGTCGCTGTATTCTTCATGCAACGGATAAACCCTGTTTCAGTAGCCTACAGGTACTGTTTGCAGTCTATAAATTTATTGTTGAAGACTAAAGTAACATCAGATATATTATAAACCTAATTCTATTAAATTGAATTAAAATTGTAAACCGACATAGTCTAATTCTATTAAATTGAATTAAAATTGTAAACCGACATAGTCTAATTCTATTAAATTGAATTAAAATTCTAAACCGACATAGTCTAATTCTATTAAATTGAATTAAAATTGTAAACCAACATAGTTTAATTCTATTGAATTGAATTAAAATTGTAAATCGACATAGTCTAATTCCATTAAATTGAATTAAAATTGTAAATCGACATAGTCTAATTCCATTAAATTGAATTAAAATTGTAAACCGACATAGTCTAATTCCATTAAATTGAATTAAAATTGTAAACCGACATAGTTTAATTCTATTGAATTGAATTAAAATTGTAAACCAACATAGTTTAATTCTATTGAATTGAATTAAAATTGTAAATCGACATAGTCTAATTCTATTAAATTGAATTAAGATTGTAAACCAACATAGTCTAATTCTATTAAATTGAATTAAAATTGTAAACCCACATAGTCTAATTCTATTAAATTGAATTAAAATTGTAAACCAACATAGTTTAATTCTATTGAATTGAATTAAAATTGTAAATCGACATAGTCTAATTCTATTAAATTGAATTAAAATTGTAAACCGACATAGATTAATTCCATTAAATTGAATTAAAAATGTAAACTGACATTGTTTATTTGTTCAAGACGCAAGAATGTCAATTTATGATCTAGCGAAGTGACTTGAGTGCAGTATTGTTTTTTACCACAGCAATGTTGAATACATATATGTTATTCATACAGGATTCCATATTTGAATTGTTATAATATTTGCATATTGATATATTGTCAGTTTTAGATAAAGATTACTTCTCTCAAGAATATTTCAAAATCATGATTTTTTTTGTTTTTTTAGGGGCAACAATATGTCAGTTACCGATTGAGAGATGACGCAGAAGTTGAGAGTCACCTCCAACTTATAGGAACTAGCTCCTTAGTTAGAGAGGCTGCAACAGTCTCCAATGTAGTAGAAGCCTCGGACATGTACATTCTCCATAAGTTCTATTTGCAGGTAAAATTTGACAGTATTGAATTTACAGTATTCTTATATTAAGGGTTATGAGTGCGTGATGTCATACTATTGTTGAGGTTGTTCAGTATTTAATTTTGTAGCAGATCATGTGGTTGTATAAATTTCCCTTATCATTAATTGTTAAGGAGCAAAATAATTAGATTTATCATTCCTTCAACAATACTGTACCACAATAAGGTTTTACAGTATGTCAGGTAATTACAAGGCAAGTGAACGTCTTATATATTTCTTTCTTTAGAGTTTTTGTAGAATTTTCCTCCAGGGATTTAGATTTGGGTGATGAGAAAAATACCAGAATGCTTTTTTACGAGAGCATAGTTCGTAATACAGCATATTAAGTAGCACTTATCATATTGTTTAAGTAAACCCTGTTGATGTTAAGTGCCGTTTGGAGTAGCTTAGAAAGCTTTTGTTCAAAATTTTGTGCATGTTCACCTTATTGTTGAAATATAAAATCAAAATGTAAGAAAGTTAATTTTGGTAAATTTGGGTATGTAATAGTACATGGATTTTACCAGGGTTAATTTGAGTTTGACTCATTAGGCTGGTAAAATTCCTTTGTTAATTTTTCATAAATTTTTGTAAATTTATGTTCTTGATTTTCACTGCCTTAATCTCAATGCAGGAGGAGCTGAAACAAATAGAGTTTAGCATTTCAAAAGCAAGAAATGAAATTTCGAGAGTCTTACCTCACGCCCCTCGGAAGAAAACTGAAGAAACGTGGCCAATAGGATCAGCACCAGCTCACAAACCTGCTACAAGGTTAGGAATTCAAATTTACATTGTCCAAATTCAGAACATTGATTGAGAGATTATTGTCATTAGTAATGTGACTACTTCTAAGTTTATATCAAAGTGCCGACAGAGAAAAGTGTTTATCAGTACAGGGTATTTTGCTTTCTGTAGATGATTTTATTTGGCGTAATTTAGTATATAATGGTCATTGTAAACTGTCATATCAATAAATAGTATATATGTTGTGTTGCAGATTACATCAAGGTATTAAACTTGAATGAAATATTTCTTGATATGTTAGTGTAACGTTGATCTCCTTCTGACTTGAAACCTTTGTGAATCTTAGCATTTGTTATTAGTCAAATTGTAATAATGATTTAACCTTTGATGACTTGTATTCATATTATGCCATAGCTGTAATTTTCAGTAATATTGAATTTCTTTTCAGAATACAACATTAAACTTTTCTCATAAGTTTTTATAAAGTAATTTAATTACATAATGGACTGCTATTAAGAACTGTAGTATAAAGTTTAAGGTAAAGCTTTTCTGTAGAAATGTTAAGAAATTGTTAAAAGTTATTAAGCTATCTGGATGAAATCATTGCAAGTGAATGTTGTGTAAGATTTCTTCTTTATGTGTTCAGGTTCGACATCATTCGATGGGACACATTCAACGGAACTCACATATTTTATCCTGATGATTTCCATAATACTAAACAAATTACTGGATCAGATTTGTTAGACATTATGGTAAGTCATATCTTGTTTTCATATTACATTGTGGTATAGTTTTCCTGTTCGATATCAAAGTATTTTGTAACATGATAATGAAATGTTACAACAGAGTTTTGTTCATCATATTAGGTGTTATATGCAATTCTCACTTTCAGGGTGTTGTGAATGCAAGCGTATCATATATCACGAAGGCCAAGGGGAATTTGGAATATCGAGGAATTGAGTACGGACATCGTCGACTAGACCCCACCAGGGGTGTGGATTATCTGCTTTCTCTCATATTCCGAGACAATACCTCAGGACAGACGGTTACTAGAAAGTGAGTCTTGAATGTTGGTCTTTTATTGGAGCTGTATCTTTTGAATACGTGTTGATAACATGTTTTAAAACATAACCTATTCTAACTTATGATTCATTTATTAAATAACTTTTTTCTTGATATAGGTATAAATGAAAATTTTCTAATCTGTAGGTTAGTCATCCAGTATTGCAAATAATGCACACATCATCAGAATTGTGCTGAATTCAGCCAGAACTTTGAAGTTATGTGCAAAGATAACTAATTTAAATAGACTTAAAGGAGCAGAGTTCAATATTTGCAATCTAAATGTAAAGTTACAAGAACACATTAAAAGATAAAAAGAATGATTTGGATAAATGATGTAAGCTTTTACATGATATTAATATAAGATGGACTTTTATAAGTTTTATCCTTTACAAGAATGTTGTAGGGGTGATAAGCCTTATAGTTTTATGAAATTCTTTGATCTTGTAACTACTATACCATGCCTACATTTGTCCTTGATTGCCTGGGAAATGTAATGTTGTACAAATTTTACTGAAACTTGTCCTTTTTATGTATAGTATATTTCCTCTTTCTTTTCGATTGACTTGCGTAGATTTGAAGCAACGCGGCCTCTTACTGTACCCGAGATGATACCGATGCCGTACGTGACAGAAAATACTCGGGTTACTTTAGTTTTGCCAGTTATTCAGGCAGATCTTGCCAAGGCACAAGAATTTGTCAGCAGGTAAGAATATTTGTGATTATTTATTTATTTGTGTATATTAAACTATTACTATTATTATTACCTCCGCTAATGAACTTGGAAGGATGTTATGTTTTTGCCCTTGTTTGTCCGTTTTTTTTTTTTTGTGAACAACTTCCTGGCCAAAATTTTACTCGTAGAGGAGTGAAACTTTCAGGGATTAATTGTTATGTTGAGATGTGGAAGTGATTCAATTTTGAAAGTTAATAGGACAAAGATCAAGGTCAAGGTCGAGCAAAAGGTTGACCAAATTAACCGTAACCTTAAGCTCAAGTTCGCACATGGTTGTCACACAGATTTCAAATATGCTTACAGTTTAAATTGATTCTGGGAAAGGCAAGCTGGTTTTGAGAAATAAGTTGCTGTGGTGTAGATATGCACGCAGACTGCTTTTCTAGTTATTTTATTTTATCAAAGTAAGGGAAATTTGTCTATAATTTTAGCTGGTGGATTGTTAGATGCATGAAGGGAGAAGTATCTGATCATCAAAGGAATAAGAACAAAATCATTCATAGATTTTCTCATTGACATTCTAAAGTAAATTGAGATAGATGGAATGTTGCTCCCAAAACTTTTGATAAATAGTGAAAGGTTTGTACAAAACTTTTAGTACATTGTAAAAAGTTTAAACAAACCTTAGGTATGCCATTAAAATATGTACAAAACTTTTGTTATGTACTGTAGTATAAATATGTACACAACTTTTGGTACGTAGTGAAAAGTATGTACAAAACTTTTGGTATATAGTAAAGATATGTGCGAAACTTTTGGTATTTAGTAAAAACCATGTTGACTTGTTTGATTTTAAACAAATAACTTTCCAAGAATTTCACTCAGATAAAATATCTTTTACAGATATGAAGTAGAATGCATGGAGAAGGGTGAACATACATTCCTCCTCCTTGTTTTACTGTACAGCCCGGGAACTGGCTCCGCAGAAGACGCCGTGGACGAGTTCAAGGTTAGGTTTAGAGATTTTAGGCGCTTAGTTAATTTTAGACTCGACTGAAGAGTTTTACGCTCTTCCTTTTGGGATGTGCTTTCACCTTTTTCCAATTTAAAAGTGCAATTTATATTCTTCCTTAATCAAATCTTCCTTGAAAATCTTCCCAAGAATGGGATTGTTACTTTTCATCTTTTAATCTACCAAATTTGGTCAGTCTTTAATGTCTGAAAGCTCAATTTTATATTCTTTTTCTCCCTAGTAGCTCTTGGGAGGCAGGAGGCTTTACTCAGGTAAGAAGAGAAGTCATGGTTAGAATTTTGATGTTTTTCAAAAATGTTTGTGTTTTCAGTTTGATCCTATTTGTACACTGGAAGGGAAATAACGCATTTATTTACATTTTTTGTATTTTTAATTAATCGCTTAAAGTTAGTTAATTTTTAGAAATTACTCAAGATTAGTAGCTTTGCATGAGAGAGCCAATTTTGGAGTACTTTGATTGATGTTAGGAATAAAATTTAAAGGAAATAGACAACACTTTGTCTCATTGTGAGGAAAAAGAATAAACAAGATAATTCATGAGTTATTTTGTATATCTTCATTCATCATGGAGAATACATGATTGGAATTTATTAACATTCTCTCAGTTGTCTTTTAGATGGAATTTTCTTTATTAATACAGTTAATTGGATATAATTATCTTTACTGATTCAATTAATTACTATCCTTAAGGATGTCAGTGGTTATTTTCTTTTTATTACTAATGATAAGGATTTTGTAATACTTATTGTTAATGATTCATGGTTCATGAATATGTTCTGTTCTAGATGATGTTAGATGATTTTAAATGTGTGTTTGGATTTGGGTGTCCTAAGATTTTAAGTAAGTGGGGGATTTGCTAAATTCCATATCAGGGTATTGAGAGCGAGGGTTTGAGCAGATCTCAAAATTAGTTTATTCTGCACACAGACTTTTAGTTTGTTTGCAAGTTAACCCTTTTACCCCCAAACTATTTGGAACTTTTCAACCCTTAACCCCCAGGGATTTTCTTTTTCAAGCACATTTTGCAATATATTTTTTTTTAAATTGCTCTAACAGCCTTAATTTTTGTCATAGAGAGGTTATGTTGGTCTCATTCTTTTGGAAAATGCCTGAAGTTTCTCATAAAGTTATAAAAAATATGCAAAAAAATGTAAATAGCAGTTTTTTGCAAGGACGTAAAAGGGATGAGTTTTGTGAAACGTACCAGTGTGTCCATTAGGGGTAAAATGGTTAAGCATAAAAGTATATCAGGGAAAGTGACATTGGATTCCCAAGCAGAGAATGGAGCATCTTGAAATACTGATAGCATGACAACAGCGAGAGCTTTCCCTTCGTACAATTGTCACAACAGAGACGGGCAACTGTTCCTGTACAAACAACCTACTGTAATGATAGTGACAACGTCCTCTAAGAATTCCTACGCCAATGGAAAAGACCAATTCCTCACTGGTGCCTCAGCAATTGCTCCGGTAGTTCCTGAAATGTTGCTAGTTAGCAACCAATGTTCCCATTACCTTCTGGTTTTGGTGGAACATGATTAAGAGATGATGTAACTTGGCAGGTGAATGATGAATGGGAATTCTAGATGATTACAGGTTTCTTCCTGTTTTCCCAATGCACTGATTACTCAACAGGCAGTTGATGTCAAAGAGGCTCAGGATGACCTTGATTGCTTCCAAGCAGCCACACAGCTAATGGTATTTGGATCAGTTGTTTTCCATCTTGATTCATTGATAAAGCTTCTCAATCTATGGTGAACGATACCGCTGAGGCCTCAATCCTAGGTTTCAACTAGAACTTAAGCCTGTACTCCGCAAAAATTGACAAGATTCATGAAGAGTGTAGCACAATCTTTCTCTCCTAGGGAACTCAAGCTGAATGGAATGTATCGTGAGTCCTTGGGTCTCTCGAGCGAACCCGCTCGAGCCAGTGGGATGGGCAGCAGATAGGGCTTTGACCCTTGAAACAATCCTGTACTAGGATAGAAGGTCTCCTTCACCATGATTCAATAGCATGTGGGCATGGCCTAAAACCCAGCCATTCATGACAGTCTTTCTTCATATCTTCCCTATAAGAAGAGACAAATTATGACTTGCCTTCCTCTCCTGGAAGGACACAGACTCTTCCTACAACAACGGTAGGAATAAGAGAAATGATCCAGAGACCCTGTCTTTCTAATTTTGTGGGATAATCATATGTGCTTTGCCTGCAAGTGAGGAGACGAAGGACCATCTCAGATTTGAACGTATGAAGTCGGACATGCCTGATCTATCCTAGCTCTCAGGAAGAACCTGTCAGTGGCACAGCTCTTGAAGACAGTAATGTAACGAGGGATGACCTTTGCTGTCCATTGAGTACTGGAGTATAATTACAGGTCCCTGGATACTTTTATCCTTGGCATTGTAGTAGTTGCGTACCTAGCTCCTTCATGTGACAAAAAACATGTCTAAAATAGCAGTCACGATATTAATATTTTTACCTCCTCTTTTTTCCCCTTCCCTCTGGGTGCAGTAGTTGCTCCATTATTTGCTGGATGGGACATAAGTATACAGGTCCTTAACTTACAAACTTAGTAGGTTCCAAGAAGCTGTTTGTAAGTCGAACTTTGTTAGATTTTGGACTAGGGTAGACCTAAACTGAATCCCATACCGATGATTTCCAGCTACAAAATTCAACAATTAGTTGGGGTTCATGTGAAATAGATAACAGATTATTACAAATAATGATTTGCCAACTGTTTGAAATGATATAATATTGTTTTATTACAGGATTTTTTTTTGTTATCTTTGTTATTTTCAGTTGGATTTGTGTTTGTATCTCCAAATGTTTGGAAGTTGGGGATCTGCAGGTTAAGCTGCATTATCGAGCAACTTTTGTTAAGTTTTGTTTATAGGTATAGTATCTCCCCCATCATCCAAACTAAGGGGAGGATGGGCACATGAATGCAAACCCATTTCTCATCATACATTCAGAGAACATATCCCCCACACGGATATGCAGTAGGTTCTTCCTGGATTACCAGTCCCTGGTAAATGGCCTTGCACAACACTTTCCTCCCTCTTAAAAACTTGGGCATCACTTTTGTTCCTGCACAGGAGTGAAGTGCTTTGAAATTTCCGGGGAAAGTAAATCACCCAATTTAGCTGGAAGGATTTCCACCCTTCTTGGGATAGGTTTCCTATTAAAACACAAAGGTTTGCATTCGTGTAGGAACTAAAGTCCATATTTGCACGGACTTGGAGTGGTGCCCTTTTAGCTCGGAAAAGTTTCCTGATCGCTGATTGGTTGGACAAAGTAATTCTAACCAATCAGCGACCAGGAAACTTTTCCGAGCTAAAAGGGCACCAATGCGAGTCGGTGCAAATATGACTCTCTAAAAGAAATGAAAAATAGTCAGATTTTATTAGGGAGCTTGTCAGGTTGGTGAAGCATACCTACCACCTTGCTATAAGTTTTTAACGGCTGTATGCAGTTTCGCCGAGAGCGTACTCCTATCAGAGGTACTCGTGTTTATACTATATAATATTGTTTACTTACAGTATTTCTTTATCTTTTTTATTTTCAGTTGGATTTGTGTTTTTATATCTGAATATTTGCATGTTGAATGTTTGTAATTTGATAACCTGCCGATACTGTAATAATAGTATATACAGTACTGCATTGTAATTTTATGAAATTTCTACCTAACCTAAATAGAAGATCTTTCTTGAAATTACAGTTATCGTTATTTTTACAGGTGCTGAAAGACCTTGCCCTGAAATATACTCGAAAACACCACGAAACTGGATCTAAAGTCAGCTGGATGACGATTCACATGCTCCAACAGAAACCATCAGATTTTGCTATAATGGACCTTGTTATGAAAAAGTTCCAAGAAGAAACTCTGATACTGATGACTAAACATTCAGCTCACATTAGCAATGACTTCTTGAATAGAGTGAGGATGAATACCATTTTAAACTGGCAGGTATGTATAAAGTTGGTTCTAAGTTGTTATGCAAGAAACTTTCCTTTTCAGTTCTAAGTTACCACTAAGTGAAAAGGAGAATCTCCTTGCTTAATAACACTGAAAAACAGATATGTCAGGAGGTCTTTAAAAGATCTTTCAAGTAAAAATCAATTCAGTTTTGTTTGTGAAATTATATGTTTAAATTACATGCCATAAAATATTGGATTTTATTCAAAGTAGAAATATGTTAATATTAATTGTACCACACCCTCTATACAATAAACTGGGAAATTGAAAAATGCTTTCATTAGGATTTTTATTTTATTTTCATAAAATCAATCAAGATAAATCTGAGTCCTCTATTGTATTCAGTAAGTATTTTAGAATGAAATAAATTCAATTTATCTCTTGAAAATTACATTAATAGTATAAAAATGAATCTAATTACATATACATGAAAAACAAATTACAACCGAAACTACAGGTTGTAAAATATCAATAAAACTGGTTAATATGAAAAAGGTTTAATATACCTTTAAGTGCATATATAAACCTTTAAGAAGACATGTGGTTAAGTTTTAGGTTATGTGAGTAACCTTGGTCAGACTTTTCACTAAGGTTGCAACGAGCATTGTTGCGATTTATCCAAAGGCTATAATCGTTTTCCTTTTGTTCCTACATGCCATGCAAATACTAATCCTTTAATCATGGAGAATGTTTCACCATTCAAGTTAGTTAACCCTTTGTTATCCTACTAGGAAGGAAGTGGTGTGAAAGACCTTCCTCTTTCCAGTTTGAGATAACACTTTTGTTTCAACCACTGTCAAGTATGGGTGTACACACAGCTCCTGACAAAACTTTGTAATTTGCTTTCTCTTTAGCAATAAGTGAGCAGTTATTAGAAGAAGGAATAGAAGTCAACTTCTAAAAGTTTGCCAGATGAAGGGAGGTTGTTGCAACTGGTTTATGGCTAAGCCAATTGACTTTAACCTCACTCCCTCTGTTCCTCTTGTAGGGTGCACAACTGTTCACAGTCCTCTGTGTTCTGATTGCAGGTTGTGGCCTCTAGTGCAGTGGCAGGTGTAAGCCCAGAAACGGGTGGAGGGAGAAGTGTTCATTGGTGTTGAACTGGACTACCTGATACTCTGGGGTTTCTGCCGCGCCTGTACATATATCCCTGGAAGACTGATCTGCATTGGCTAGTTTTCCTGGTGTGTGGGGAATGACTAGTGTGTGCTACTCCCCTTTGAAGGCTGAAGGTTCTTAGACTGTGACCGTGCGGATTGCTGAAAACAAGTTTTACCTAAGGAAGACATGTGCTGGCAGAGACTAGGGGGGAAAAGCATTCACGTCCCTAGTCCATCAGGCAGAAAATGTGTGTGCAAAGTGGGTTTCTACGAGGTGCAACCCAACGGTTTTAAAAAGCTGCCCAGAAGATGATGTAGGCGTTGGAGTGCCTCATCTCTTGCAAATGGTGGTGAAACCATGGTCTGCTTTGCAACAATGATCCACTGTACTTTCTCTTATAAGGGCCCCAGTCTATTGAAAGGACAGCAGCCAAACCTGTGTGTGTAGCCAAATTTGCAGGGTCGATATTAAAGAAAGGCCCTTTGCCTAGAGAGAGATCAGAGCCCGCAGCTCCCGCAATGAGCCTACGCGTGCACAGCTTTTTCAAGCTCCCCAACCTACTCTTTTTAGAAGGTTGATAGTGGGAAGAGAGAAGAGAAACTGATGCCGGCGTTCCCCTTCAACCTCTGCTGAGAGTAGGGTTTGTTGCTCTCACCCTTGGGTGACTAGGCAGAGACCAAGGACAGAGTCCATTATGGTGGATGTTCTACAGAATTGTTACTTTCTACCCTTCCTGGACCAGTCTTCCCCATCTCTAGTTCCAAATAAGTTCCTGTTGGAGCATCAGACATCCATGAAAGCCCTAGCCATGCAGGCAGAGTTGGAAGGGATGTTGGAGAATAACACTCTCTCTGATGTTAGAGATGAGTCTCTGGGCTCTTGCTGGTGGAGAAGGTGCTTGAGACCGGTCATCAACCTCTCTCCTTGGGCCAAGTTCGTGTCAAATGAAGTTCAAGATAGAGACTACGGCTTTTGTTGTCTTCCATCAGATAGGGAGATTTTGTGCTTTCGGTAGATCTGAAGGATGTGTACTTTCATGCGCCTATTCACCAGTCCTCTTCAAAGTATCCCCACCTCTCCCTCTACGGTTGGCGTACTTGTACTTCGGATTGTGTATGGCTCCCCAGGTGCTCACTTTAGTAGCTGCTTGGGCTCACTCGCTGGTGATTTATTTTTATGACTGATTGGTCCAGGCATCTTCGGAGAGGCAGTTGCTTCAGGATTTAGATAGTGTTGCATTTTGCCACGATCTGGGGATAGTGGTAAACTCTGAGTGATCTTATCTCATACCCAAGCAGAGGTTAAAGTGTCTGGGTATGCTGATAGAAAACAGCAGCGAGATTCTTTCTTACAGATTCTCACATTAGCAACAGGCTCAATTATGTTAGACTATTTCTGACCAATATGAAAGCTCCTGCTTATCATTGGCAATGCCTTCTCTGTTACCATTCCTTGGAGACACTTTCCTCACAGGTGCCCCCACCAGAAATCTCATCTGTGGTCTCTAAAGGATCTTTCTCTTCCTTGTTCCAATGGGTTAAGACACTCAGGCCGATGTAACCCGGTGGGTGTACGAGAACCTCACCAGCGAGTCCCACTCTACTTTTACCTCCAAACATGAATCAGTTTTGGATGCATCGAAAGAGGGGAGAGGAGCACACAATATCAGGGATGTGGACCAAAGAGAAAAGGCTTCTTCCCATCAACGTCCTTTAGATGCAAGCATTCCATGAATGTTTGAGAAGACACTTTGTAGATGTACGACACCACCACTGTAGTACAAGTATTGCACGAATGTTTGAGAAGAGACTGCTTTGTAGATGAGTGACACCACCACTGTAGTAGCTTATGTCAATATACAAAGAGACTGTCTCGCACCCTCTTTGTGTGCTAGCAAAGCAGATACTCATATGGATACCACTTTTATGCCATATTGTCAACGAGGTACACATTTCAGGCAAGAGAAATGTACTGGTAGACATTGTCACCAAGTACAGGTAAGGGTGGAGTGGTCTCTACATCCTCTAGTATAGGAAAGGCCTCTTACCATGTGGGACTTTCCAAATCCACCAGCTTACCACGCTGCTTAACAGATATAGTGTTCTGCTCCAGACTCACGGGAGTTATTTGAAGTCTCCTTCCAACCGCCTAGGACATGTGCGCCTTTCAGACGTTCAACCTCATTCACCCGGAAATCAATAGTGCTACTTACGCCAGGATTAGTGATAATGCGACCTGGTTGCTCTTCTGGTAGGGGACCTGAGAAAACTCCTGTTCCCCACACTCACGTCAGTTGCACCGGTAGAGGTACCACCATATAGTTGAGGCCTTAGCTCTTCATAGGTGGAGACTACTAGACTAAGTGAAAAAATTTTCACGAGGCACTAAACAGGAGATGTGTCTGTATCTTCAGGGGCTCTCTACCAGGCTTAGCAGGCCATCTTCTGGGATTGGTGGTTTGAGCAGTTATCGGAGATTACATATTTATGTGTCTTCTTTTACTGGGACAAGCCTCTCTTGGACATGGCTATTAAATATGTCTTTCGACTGAAGGGTTTAGACTTCCTGTCTTACTAGAAGCCTATTATGTTTTCAACAGATAAGAGTACGTCCTTCCCGGTAACTATTACTGATGCGCCAACAAGTAACTTTCTTCTTCCTCAATGATGCAGTGAATCGGTTCAAAACTGAACGGGTTACTCAGATGTTCATTCATTTGTGTGCACTGGTGGCAGTTTAGGTCTGACTAAATCTGTCAGTTTGTTGATCTTTTCTTTTTCAGAGAGGGCATTGCAACAGAATAGAGATGAATCTAATGTTGTTGTCGAGATATGGGGAGCGTGATAAACTAGTTGAAGGGCATGCCAAAGCAGAGGTTAAAAAGCACTGGCATACCGATACACAAGGAAGCAGCAAGTTTCCATCAGTCCATCACATCACTAAATTCAGAGCACAATAGTTGCTGTCCATGATCATAATCCCATCTTGGCAATGCCAGTCTTTTCTCGGCCACTCTTCACTGTTGTTATTTCCACACTGCCACCTCCAGAGGTTCTTTCAGTGGTGTTAGTGAAGGATCACTGGTCAGCTTCTAGTTATTCCCCCTTACCCATCCTGTCCCAGTCTTCTTTGGTGGCTGGACTAGAAAAACCTTGCCGAGGGAGTCCAACTTAACTATCAGATATTCAGCTGCTCCAAGAAGGTTGGAGGTGGCACTTACCAATGTTAGATTGAAAACATGGCAGTTTTAGTTTTGATGACCGCTACCACCACAGTAGGCTATGTCAGCAAACAAAGTGGCAGTTTCAGTCTGTGCAAGTAGATGATTCCACTCCCTAAAGCTTACTGCCAGATATATACCAGGCAAGAGTTATGTACTATGGCAGACAGGATTAGTTGCCAGGGACCAAGTTGAACAGTAGGATTGTTGGAGTCCCTAAATATTTGCGTAGCAGAAATGCTTGTAGACTTGCGAGATTCGACTGAATTCAGCCAGCAGGCTGCATGGAAAGCCCCTAACGTTTAGTTCCCAGTTTTAGACTTGTGGGCTGTTTGAGAATGCCTTCCAACACCCATGGGATCACTCTGAGGCCTATGCTTTACTGCTGTTCAACCGATAGTTTTTCATCAGTCAAGGGTTTGGATGACTCTGGAACATCCCAGATGTCTAGATGCGTTAGAACTTCTAGTAGCGTTTCCGAGAGGAGAACCCTCAAGGAAGTGATATAAGGGTAGCGATGGTCTTTTGGTAACATCCCTGCTTTGGGATATCCAGGCTGGGGGTCTGAGTCCTGCTCCAACTCTTTAGTAGCTGCAACCTTACCATCCTTGTGAGCTAAGGATGGGGTAATTGGTTGAGTATGGTGTACCTGCTGAGTCAGCAGGCATTGCCAAGCCCTCCCTGGTCCTAGCTTGGATAGAGGAGTTTAAGGGCTGAGCATATGTATATATGGTCAGTCTCTGACATTGTCCTGCTTGCTAGGGCTCTGTCACTTCTTGGCAACATTTAGAATAGATCTAGTAGTAGTTCTCCCTCTTCCTCCCTTAATAAGGGTGAATATGGTGGAATGAGTACCAAACCTATTACTGGGTCATTATCTGCGTTAATTAATTCAGTACTTATAAGTCTTTTTATCGGGAGAGGAGGACTCCTCCATTAACCATATATTGTACATGCTAGGCGTTATCAGCCTACTCTATGTTGGCCAGATTTATGGCTTGTTGGAGTAATCTCCCTCAGGAGTCTTATTTTATAGGACGAAAGATTTGTACATGCATTGGAACAAAATTTCTAAAAGTAATTTGTATCTTTCCTAGCAATAAAAACGAATAGTCCTTCGTAGTCAAATTTCCCATCATAGCCCCCCCTCAGTCCTGAGCTAAAAGTTCACCTGTTAACTATCTTAAGAAATTGAATGGCTGTTCAAAGCTCCACCTATGATATTACCCCCTATTTTAAAAGACTGGTGTACAAAGCTAAGAAAAATACAATTTACTAATAGTTTTTATTTATATTTGAAAGCTACATATTAATATAAGGCACAATATTTAACATCCATGAAATTTATAGCAAAGGATTTAAGTGATGAAAGATTTTAAATGCTATTGAAAATCAGTCAAAGGTTAAGATTATTGACAAATAATAAATATTAGCATAACAGAGCAGTCTCAATTATCTTTTGGTGAGGTGTGTGATCTGGGTAACTATCCATCAGCATGATGCACAGACAAGGTAATTTGTAGACTGCTTTAAATATGAACCTGTTGAAAAAAGGGTACTATTAAATTTTCATAACAGGAAAATACAGTACCAGAATACCAAGCACAATAGAAAAAATAAAATACGGAAGTTATTGGATTGCATTTAGTGCAGAAATGGTGTTGAAAATTTAAAAATTATATACTTTGCAAATAACAATAATTTAATCTACACTTTATACATAACCAAATATGTTACACTTTAGCATTCTAAAACAGCGCACTGCATATAAAATACTGAATAAAGTACAGTACAGCAAATTTAGTAATCAAAATAATTCTATCTAAAGTCATAAATCTTAGGAATACATTATACAGTACATGATAGGGTTCTGTACATAAAATAATTATAACCTAATTTAATGAAATAGTAAAATAGAGCTAGTAGTTTTCAGCAGTAGCTTATCTCACTTTTTCTCACAGCGATTAGGAATTTCATAATGTTTAAACTGAATTATATGTAAAGACCACCAAAAAGGTGTAATATTTTTGGCCAATCTATTGATGAAACATCTTAGTATTTTTGTAAAAATTTTTAAGCTGTGGATTCACTGTTTATTGTAAAGCTTAAATTTGCTCAAGATTAATAATCTTTTTCAGGTCTTCTCCCCCGTTCCTTTCACTCAATACCATCCAAGTACGGTGGACGAGAAATTATCGTATCAGAAACTTGAGGTCAGCAGAACAGTTGGCCATTTTGATAGATACAACTTGGATCACTTAAGCTTCTATGCTGGGGATTATATTGCAGGTAATAAGAAAACAATTGATATAATTGACTATTCTTTATGCCCTCTTAATAATAGTGTTTATCAATTTTGAAATCACTACCCGTTCCTACGCCTCGGTGGTAGACATGCCTACTCTCTTACAGTCTTCATAGCCTCCTAATGCCATTGAGAAAGTTGGTCAGTAAATGTTTCCCAAGGGAACTTTTATTGTTTTCACAGTTTTAACATGACAAATGCCATTGCTCACTGTAATAAGAGGAAGGTTCAAGAGATTATGTCTGGTTAAGAAGGTACTATCCTTGCAGTTATTAATATCTCATTCAAATTTCTTTCATTGAGTAAGGGAGAACAGGAATTTCTGTAAAGTCAGGCCCCACTTTGTCAAGAATAAGGGACACTGTAGTATGCCAGATAGAAGAGATGCCTAATTTCAGTGTAGTATGCCAGATAGAAGAGATGCCTAATTTCAGTGTAGTATGCCAGATAGAAGAGATGCCTAATTTCAGTGTAGTATGCCAGATAGAAGAGATGCCTAATTTCAGTGTAGTATGCCAGATAGAAGCGATGCCTAATTTCAGTCTATGGTTGATTTATTAATTCAAGTGTGCTTATAAACCCCTCTAAGAACAGTAAAAGTCTGAAGGAGAAAAAGTCTCTGGTAAAAATACGAAAACATTTTGATTTCCTCACATCTACTGTCCAAGTTTAGGGCCAAAAATAACTTCCTTTAGTTACTATCCCAAACATTTAAGAGATACCTAAAAAGGTTTATAGGATAACAGAGGAACTCTTTGCCTTGGACGAGAGGTTTTCAGCTCGGAAAAGGATACAAACATTTGGGGTTCAGTAAGGTACAGTAACTTTTCCTGTTGAGTGTAGTCTACTACTAGTAGTGTCTAAAACATAACCAGCATTCATAAACTCAGATGCTAAAGGGTATTGTACATAGCAGCTAACTGAAGAAGTTCCTGTCTTTGCTATGCATTACATGCATAGGTTGGGGTGTGGCCAAGGGGGTACTGTAATTGGTCTCTTGATTTCAGTATTTAGATATGCTTTGGCAATGTTTAATTACTACTCTACTAAACACTAAATAGTGTGTTTAGGGATTTGCTTACTTAACACCAAATAGTAGGTTAAGGGATTTTCTAATATTCTCTGTACACATTTTAGTTTTAGTACTCTGTACACTCTTAAGTTTCAGTTCAGAAGAGGGCATTTATTGTATAGAAGCGTAAAGGCATTGTCTAAAGTTGTCCTCAATCCCAGAGGGTACTGGAACACTCAAGAATCAAAGAAAGATCCACACTCATTATCTTAAGAGATAACCCTTATGAGTGTGGTAGGCAAATGAACTTAAGATTGTCAAAATAAAATTTTTTATATGAATATTTAATACTTACCTTACTTCATTAGTTTCCTCCCTATGTTCATGTACAGCCGTTTAAAACAAGCTTCCACGCAGTCTTATTTACTCTTCTCGGATGTGGAAGATTGAACACAGTAATTCCTATGTTTATGGGACTCCTGTTTAGTTTACAGTCTTGCGTGGTTGGTTAGAGTTATAGAAAGCCATCGTATTGATGGCGAGGGCTGTATAAATTTTACCATCCATTTAAGGTTCTTTGTGTTACTACCTGTCAATTAAAAGTCTTGGTTAAGTACTGTAGTTTAGAGATTGAATAAAAAATATTAAGTTTTCTTATGCTGTACTAAACTACAGTAAGTTACTAGTTTATGAAATTGGTTTAGTGATAATACCTATAACAATAAAATCTCTATGTACAGTATGAAATAATTGTACTCCATTAAGTTATGATAAGTATAATAGAGCACTGAAATACAGATAAGTATAATAGAGCACTGAAATACATAAATTTTATGGTTTATCAAAAATCCCAATTTATACACTGGTCACTAAGTTTATTTAATCAAAAAGCTTAAATTCCTAAATTATGCCTGAATTCGGTGGAATTCGGGTAAAATAAGTTTGCATCAGTTCTGTATTTAAAATCAATATTTCTCAAAAGAGCTGGAGGCACCAAATATTAATCCTGTATTGAGAAAATACCATGCAAAATAGAAAATTTAAATTTCCATTAGCCAAGAGATGTTTAGTCAATGTTTTAAGGGGCAATATTTTTGAAAGACAAAAAGTACTGTACTGCACTTAATTGATAAAGACTTCTGCAGTGTAGGTCTGAATAAACAAAGATTTAGGCAAACATTTACTCATTCAGCTTTTGTTTTTTATTTTTTAACTTTCAAGCAAGAAAAGCTGCAGCAGAAACCATACCACATGTTAGAGTAGAAGGAGACTTGAAGTTAGACCGCCCAGAGGAGCACGAATTTAACATCTACGGCCTTTTTTTGCGAGCATCAAACTTGCATGTCTTGAGGGCTGCCGAACCAAGCTTGAAGCTGGAATATCAGAATATCGACTGCAGAAATACCAAGAAACTTCAAAGTGAACAACAGCATGCTTCCTGTTTAATGCAGCAAGGAACATCAATAGGTCTTAGGTCTCAGCTCAGCAAATTGATTCTGAAATATTTACAAGGGGAGAAAGAACAGGGATAAGTATAATTTCTCTTTCTGCATTATTTTCATATAACACACTATTCTGTATTTATACCTTTGAAAATAAAACTTACTCTGAAGAACTTAGTGTATGTATAAATTGCAGTTCAAGGTATGTTTAATATGTGGCATAATAAATATGTCCCTGATCACAGACTAAAGTTGCAAGAAATAGGATTTATGCTACATATTGTTAACGTTTTGTTACATGTCAACTTTTAACTTTAAATTAAATTCTCAATTAGATCTTAAATGTTTTTAAGAGTAACAGCCACATTAATTAATCAATGTAATGTATACTGTGTATAATGGACCATTACTGCTCCATTAAATATTTTTATATATTTATAAGCTCATGTTTGCCATATACAGAGCTTCCAGGTCAACTGGTATACCTATAGTGAAAAATGGTATTGTTGTAGACTAGTCTAATTTTACTACAACTTTGCCAATTGTAATTTAAACTGCCATGTTTTGTAAAAGAAACATTTATTGCATATCTTTGGTGTTAGAAGCCCCCCCCCCTTTTTTTTTTAAGATTAAATACCTAGATAAACAAATTTTATAGACCCAAAAGTGAAGGAAAGATTTTAAGCACTTCAACAATTAAGCGAAACTTTTGGTGTACATTTCGACAAAACCACGAAGACCGTAAATTCTTCCCATTTGAATACTCGTACAAAATCAGCCTAGCAATAAGAAAGTTTCATTGTATATTTTGCTACCCAAGTGATTTAGTTTTAAGCTAATGCTGAAGCCTACCCGAGTCTTCCTTTTAGCAAATGGTTGTAGGTTAATGCAGAGTTTTGAGGCTTTACACATACCATAGTAGTCATTGATGTTTGCCATAATAGAAAGTGCCTATATTTTATATTTTACTATATAGTATTTACTAATAAAGAACCCACATCATGTTTGTGTATTTTTCTCCTAAATATTCATTGTTTTTGGTATTTTGGTTTTAATGCTAAAGATTAAACTTCCTAATGAAAACTTTGCTCCTTTTTTATGACAATGAAATAAGTTTTTGCTTCTCTGTATTGAATTAAATCTTTTCTTGGTGCTATAATGGTACTACATACAGGTATTAGATAACCAGGTTTTTTTTCCAAAACTGGTCTACTTTCCAATTTACTTCCTTTTGAAAAATATTGTGCAACATTAATAATAATGGAGCTTTATTATTATTTCCCTGAATACAAAAAGTATTCTGAAAACTAACTTCTCTCCTGAAATTCTTACAAGTTTGTACTTCATTGCAGAAAATTATAAACCCTAAACTTAAAACTAGAATTCTTAAAAACCTTGTCTGCCTAATGAACAGATTATCTGTTCAGGCCTGAAATAATTCCTAAATTAAAGGGAATCTAATATTTGGAGAGTAGAGATAGGTAGAGGAAATTTATAATATTTAAGGCAAGTTCTGCCAACAAAAGAATGATGTTCAGGTCCGAAACAATTCCTGAATTAAAGGCAATCCAATATTGGGAGAGTACAGATGGGTAGAGGAATTTCATAATATTTAAGGTAAGTTCCGCCAACAAAAGAAAGATTCGATAAATAAGGTAAATCATCTTGCCAAAATACATTAAATCTATTTTTCAGGTTTATTTATTTTTTTAGGAGGATGGCAGTTTCATAGACATGTATACTGTACTGTATTGAATTTTATATAAAAATAGAACAATAGGGACCAGCACTGGTGTGGAATGCAATCCAATAAAGTGATAAGTGGTGCACACCTGCAATTTCATCATAAGGTAAATTTTAAACCAACATTTTTTAAAAGAAATAGGGACAGGTATTGTGGGGCTGGGGATCTCCCAAATAGCCAGTGCCCTTCAATTTGTGTACTATAAAAATGACTAAAGGCACCAAGCACATGGGCCAATTTTCAGTAGACTCTGGCTGTCAGAGTTTCTTGGCAAAGTTAAGTCATTTAGTTCTATGAATACCTCACACAAGGCAATTTTTACTCTTGCACTAGCATCCACTGACAATTGGCCCGTGTTGGCAATTAGAGTACTCTAATATTACAGACTGTACTACATTCATTCTAAATTTCCAATTACCGTAGTTAAAATAAAAATTGACCTGGAAAACCAGCAGTCAAACCAGCAATCAAAATACAGTATTGAAAAGAACATCCTGCACTTCATCTAATGTTGCATGATTTTTTAAAAGAAATTAGAAAGACTACCAATTTGAAAAACTATATAATACCAGTATAACCACCATGGAAAAGTTAGTTTCAATGCAGAACACCAAAAACTTTTTTTTTTTTTTGTCAAATACGCAGAGTAGATTTCAGCACAGCAGTTACCAAACATTCTAAATGAAGTCCACGTCTAGACTTGCTGAAAAGCTCCACATTTGTTTGATGGCCATCACTGCATTTATCCTTCTGTCCTGCTATTTAACTAGCAGGTATGAAAAAGTCTGAACCGTTGACTAGACCATTAATATGGGAGAATTAACCTGGGCCTGTTGAGAGGAAGAATAATCAGTAACAGTGATAGATTTATTAAAAATATATTTAAATTTAAAATTACAAGGGCCACAAAATGCAAAAAATAAGGAAAAATTAAGCACAAAATACAAAATATAAGGAAAAATTAAGCAAAGACTAAAATTGCTTTTGTTTTCTGTACAGCAAACAATTCAGAATAAGGAAATAGTTTTTCCAATAGTTTTATTAAAATACAGTTCCATGTAGACAAACTAGCATTCATTCATATCATGATTCCCACATCGTTTGCTTATAAATTATCTAGTTACAATAAAATGGGTCTGGCTAAATGTTAATAGAATTTACACAGGCACAATAAATCAAATGCTTTACCTTTGTTCTTGCTTTCTTCCATTTTGTTGTCCACCCTCTAACTTTCACTTCACTCCAAAACTGTAGTCTTGCCCCAGTCTTAGATGGGCGCTGAATGGCCTCCATAGACCCAGAGCCAGGATTAATATCAAATCCAACCCATGCTCTGAAATACATTCGAGTAATAAATTAAAAAGCAAAACTAAAAATGCTATTATATAAAGTTTAAAGAGCAAATGCCCTAACTGTAAATATAAGACTAATTTCTCTGCCAAAGTAGAACAAAGCAAAATTTACCCTTCCTATTAGAGATTCATTTATAGCTTTTTTCCCTGCGAGGTTCTACGAGAAAATAGTTTGCTAGCCGGACTACAGTCTACAAGATTTCTGGGTCATAAGGTTTTCAATCTTCTTCACAGAATTTTGACAAAGTGCTGCTTATCTCTTTAATCACTTTTTAAAAATTTATATTTTTAGGAGCTTTTAAAAGTTTTACAAATTATAGTATACTGCTGTACTTTCTCCACCCATTTTAATATGATGTCTCAAATTGCATTCGGGCCTTTGATGTAAAACATCAAATATCTAGCATGTTTTATGCCAATGCCCACAAACATTTTTTCCTTTACAAGAGGAAAATAAATTTGTGTATTTGCAGCTCAAGACCAGCGTTTCTTCAAGACATTAAGCAAGGCATGATCAGTTACAGGAACTAGTTCCAAGCCAAGTATAGTACAAAATCATGGGGCTACTTAAGCTATAAAATATTCCAAGCTTAGTGTAAAGTGGTCTTTGGCAAAGGAACACTATTGAATTCTAATCAACTTAAATCATAAAAATAAAATAAAAGTTATCATGCTTTATAATTATGCAATTTCAAACATTGTAAAATTATTTTAAAGTTGCAGAATGAGCAAGTAACCAAACAATTTAAGTGCTCATGTTGTCTTTTTTTGAGTTTCAAAAATAAATATTGTACTTGGTAACAAGAGATATAAGTAGTGGCTCCCATTCATAATATTAACCAATTCCCTGGCAACAATCTTATCACTTATTTGAGCACATATACACTCTAGAGTTTCGAAAATAGAACAGTTGAGTAAACAAAAGTCCTATCTAAATTATACTTAATTCTAGCAGCTTTCAAGTTGGAGATTTTTAATTCTCAGGCTTTTATTGTAACTATAACCTATACAGTTCTTTGAATGTTTTATCTCTGGATAATAGATAAGTTTAAATAAGACTATCTGGTTTAATAACTTGACCCAACTGCCGTGGGTCTTCCGTGGTTTACTTTTTTTCTTTTTTTTTTTGTTTTTTTTCTTTTACGATGAATAATAGAAGTTTCAGACCTTCAGCTATTCTGGTTTTAAGTATTCCATTGTGTGTAAGTAAAACTTTTCTCATTCGTGAATGTATGAAAATTAGTCACAACAGTAAGAAGCATCACATGCTTTCAAGTACCAGTTGACTAAAATGCTAGCATTAAAACTTAGGTAAAAGCCCCCTTATAATTCTTAACAAATAATTACCAACATTTTCTCCACTACACAAACTAAACTATCTAATAAATAAATTCTTTTAATACCCCATTGCGAGGCAAGTTGGTTTTATGCCAAAAATTACTATAAAATTGGGACAGCAATCTTATAAATTTACCCCCACTAGGTTTTAATTATTTTTCTTGATGCCGGGTCTAAATATCAGAAACATAATTAGACTAAACTCTCCCACATTCTTGCACACTAGTAGTCATGTGGTACAATCCCCACGATAAATTTAATTAGAATCCATGTTATCTATACGAGATGGTAGCCTATTTTTTAATAGAATCCATGTTATCTATACGAGATGGTAGCCTATTTTTTAATAGAATCCATGTTATCTATACGAGATGGTAGCCTATTTTTTAATAGAATCCATGTTATCTATACGAGATAGTAGCCTATTTTCTTTAATAGAATCCATGTTATCTATACGAGATAGTAGCCTATTTTTTTTAATAGAATCCATGTTATCTATACGAGATAGTAGCCTATTTTTTTAATAGAATCCATGTTATCTATACGAGATAGTAGCCCATTTTCTAATAGAATCCATGTTATCTATACGAGATAGTAGCCTATTTTTTTTTAATATAATCCATGTTATCTATACGAGATGGTAGCCTATTTTTTTTTTAATAGAATCCATGTTATCTATACGAGATAGTAGCCTATTTTTTTAATAGAATCCATGTTATCTATACGAGATAGTAGCCTATTTTTTTTTAATAGAATCCATGTTATCTATACGAGATAGTAGCCTATTTTTTTTTTAATAGAATCCATGTTATCTATAAGAGATAGTAGCCTATTTTTTTAATAGAATCCATGTTATCTATACGAGATAGTAGCCTATTTTTTTAATAGAATCCATGTTATCTATACGAGATAGTAGCCCATTTTCTAATAGAATCCATGTTATCTATACGAGATAGTAGCCCATTTTCTAATAGAATCCATGTTATCTATACGAGATAGTAGCCTATTTTTTTTTTAATAGAATCCATGTTATCTATACGAGATAGTAGCCTATTTTTTTTTTAATAGAATCCATGTTATCTATACGAGATAGTAGCCTATTTTTTTTTTAATAGAATCCATGTTATCTATACGAGATAGTAGCCTATTTTTTTTTTTAATAGAATCCATGTTATCTATATGAGATAGTAGCCTATTTTTTTTAATAGAATCCATGTTATCTATACGAGATAGTAGCCTATTTTTTTTAATAGAATCCATGTTATCTATACGAGATAGTAGCCTATTTTTTTTAATAGAATCCATGTTATCTATACGAGATAGTAGCCTATTTTTTTTTTAATAGAATCCATGTTATCTATAAGAGATAGTAGCCTATTTTTTTTAATAGAATCCATGTTATCTATACGAGATAGTAGCCTATTTTTTTTAATAGAATCCATGTTATCTATACGAGATAGTAGCCTATTTTTTTTTTAATAGAATCCATGTTATCTATAAGAGATAGTAGCCTATTTTTTTTAATAGAATCCATGTTATCTATACGAGATAGTAGCCTATTTTTTTTTTAATAGAATCCATGTTATCTATAAGAGATAGTAGCCTATTTTTTTTAATAGAATCCATGTTATCTATACGAGATAGTAGCCTATTTTTTTTAATAGAATCCATGTTATCTATACGAGATAGTAGCCTATTTTTTTTTTAATAGAATCCATGTTATCTATAAGAGATAGTAGCCTATTTTTTTTTAATAGAATCCATGTTATCTATACGAGATAGTAGCCTATTTTTTTTTTAATAGAATCCATGTTATCTATAAGAGATAGTAGCCTATTTTTTTTAATAGAATCCATGTTATCTATACGAGATAGTAGCCTATTTTTTTTTTAATAGAATCCATGTTATCTATAAGAGATAGTAGCCTATTTTTTTTAATAGAATCCATGTTATCTATACGAGATAGTAGCCTATTTTTTTTTTAATAGAATCCATGTTATCTATAAGAGATAGTAGCCTATTTTTTTTAATAGAATCCATGTTATCTATACGAGATAGTAGCCTATTTTTTTTTAATAGAATCCATGTTATCTATAAGAGATAGTAGCCTATTTTTTTTTAATAGAATCCATGTTATCTATACGAGATAGTAGCCTATTTTTTTTTTAATAGAATCCATGTTATCTATAAGAGATAGTAGCCTATTTTTTTTAATAGAATCCATGTTATCTATACGAGATAGTAGCCTATTTTTTTTTTAATAGAATCCATGTTATCTATAAGAGATAGTAGCCTATTTTTTTTAATAGAATCCATGTTATCTATACGAGATAGTAGCCTATTTTTTTTTTAATAGAATCCATGTTATCTATAAGAGATAGTAGCCTATTTTTTTTAATAGAATCCATGTTATCTATACGAGATAGTAGCCTATTTTTTTTAATAGAATCCATGTTATCTATACGAGATAGTAGCCTATTTTTTTTTTAATAGAATCCATGTTATCTATAAGAGATAGTAGCCTATTTTTTTTTAATAGAATCCATGTTATCTATAAGAGATAGTAGCCTATTTTTTTTTAATAGAATCCATGTTATCTATAAGAGATAGTAGCCTATTTTTTTTTTAATAGAATCCATGTTATCTATAAGAGATAGTAGCCTATTTTTTTTAATAGAATCCATGTTATCTATAAGAGATAGTAGCCTATTTTTTTTTAATAGAATCCATGTTATCTATACGAGATAGTAGCCTATTTTTTTTTAATAGAATCCATGTTATCTATACGAGATAGTAGCCTATTTTTTTTAATAGAATCCATGTTATCTATACGAGATAGTAGCCTATTTTTTTTTTAATAGAATCCATGTTATCTATAAGAGATAGTAGCCTATTTTTTTAATAGAATCCATGTTATCTATACGAGATAGTAGCCTATTTTTTAATAGAATCCATGTTATCTATACGAGATAGTACCCTATTTTTTATTTCTTCATTAACAAACTTGGGGAAAAGTTAATTTACAGAGCAACTAATTTCTTATCAAATTCACATAGGAAGAACCTTACGGCAACACTATTTTTAGAGGGTTTATATTGTTGAATTAATAATAATAAAAAAAAATGAATTTACAAAAAAAAAAAGCTTTGATAGACAAACTTTAAATTTCCTAAACAAAGACAAGACTATATTACATTTAAGAATTTCAAACCAAATTCACTACAGATTTTGATATCAATTCAACTGAATTACATTGGTCAAAGTCTCAAGTCGGGTGAACATTTAAATTCAGTTGCAAGTATAATTTTGTAAAGTGTAGATTGGGACTAAGGGAGACTTAGTCATCATTTAGAAACTACCCATAAGGTAGAGTAAGTTTTGTAGTACAGACTACAGTACCACTAATATTAATACGATACCCACAATCCCCAGTTTTCCCAATGTTTAGTGTAATACGGTCTACCTTTACAAACCTTTTAAGGGAGACTTTCCAAACAAGAGGTTTGGTAATCTCCAAATCTACTTTACTACCAAACCTCTTTAGGTCGGAGTTATTAGTCTCTGTAATGTAGGAGACTAAAATTATGTTTTTATGGATTATCAAATTCTTTTAATAGGGATCTTTGAAATTTGGTCCATATGAAGAGTCCCTCTGCCCAGAGGTGCAACTGGGAGACTCAAACCTCAATAAAGTAATGCAAAGTTAAACCCGAGTGGTTGCATAGCAAAATTAGGAAACAGATGTATAGTTTGAGGTCTAGTTGAAGTTATGGTGGGAGTAGCCAAGGACGGCAAGGATTTTAAGAACCCCCCCTCCCCCCCATCCTTTAGGAGAAGTGCTAAACTACTGGGTTTGTTCTCCCTAAATAACTGCTTTGATAAACAAGGCTGAGGAAATCTTAATACCTTCATTATACACTGTCTGTATTCATAATGCACTATGATTATTTCATGAACTAAAGAAAAAAAAATATAGTCACCATCACTAGGTCAACGATTATATTCAGGTTTAAAAATGAGTGATAAACCGTACTTAATGAATTAATCCTAATTCATTGTCCACTCTCTACAGTATTAAGTGCACATCACTTAAACTTAAGTAAATAATTCTGAGAAATTATTTCTAAAAGTCTTATTCAGTCTTTCAAATGTATAGGGGGAACATCAATAAGAAAATTCTTGAATACGCTAAGACATTTCAGCGTGATGACAGCTAAAATCTTGATATTTTAAAGAATATGATTATGCATCTATAGAAAATGGGTTCTTTAGTGTCACAGGAAACTTATATTTTAGCAGTAACTAAATCAAATAGTAAAGTGTCTTAACGACAGGACAATCTTAAAACACTTTGTAGTAAAATTTTATATGTTCGCATGAAACCAAAACGCTATTCTAGAACATTAAGAAATTACCCTGCATTACTTTAAAATTTATGGAATTGAAGTACCCCACTAGAAAAAGTAAAGAAATTTTGCTACAAGAAACTTTAAGACATCAATTGTGGTCTAGGATTTAACAAGACTATACAACAAGCTTACATGGACATCCGATGAGACTTTATAGACATTAAGGCTTCCCAGAAACTGACTTATCCTGTTTTCCAAGCACTTCTACAGTGTGGATTTGACAAAACTCAATAAGCAGTGTGGTAGGCCTACTCTCATTACCTAATAATGTAGGCTATAAAATAACCTGATATTGTAGGTACATTAACCTGTGTGATATATAGGACTATGAAATCAGACCTTTAAAGTAAATTAACTATCAGAAAACTTTTGCATACCAAACTGAAACCATGAATTTAAGACAAAGCGTTTTGTAGAATTCAAAAAGTTGAAATGCTTTTGGAGAAAAAGGCATGGCACTCTTATATAGTACTATAAATTATGATTATAAAGTTTCAGGTATACTAGGCTAAGTACTATATACTAGTATAGATTGTCTTTTAAAATAATTTAGAAAACAGGTAGATTTACTTTCCATGAAAATTTCTCAATCCTTTAAGAACAATTTAACTAATCTAGAACAAACAAAAATAAGAAACTAGTTTTCTTGACCAATATCATGCATATTTAATACTCACGTTACATTAGACCAAGTCGAAATAATGCATGGGATGTCCCATTCTGGAAAAAAAATAAAAAAATAAAATGAAAAAAAAAAAAACTACGGAAAATCAAATTACTAAAGTTTGTTACAGTAAACTAAGACCAATAAATCCAAGATGGTTTTTGAAAAAAAAAAAAAAAAAGATTGATAAATGTGAATCACACTGGCAGTCATTTATAATTTACTTCAAATACCTAGTTGTATTATCCTCGTGTAAAATTTGCTAAAGACACTAATAGATAACTATAAATTACAATTTGTAAAACTAAGATGATGTATACATGGGTCACCTTTTGCCACCAAGAGGTGGCCAAGTTTCGATGGCCAACCGTTTCTATAGCCATGTAGGATTTAAATTCTTATTTTCCGAGAAATCTGTCAAGGATAGCTATATAACATACCATTAAAAGTATTAATACTATTTCAGACAAAAAAATTCTTTCTACCAAGGGGAAATAACATATCTACTGCTCCCTTTCTGGACGGGGAGTTTATACTGGCAGAAAAATCAGTCCAAGTTAACTAGCAACAGCAGGTCCTCCTCCTCCTCTTCCTCCTCTTCCTCCTCCTCCTCCTCCTCCTTCCTCCTCCTCCTCCTTCCTCCTCCTCCTCCTTCCTCCTCCTCCTCCTTCCTCCTCCTCCTCCTTCCTCCTCCTCCTCCTTCCTCCTCCTCCTCCTTCCTCCTTCCTCCTCCTTCCTCCTTCCTCCTCCTCCTCCCTCCTCCTCCTCCTCCCTCCTCCTCCTCCTCCCTCCTCCTCCTCCTCCCTCCTCCTCCTCCTCCTCCTTCCTCCTCCTCCTACTTCCTCCTCCTCCTACTTCCTCCTCCTCCTCCTTCCTCCTCCTCCTCCTTCCTCCTCCTCCTCCTTCCTCCTTCCTCCTCCTTCCTCCTCCTCCTTCCTCCTCCTCCTTCCTCCTCCTCCTCCTTCCTCCTCCTCCTCCTCCTTCCTCCTCCTCCTCCTCCTCCTCCTTCCTCCTCCTCCCTCCTCCTCCAAAAACAAAATGTTACAAGCCCAAAGGCTCCCAATGGGTAAAGTTAGGAAAGGAAACTAAGGAATAACTACCAACTTTAAGTAATGGAATATGAAATTCTTATAAGATCAGTACTTGTTAAAATAGATCAGTCATATATAAACTATAAACGAAGACTTTAGTTCACCTGCTCAAAAGGCAAAGCGTATACAATATGTTTGAACATCCGAAGTGTCACCGATTAAACAGACTGATAAGGAATGTCATTAAACAATCTGGACGGAGGTGGGATAAAGCTTCTAGAATACTGCATTAGTCTATCTAATAACCGATTTAATTTGAGTGACTGTTTTCGAACAAAGTTAGGCAAAGTTCTTTATGCTTAACTGGTGAAGGAAGCAAGGGGGGTTGCTATAAGAGTAACGAAAAAATAGAATTTCGTAAGAGAGGAACTGTTAAAACATCCTGAAGTTCAAACCCCAAGCTCTTATGGCAAAGACCATAGTAACAACATAAAGAGCCTTGGCCTAACTGAAATACTCGTACAGCTAAACCCAGACACAGCACAGGGTATACAACACATTCCACCATGGAAAAAGCAAGTAGCTAAATTCAGCTACACCAAGTTCTCGAAGGCAAAAGAAAACTGCACAATAGAGGAACTTAGAAACGCAGCAGAAGCAGCAATACACACTGCAGAGACAATAGGGGCACAGCTCTACTATACAGATGGTACAGTGGCTCCTGGAACCCAAACAGCGGGAGTTGCAGTTCACTCCTGCAAATTCACAGCATGCTGGAGAACATCAAATAATGTCTCCACCCTGCAGACAGAGCTTGTTGCAATACAACAAGCACTAAAATACTCTATTGAAAATGAGGAAGGACCAGTAGTCATTCATACTGATTCATGATCCTCAATGCAAGCCCTACAACAGGAAAAAAACAAAGAAAACAAGTCCCTGATAGCTGATATCAAATCCCTCCTATATCAGCACAATGAAAGAAACAGACTAGTAACACTAAACTGGATCCCCAGTCACATCGGGATACCAGGGAATGTTAAGACTGATGAGCTAGCCAAAAGCACCAGACATCCAAAATGTACAGGTGCACATACAGCCGTCACTGCAACAAATCAAAAACAAAATAAAGACAGCTCATGGAAAACCTAATCAAGGAACTACACATGGGGATAGAGAAGGGCTCTCCCTCTGCCACATGGTACAAATGGGCCACGGAGCTAGAACCTCCACCCATAGACAAATATACCCCAAGGAAACAGGCTGTAGGTATACACAGGCTCCGGTTGGGATACAAGGTAAATTGGGAAATCAGAGGCGACATTCAGAGACCGTGTGATCACTGATGTCACACCACAACACGCCCTCTTGCACTATTTACTAGAATGCAGAGAAACAGCACAGCTGAGGGGTGATTTACTAGTAGACACCAACACACCACAGGCCGGGAAAGTGGCGGCCACACTGGCAAAGGCAATTTGTTGAAAGCATAGAGACAGACACGCAGTTGCTTTCAAGACTACCTCCACCAAGGTAAAGACTTCAAATTCTCATCGCACCATCTCATCCCCTCATTGTAAGGCCCTATTCACATCATCCTCTGTACTTTCTAAACTTAACCTAAGGGACCTTAGGGTGTAAAGGGATGGATAACCCCACCTGCATCCTTTTTCCCTACCATTCAAAGGCCTTATACCCCCAACTTTCAAACCACCACTATCCGTGAAATGATGGCCCTCTACTACTACCACCATCATCCTTACCCTGTCCACAACTTTCTCTACCACTAAAAACCTTTCAAATTTCCATTAATGAGATAACCCACCTTATATTTAAACAGGTTACCTACGGGCCGACCAAGGGAAAGGCCCGTACCAACAAGAAGAGTTAGCTGTAATACTCTACGAACGAACGAGACATTCGTACGCGTATAAAGAAAATTCTCGTGTAGTGTTCTCTGAGAGCCAGAACAAAAATTTAAGTTTTGTGCCAAGAGTTGCAAAGGGGATTAAATTTGGGACGTTATCTTACAATACTAAGTTATAATTTCAATAAGAGTAAACCAGAACTTTATGACATGAGAATATTCAAATTAGTTAAAAACTTAACCAATCTAGAGACTGGAACCTACATTCACCAAACATCCTTTTTACTGAAGCCCTATTACAGGCAACATTAACTGTTTATAGGATGCAACTATACAACACCCCAGGACACTAATACAAAAGTACTTCAAAGTAGATGTGTGTATAATTTAACTTTCTTTTTCCATTTAAGACAGCCTAAAGGATTTATTTTTTTCTGTTAGTTATGGAAGGATATATGGTAGAGGATAAGTTAAAGGTAAAATTCTTTCTATCGCTTCTTAAACGATCAACTTTGAAAGAAGTGGGGATATCTCTGTTGCAGGGAATTAGAAATAGCCGTTTAGGGAGGGAAGTTTCTTTACTTTTAAGCTAGTATAATTCAGGAAGAGTAATAAGAGAAATATCAAGGTTCAAGTACAACAAGGAACTTTAAAAACTGAACCATGGATGGGAAAATTATATAACGCTAGAAAGGGATTTGTGCCTTTCAGCGATGATATTAGCAACATTTGACATTAAAAAGATCCTTCTGCAGTCGGTCAAGACTAAGTCATACCTTTGGAAGAGGCTATGGAGAAAGGCCTTAGGTAACATTTGGAGGGTTTATTGCAAGAACATTCCTCCAGTACCAGTTAAGAAAAAGTACCAGATTCATCCCTAATGATAAGCAATAATCTTGTTCTGTCTAGCTCTACTTTACCTGCGCCACAACCTAACGAGGGTATAAGAATCAGAAGGCGGGATCCCGTGGGAAGTGTCCAAAAGAATTTTCCTGACCTCCTTCCTTGAGGGGCGAAGGATTGGCAAGAGATGGGTCACAGAGTCATTTGAAAGCAACATCATCTTGCTGAAAGTTATGTCGAGACCAGTGAAATCAGACAATTGATATTTGCACCACAAGGATACAGTTTCCACCGGAACAAAATATTTTCAATATTTTATCTTATTTACGCCGTTCATCCTTATTATTATTAAAACCTAAAGAAGAGATTCTACATACCAAAAGGAAGCACCTTTTCATCCCAGTGATTAATTCCTTATCTTATACAATTGGATAAAATAGAGATTGTGAAAGTTTCACCATGAGAAACTTTTTTAAAGATTGGTAATTGAGCCAATAAGAAATTGTCAAGCGATATTTGAGTTTTCCTTTGCCTGAAGAGAAACTTTTTGTCCGTTGTTAGATTTTAGGTATTAGTGTTTTAAACAACATTTGGATCCAGTCTTAAGACTGGAAAAAGGCCAAAGGTTTTAACTTAGTGGATAAAATATAAGGCAGGTTTGAATTGTCTTTTATCGGTGTCCTTGTATTGTTTATCAGTTATCATTCATAATATAAATATTTACTATTAAAAGTATCATTAATCCATAATCTGTAATTGTTTTTTATTATTGCAACCAATTTTTGTTAAATAATTTTCAGTTGGACATTCTTTAAAACATGAGTGAAAAAAATCTCTTCAAACTTAATTCTAAACGACTGCTAGTAAGTATAAAGAATTCTCTCGGATTAAAAAAAAAAAAAAAAAAAAAAAAAAAAAAAAAAAAAAAAAAAAAAAAAAAAAAAAGAAAAAAAAAAAAAAAAAAAAAAAAAGAGAGAGAGAGAGAGAGAGAGAGAGAGAGATTTCCCAAGAAGGTTCGGAACAACAAGGAGTGGTTATGGAATTATAGATTCTCACTCACTACAACACACTAACTCTCTCTCTCTCTCTCTCTCTCTCTCTCTCTCTCTCTCTCTCTCTCTCTCTCTCTCTCTCTCTCTCTCTCTCGAACAACAACAACAACAACAACGGGTGGTTATGGAATTACAGATTTCATAGGATATTTCGAGGACCTTTTCCCCTTATATGGACATGCTAATCAGTCTCAATCTAGTATTGGTTAAAAACTAAAACGTCGTATGACAGGCAACGACTTCTCCCCAATCTTTAACCACCAACTAACTAGCACAGCCCTCGTTTTTTCGATAATCATGGAGAGAAATCTTTACGGAACTAACTTTGTTCGCCGCTTCTATGCTTCTGACGTCACCTTAAACTAAGTTCCTCGAACAATGCTAGATCTTATGAATCAAGAGGCATTCCAATATTAAGGTTGAAAAAAACAACGTTGCAGAAAAATTGATAAACTGAAGCGAGCCAGAAGGGGATGAGGATATGAAAGCATGTTTAGCCTATACAGAAAACAGTCTTCTGTCCTTTAAATATTAGCCGGTGTATACTGTCGAACAGTTCGTCGAACGTGGTTCGACAGAAGTGTTTGAAGTGATGTTCGAACGTATGAGAGAACGGGGGAGATTTGGTAGTCTAACACGTTCGTCGAACGGATCGAAGAATGTCTGTTCTCGCCTGACAATTGTGGGCGGAGCTTCAATGTCCAAAAAAAAAAAAAAAAACTTGCATTTGTGGCTGACTACACCTCTACGAACCGTTTGACAAGCAGGTTCGACGAACTGTCCGTCCGTGTAATCCCAGTTATGGCTGATACAAGGTCTATAGACCTTGGGCTGATACCTCACACGATTAAAGCTTGGAGACTTGATCGACGGGCTTACGCCCAAATACACCAGTTTCTAAAATGCTTTAACCGACAGATTTGTCCAGAAAAAAAAGTCAGACATTTGACGAGAACTTTTACCCTATTGGGTTACTTTGTAGTTTGGTGGACCTTTGTAACACCTTAATTTTCAATCCTAGCACAATCTTGTGTATAAAAAAGCTGACGTTCCTACACGTATACAAATCTTTCGTCCTTTAAAATAGAGAGCATATCTTCATGGGACCTGAAACTACCTTAAACCCGATTCAAATCCTAGTTAACGAGGTAGTTAATGACATGTGGAGAGTGCGAGTTGTCGCTGCCCCAAATTTGAGATTTTTTCTTCGTCTTCGTTCGATAAGTGGATGGACGTTCAGTTGCGCTCTAAACTAAAGTTTTGATATATTTATCAGAAAATTAATGTTGGTTGTTACAGTTTGGTATGGATGTCAAAGAAATTCTTAATTGTCTGGTTTAGTGTAGACCCTGCAACTAGCTTATAGCTACACCAGCAATAGATGGACACTAAACTAGTTACCCCTTTTATAGCCTCAACTTACGGACTGCCCTAGCGCAAGAGCCCAGGGTCCCCTTCGCTGCAAGGGGCTCCAATCTAAAAACAACAATTAAAATGGCGATATCAGAGACTTTAAAAAACAACCCATAATGAAATGAAAGAAGCTCAGACTGAATAAAGAAGAGATGACCCTCATTAACAAGAGAAGCAAAGGCCTACGCTAAATAAATTACCTTCAATAGCAATCTCAAATACCCATAAGCAAATAACATTGCAGCAAAGATTTAATTTGTGCCAGCCATCTGTATGCAATATTACAAACTCATTGATCCCAGTTAGAGCATACAATAGGATAATGGGTTAAATACTACATTAAAGCATGTATATTGATCCACTTAGGGAAAAAAGAAAGAACAGGAGATTCCTTTAAGCCATGAACCTGGTAAGTCTACAAAACCTGGGCTATGGCGAAAGCTAAGGAAATCACATTATGAAACCCTCCTCCCACCCCCCCCAAAAAAATAGTTTAATATGTATAGACGGGGCCAGGGAACAGGTGTACTAGTCACACTTTTCAGAGTTTTTTTTTTTTAACTTCAGCAATATTTTTTCATAATTTCTTGGACAAAACAATCAAAAGAAAAAGATTATGTAAAGAATAAAAAACTTAAGCTTTATGTCGACTCCACAAATAAGAGTAAAAATATGAACATTTAGGTCTAAATGAAGATTATCGTTAACTTGGTCATGAAATAACTATGAAAGTTTATAAAACTGTTTCCGTATAACTTTTCCTTAAAGTATATTTCGAATAGTAAAATTTTGATCTAAATCTCTCTCGCTACGAGCGCTTATCTATGGTCTATTTTAGAAAAGAAACATTTCATTTCGAGTATGGTGGTGTTGCGTACACTGAAAACAATGTCACAACATTCAAGCATAAATCCTCATTAAGTTCTACTCAAGAATAGCGCCAAGCAGCTGACGCTTCTAAGTAAAGTATTCTTAATCTTATTTTACCAGTAAATACATATTTCACGGTTAGCTCAGTTACTAAAGTAGTTAGGATAACTTAAAGAAAAACATAGCAATTACTTCGTCACAATTTACACAAATATTAGTAAAAATAAACTAAACTATAAATTAAACCATTTTCTTAAAAGTAGAAAAAAAAAATCTTTCTCTTCCACTTAAATCAGAATCTACCTCTTCTAGTGGCTTTACCTTCAGTCGTTGAAAAAAGCTTATTAAGCTATCCCTGTCATTAGACCTCCTTTTTCTTAAAATTGCTAGATTTACCCTAATTTGGAATAAGCTCTATCCCCTGTCACAACCCTTTCAAATACCAGTACGCACACCACCAGGTAACCACCGACCATCAAGTCTCAAAAATAAGGAAATGGAAGTCACCCACAACATTTGGACCAGCTAAACATTCAAGGAGAATAGTATTGTAGGAACGAGCAGAGAAAAAATAAATTAAATTAAATCTCCTGTAATGGCAGAATATTCGCTCACCCGGCTAAAAAGCAAAATAAAACACGTACATTGGAGCAAGGAGATAATGTCAATTGCGAGCAAAGCGTGCCATGATGGAGCAAAGATAAGCGATCAAGTTGTATTAAGTTGGTTTTTACAGTACTTGCCTGGGAAAGTGTAGACATTGCAACTTGTTTATGGCTAAACCAGTAGTAGGTCTACAATCTGAACTAATGTTTATATCAGCAAGACTTCGCTGAACAATGTAACGCAAGGAAAAAATTGGGGTGAAACTCAGAGTGAAGAGAGATATTACCCTCTAAGAATTGAAGAAATGCAGCAAAGGCCGTACACAAAATAAGGTAATTTCAATAGTGAAGAACTGCCCAGGTACTTCAAAGTTACATTGCAAAGATATACTACCATTTGTGCCTGGTATCTTTATGCAATATTGTAAACTTACTGATCACAGAGCATACAAGAAAATGTCTTAAAAACCAAGATCAAATTAAGAAAGAATGTATATTGCTCCATCTGTAAAGAGGAAAAATAATTATGGAAAAGGATTCCAAGTCTATAAAACCTGGCTTCAGTGAGTAGCTGGTTCACATTATGAAACCGTGAAACTGGTAGACTACAAATAAACTAGCACAAGAAATGCTTGTTCAATAAAGCCCAGAACAATTTTCATAGATTCGTTTTTTAATTTTAAAGATTTTATAATTTTTTGGACAAGCAATCATATAAAGAAAAACTTTACTATACTTTAAGCTTTATGCTGACTATGAAATTTTTCAACAAATAATGAGAGTAGATATGAAAATTTGAGCATTATGCTGGCTTTGGTATTTTTGAACACTCCACAAATGAGAGTATAAATATTTAAATGAGTAAAAATATGAAAGGTTGAGCTCCCAAATGACTAATTATAGTACTTTGTCATGACATACTTATGGAAGTTTAGACATACCTATGAAAGATTACAAACTGCTTCTGTTTAACCTTTCCTCTAAGATATTTTATCGAAATTTTCTCCCTGCATGGGCTTATCTAGAGTGCCTTTTCGAAAATAAAAAAATATTTCATTCCGAGTACAAAGTTCTTGTGTACTTAAAAAATTTGGTTCTATTTAGGGAAAAACACCAAGCTGAGTAGTTTACGCTACCAAGTAAAATATTTTTCATCTTATTTTACCAGCACACATTTCACGGTTAGCTCGGTTACTAAAGATTTTAGAATAACTTAAAAGGAATAATAGAAATTACTTTAAAAAGTCATATAATTAAGTAATTTCTCTATTTCACTGCCAATTTCATCCGAGTCTACTTTTCTATTCTTACTGGCGACTTATCCTTCAGTCGTTGATTAAAGCTTATTAAACTATCACAAGATTTATAGTTAATGAATTTCCTTTAATTTAGCAAAAGGCCATTATCTCCTGTCACAATCTTCTCAAATACCAGGACGCACACCACCAGGTAACCACCTACCATCTCTTATGTCTCAAAAATGAGGAAATGGAAGTCGCCCACAACATTTGGATCAGCTAAACATCAAAGGAGAATAGTATTGTAGGAACGAGCAGAGATAAAAAATAAATTAAATTAAACCTCCTGTAATGGCAGAATATTCGCTCACCCGGCTAAAGAGCAAAATAAAACACGTACATTGGAGCAAGGAGATAATGTCAATTGCGAGCAAAGCGTGCCACGATGAGCAAAGATAAGCGATCAAGTTGTATTAAGTTGGTTTTTACAGTACTTGCCTGGGAAAGTGTAGACATTGCAACTTGTTTATGGCTAAACCAGTAGTAGGTCTACAATCTGAACTAATGTTTATATCAGCAGGACTTCGCTGAGCAATGTAACGCAAGGAAAAAATTGGGGTGAAACTCAGACTGAAGAGAGATATTACCCTCTAAGAATTGAAGAAATGCAGCAAAGGCCGTACACAAAATGAAGTAATTTCAATAGTGAAGTACTGCCCAGGTACTTCAAAGTTAATTACATTGCAAAGATATACTACCATTTGTGCCTGGTATCTTTATGCAATATTGTAAACTTACTGATCACAGAGCATACAAGAAAAGGTCTTAAAAACCAAGATGATATTAAGAAAGAATTTATATTGCTCCATCTGTAAAGAGGAAAAATAATTATGGAAAAGGATTCAAAGTCTATAAAACCTGGCTTCAATGAGTAGCTAGTTCACATTATGAAACCGTGAAACTGGTAGACTACAAATAAACTAGCACAAGAAATGCTTGTTCAATAAAGCCCAGAACAATTTTCATAGATTTGTTGTTTAATTTTAAAGATTTTATAATTTTTTGGACAAGCAACCATATAAAGAAAAACTTTTACTATACTTTAAGCTTTAAGCTGGCTATGCAATTTTTGAACACCACATATAATGAGATATGAAAATATGAGCATTATGCTGGCTTTGGTATTTTTGAACACTCCACAAATGCGAGTATAAATATTTAAATGAGTAAAAATATGAAAGGATAAATTCCCAAATGACTAATTATAGTACTTTGTCATGACATACTTATGGAAGTTTAGACATCCCTATGAAAGATTACAAACTGCTTCTGTTTAACCTTTCCTCTAAGATATTTTATCGAAATTTTCTCCCTGCATGGGCTTATCTAGAGTGCCTTTTCGAAAATAAAAGATATTTTATTTCGAGTACAAAGTTCTTGCATACTTAAATTTGGTTCTACTTAGAAAAAAAAAAAAAAAACACCAAGCCGAGCAGTTTACGCTACCAAGTAAAATATTTTTCATCTTATTTTACCAGCACACATTTCACGTTTAACTCAGTTACTAAAGATTTAGAATAACTTTAAAGGAATGATAGAAATCACTTTAAAGGTCATATGATTAAGTAATTTCTCTATTTCACTGCCACTTCATCCGAATCTACTTTTCTTTTCTTACTGGCGACTTTACCTTTAGTCGTTGACTAAAGCTCACTAAACTATCACAAGACTTATAATTGACGAATTTCCTTTAATTTAGCAAAAGGCCATTATCACCTGTGACAATCTTCTCAAATACCAGGACGCACACCACCAGGTAACCACCAATCACCTCTGATGTCTCAAAAATAAGGAAATGGAAGAAAGTCACCCACAACATTTGAACCAGATAAACATTCAAGGAGAATAGTATTGTGGAAACAGGCAAAGAAAAAATAAATCCATTAAAGTGTCTTGTAATTCCAAAATACTCCCTCACGCGGCTAACATGCTAAGTGAAAGGTGTACATTGGAGCAAGGAGATAATGTGAATTAAGAGTAAAGCAAGCCACAGTAGAACATAGATAAGCAATCTCTTATCTATGTTCTACCGTGGCTTGCTGATGAAGACTCACATGATCTATAAAGTTTCATAAAGTTGTTTTTACAGTTCGGTATGGATGTCAAAGAAATTCGTGCTTGCCTGGGAAAGTGTAGACGTTGCAACTGGTTTATGGCTAAACCAGCAGTAGATCTACAAGCCTAAAACTAGAATTTATATCAGCACGACTTTGTAAAACAAAGAAACCTTATTACATTATAGAATGAGAGAAGCGCTTTCTCAAAATATTTAAATGGAGAAATCCTCTTTTCATTCACTTTCTTTTAACGATTGTCATTATAAAGATAAATCATGTCTTTTGAAAAGTGGTTTATATCTCACTAATAATCAGTCTTCTTCAGTTATTGTCGAGGAATAAGATCTCAATCATTGTTACCGTTGATAAAGCTCCTTCCACAGGAGGGGCAAATACACGGCAGACAGACACCTGCCAATATTGTGGTAGCCTATGCGTGGCGATCACCAGTGTAGATGACGTCATAGAAGGGTAAACAATGGTTAAACAATCGAAGTGACAGTGCCCCAACTGTATGATTGCAAGAGCACGTGCTTGATTGCAAGAGCACGTGCTTGATTGCAAGAGCACATGCTTGATTGCAAGGGCCAGACAATCTGCAACAACAGTGCTCACGTTGAGGCACTGGATGGGCGTGTGATTAGGGACCACGTTGTCAGATACATCTGCACTGTGGCCTCAGCTAGACTTCTAATCCATGTCGTACGTTCGCCTGTGTGCTCCTACTGCCTGCTATTGACATTTAGATCTGTTAAAAGTTTCCAAGCGAGAGAATTACAGGCAAATCAGAGTGTCCGTCCTGCATTTACCCATTGTGTGGAAGGGGCTTAAGGCAACAACAATATCTGATAAAAAGGACTATGATATGGATTGTCCAAAAAAGATCTAAATAGGTCAAAGACCATGAGAGAATGAACTTTTAGAAATGTTATTACTGGTTTGAAAGTCTGTTCTATACCTTTAAAACGAAGTTATTTTCAGCGAAGGTATTTTGAGCAAAGTCATTTGGAGTGAAACTAGTTTGAACGATAGATGAAGAGCGAATGGCATTTCGAGCGAAGGTTTATTTTAGGCGATTACTTCAAACTGTTAGCTCAGTTCAAAATTGTTCAAGTAATTTCTACGTGAATGTTTTATTCTTATTCATATAGAGGAACTTCAAATATTAAGTATTCAGTTCGAAGTAGCCCCATAATGGAGATTAGTTTCCAGCCGTGGTAAAAACAAACTTGTTATAAAGGATTTATTTAATGAAAGGATAGAGCTACGCAAACTACGCTTCCTTGGCGGTGAGAAGTGAAGGGTTGCGAAGGACTGTCGAGCAACACAGTATGAAAAGAGAATTTGCAATGAGAGAGGAGAACACTCGTGCACCCCAACTGGTGAAAGTCAGCGAAGAAATAGTTAAATGGAGAAATCTGCAAAGCTGCTGAAGCGTCGCATGATCCACCAAGACGCATACTCCGTACTCATGCACCCCCAACCAGTTAAAGTCAGTGAAAAAATAATAAGAAAAAATCTGCAGATACTGAAGCGTCGCATGAACCACCGAGACGCATACTCCACTCTCATACACCTCAACCGGTTAAAGTCAGTGAAGAAATAATTAAAAGGAAAAACTGCAAAGCTGTTGAAGGGTTTCATGATCCACCGAAACGCATACTCCACTCATGCACCCCAACCGGTTAAAGTCAGGGAAGAAATGGTTTAAGAAAAAATCTGCAAAGCTGATAACAACTGATGATCCATGAAGATGCACACTTTACTCTCATGCACCTCAACCGGTTAAAGTCAGTGAAGAAATAAAAGGAAAAATCTGCAAAGCTACTGAAGCATCGCATGATCCACCGAGACGCATACTCCAATCATGCACCCTAACCGGTTAAAGTCAGTGAAGAAATAGTTTAAGAAAAAGTCTACAAAGATGATGACGACTCTGATGATCCACCAAGACGCATACTCCACACTCATGCACCCCGGCCGGTTAAAGTCAGTGAAGAAATAGTTTAAGAAAAAAATCTGCAAAGCCGATAAAAAAAGTTAGTTTAATGTGTATAGACGGGACTAGGAGACAGGTGTACTAATCACCAACTTGAGAGTAACTTTCTGCTTTTTTCAAAAGCACATCACACTTTTCATAGTTTTTTTTTTTTCTTTTTTTTTTTTACTTCAAAAATATTTTCATAATTTCTTGGACAAAACCATCAAAAGAAAAAGATTATGTAAAGAATAAAAAACTTAAGCTTTATGTCGACTCCACAAATAATGAGTAAAAATATGAAAATTTAAGTGTTTAAATGAAGATTATCGTTAACTTGATCATGAAATAACTGGAAGTTTATAAAACTGTTTCCGTATAACTTTTCCTTTAAGGCAAGATACAGGTCTAAAGTATATTTCGAATAGTAAAATTTTGATCTAAATCTCTCTCGCTACGAGCGCTTATCTATGGTCTATTTTAGAAAAGAAACATTTCATTTCGAGTATGGTGGTGTTGCGTACACTGAAAACAATGTCACAACATTCAAGCATAAAACCTCATTAAGTTCTACTCAAGAAAAGCGCCCAGCAGCTGACGCTTCTAAGTAAAGTATTCTTAATCTTATTTTACCAGTACATACATATTTCACGGTTAGCTCGGTTACTGAAGTAGTTAGGATAACTTAAAAAGGAAAAAAAATTAGCAATTACTTCGTCACAATTTCCACAAATATTAGTAAAAATAAACTATTAAACCATTTTCTTAAGAGTAGAAGAAAAAAACTTTCACTAACACTCAATCAGAATCTACCTCTTCTAGTGGCTTTACCTTCACGCGTTGAAAAAGGCATATTAAGCTATCCCTGTCATTAGACTTACTTTTTCTTAAAATTGCTGGATTTACCCTAATTTGGCATAAGCTCTTCTATCCCCTGTCACAACCCTTTCAAATATCAGTACGCACACCACCAGGTAACCACCGACCATCAAGTCTCAAAAATAAGGAAATGGAAGTCACCCACAACATTTGGATCAGCTAAACATTCAAGGAGAATAGTATTGTAGGAACGAGCAGAGAGAACAAATAAACTAAATCTCCTGTAATGGCAGAATATTCGCTCACCCGGCTAAAAAGCAAAATAAAACAAGTAGCCTACATTGGAGCAAGGAGATAATGTGAATTGCAAGCAAAGCATGCCACGATGGAGCAAAGATAGGCTTTCAAGTTGTACCAAGTTAGAAAAAAAATAAATGCAATTAAATCTCCTGTAATGGCAGAATATTCGCTCACCCGGTTAAAGTGCCAAATAAAACATGTACATTGGAGCAAGGAGATAATGTGAATTGCGAGCAAAGCGTGCCACGATGGAGCAAAGATAAGCGATCAAGTTGTATTAAGTTGGTTTTTACAGTACTTGCCTGGGAAAGTGTAGACATTGCAACTTGCTTATGGCTAAACCAGTAGTAGGTCTACAATCTGAACTAATGTTTATATCAGCAAGACTTCGCAAAAACAATGAAACACCGTGATAAAATTAAGGTGAAGCTCAGACTGAATAAAGATTACCCTCTAAGAATTGAAGAAATGCAGCAAAGGCCGCACACAAAATGAAGTAATTTCAAGAGTGAAGTACTGCCCAGGTACCCAAAAGTTAATTACACTGCAAAGATATACTACCATTTGTGCCTGGCCACTTCATGCAATATTGTAAACTTCGGATTATGACAATTAGCTGTCAACATTTCGCCTCCAACAATTCACCACAAAAGATAGTTCTCCACCAACAATTCGCCACCACGGACAGTTCGCCACCGCAAATAAATAATTAGCAATTACTACTTAACTTAGCTATTTTAGTCTGAACAATTAACATGTCTTTTAAATTGCCTAATTTAGCTATTTTACTCAAAACATTTCTTGAACATTGTAAAAATACAAATAGCTAACAATACTCTAAATGAATGTATAAACAACTTCAGTATCCCTTCGTATCTGATAATGGCTGCCAGTAATCACTCAATCGTATCAAGGGAAAAAGGAAGAGAAATTCACTTATGATGGATTTGTGTGTTCGATAAATGTTCAAAAATCGACAAAAAAGTGAAATTTTGGAGATGCGAAAAAAGAGGCCGATGTAAAGGAAGAATCCACAAAAAAAAAAAAAAAAAAAGAAAAAAAAAAAAAAAAAAAAAAAAAAAAAAGATTAAAGAAGTAAATATTCATTCGCATGAGGCTGATGCTGCAATAAGTTAAAAAAAAATACAAAGATCTGGACAAACGAATTAAGAAAATTGTTTACGAATATGATGCCGAAAGAAGTTTTATTGAATATTTACGGGGTTTGTCCCATAATTTTAAAATGTGAATAAATACTTTTATCATTTGTTCAAATGTTGTAACCTTTTTTTTTTTTTTTTTTTAAAGAGGTTTCGCCTATAATTTTCAAATGTAATTACTAAATAAATATGCATTTTCTTAAAGAGAAGTTTTATTTTTTCGGTAACTTGTTATTTTCATAACATAATTTGGTGGTGAATTGTCATCATCGGCAAATTGTTGGCGGCTAATTGTTGGAGGCGAATTGTCCTACTTCCGTAAACTTATTGACCACTACCAGAGCATACAAGAAAAGTTCTTAATAAAAACCAAGATGAAATTAAGAAAGCATGTATATTGCTCCAGCAGTAAAGAGCAAAAATAATTAAGGAAAAGTCTGCATGGTCTACAAAACCTGGCTTCAGTGAGTAGCTGGTACACATTATGAAACCCACCCCCCCCCAAAAAAAAATAAAAAAAATAAAAAAAAAAAATAGTTAAATGTGTATAAAGAGGCGACCAGGAGACTGGTAGACTACAAATAAACTTTGACAAGAAATGCTTGTTCAATAATACCCAGAACACTTTTCATAGTTTTTTTTTTTTTTTTTTTTTTTTTTTTACTTTAAAGGTTTTATAATTGTTTGGACAAGCAATCATTTAAAGAAAAACTATTTACTATACTTAAAGCTTTATGCTAGCTATGGAATTTTTCAACACCACAAATAATGAGAGTAGATATGGAAATTTGAGTATTATGCTGGCTTTGGTATTTTTGAATACTGCACAAATGAGAGTATAAATATGAAAATGAGTGAAAAAATGAAAGGATAAATTCCCAAAAGACTAATAGTACTTAGTCATGACATACATATGGAAGTTTAGACATACCTATGAAAGATTACAAACTGCTTCTGTTTAACCTTTCCTTAAAGATATTTTATCGAAATTTTCTCCCTGCATGGGCTTATCTAGAGTGCCTTTTCGAAAATAAGAAAAATATTTCATTCAGAGTACAAAGTTCTTACGTATACTTGAAGCATGTGGTTCTACTTAGGAAAAAAAAAAATACCAAGCCGAGTAGTTTACGCTACCAAGTAAAATATTTTTCCATCTTATTTTACCAGCACACATTTCACGTTTAACTCAGTTACTAAAGTTTTAGAATAACTTAAAAGGAATAGAAATTACTTTAAAGGTCATCTGATTAAGTAATTTCTCTATTTCACTGCCACTTCATCCGAATCTACTTTTCTATTCTTACTGGCGACTTTACCTTTACTCGTTGACAAAAGCTTACTAAACTATCGAAAGACATAATTGATAAATTTCCTCTAATTTAGCTAAAGGTCATCTATCTCCTGTAACAATCTTCTCAAATACCAGGACGCACACCACCAGGTAACCACCAATCACCTCTGATGTCTCAAAAACAAGGAAATGGAAAGTCACCCACAACATTTGAACCAGATAAACATTCAAGGAGAATAGTATTGTGGAAACAGGCAAAGAAAAAATAAATCCATTTAAGTGTCTAATTCCAAAATACTCCCTCACGCGGCTAACGTGCTAAGTGAAATGTGTACATTGGAGCAAGGAGATAATGTGAATTAAGAGTAAAGCAAGCCACGGTAGAACATAGACAAGCAATCGCTTATCTATGTTCTACCGAGGCTTGCTGATGAAGACTCACATGATCTATAAAGTTTCATAGAGTTTGTTTTTACAGTTTGGTATGGATGTCAAAGAAATTCGTGCTTTCCTGGTAAAGTGTAGACGTTGCAACTGGTTTATGGCTAAACCAGCAGTAGATCTAAAAGCCTAAAACTAGTGTTTATATCAGCACGACTTTGCAAAACAAAGAAACTTTATTACATAATAGAGTGAGAGAAGCGCTTTCTCAAAATACTTAGAGAAATCTTTTCGTTTACTTTCTTTTAACAATTGTGATTGTCATAATGAAGATATATCATGTCGTTTGAAAATAATTTGTAACCCACTTACTAATATTCAGCCTTCCTCAGTTATTGAAGAGTAATAAAATCAAAATCATTGTTACTGTTGATAAAGCCCATTGTGTGGAAGGGGCTCAAAGCAACAACAATATATGATAAAAAGGACTATGATATGGATTGTCCAAAAAAGATCTAAAGGTCAAAGACCATGAGAAAATGAACTTTTAGAAGTGGTATTACTTGTTTGAAAGTCTGTTCTATACCTTTAAAACGAAGTTACTTTCAGCGAAGGTATTTTGAGCAAAGTCATTTGGAGTGAAACCGGTTTGAACGATAGATTAAGAGCGAATGGAATTTTGAGCGAAGGTTTATTTTAAGCGATTACTTCAAACTGTTAGCTCAGTTCGAGATTGTTCAAGTAATTTCTACGCGAATGTTTTATTCTTATTCATATACGGGAACTTCAAAAATTAAGTATTCAGTTCGAAGTAGGCCCATAATGGAGATTATAGTTTCTAGCCATGGTAAAAATAATCTTGTTATAAAGGATCTATTTATTGAAAGGATAAAAGCTACGCAAACTACGATATCTTGGCGGTGTGAAGGGAAGGGTTGCGAAGGACGGTCGAGCAACACAGTATGAAAAGATAATTTGTAATGAGAGGGGAGAACACTTAAACACCTCAACCGGTTAAAGTCAGGGAAGAAACTTAAAGAAAAAATCTGCAAAGCTGCTGAAATGTCGCATGATCCACCCAGATGCATACTCCACTCTCATGCACCCCAACCAGTTAAAGTCAGTGAAGAAAGAATTAAAAGAAAAAATCTGCAAAGCTGCTGAAATGTCGCATGATCCACCAAGACGCATACTCCACTCTCATGCACCCCAACCAGTTAAAGTCAGTGAAGAAAGAATTAAAAGAAAAAATCTGCAAAGCTGATAACGACTGATGATCCACCAAGACGCATACTCCACACTCGTGCATCCCAACCGGTTAAAGTCAGTGAAGAAATAGTTTAAGAAAAAAATCTACAAAGCCGATAAAAAAAGTTAGTTTAATGTGTATAGACGGGACTAGGAGACAGGTGTACTAATCACCAACTTGAGAGTAACTTTCTGCTTTTTTCATAAGCACATCACACTTTTTATAGTGTTTTTTTTTTTACTTCAACAATATTTTTTAATAATTTCTTGGACAAATAACCATCAACAGAAAACCATATGTAAAGAATAAAAAACTTTAGCTTTATGTCGACTCCACAAATAAAGAGTAAAAATATGAAAATTTAGGTCTAAATGAAGATTATCGTTAACTTGGTCATGAAATAACCATGCAAGTTTATAAAACTGTTTCCGTATAACTTTTCCTTTAAGGCAAGACAAAAAAAAATTATATTTCTGATAAAAGTTTTATCTAAATGTCCCTCGCTACGAGCGCTTATCTATGGTCTATTTTCGAAAATAAAGATTTTATTTCGAGTAAGGCGGTGTTGCATACACTGAAAACAATGTCACAACATTCAAGCATAAATCCTCATTAAGTTCTACTCAAGAAAAGCGCCAAGCAGCTGACGCTTCTAAGTAAAGTATTTCTTTATCTTATTTTACCAGTACATACATATTTCACGGTTAGCTCTGTTACTAAAGAAGTTAGGATAACTTTAAAGGAAAAAAAAATAGCAATTACTTAGTCACAATTTCCACAAATATTAGTAAAAATAAACTAAACTATAAATTAAACTATTTTCTTAAAAGTAGAAAATATCTTTCACTTCCACTGCAACCAGAACCTACCTCTTCTAGTGGCTTTACCTTCACGCGTTGAAAAAGGCATATTAAGCTATCCCTGTCAGACTTTTTTTCTTAAAATTGCTGGATTTACCCTAATTTGGCATAAGCTCTTCTATCCCGTCACAAACCTCTCGAATACCAGTACGCATATCACCAGGTAACCATCGACCACCAAGTCCCAAAAATAAGGAAATGGAAGTCACCCACAACATTTGGATCAGCTAAACATTCAAGGAGAATAGTATTGTAGGAACGAGCAGAGAGAAAAAATAAATAAATTAAATCTCCTGTAATGGCAGAATATTCGCTCAACCGGCTAAAAAGCAAAATAAAACACGTACAATGGAGCAAGGAGATAATGTCAATTGCGAGCAAAGCGTGCCACGATGGAGCAAAGATAGGCTTTCAAGTTGTATTAAGTTGGTTTTTACAGTATTTGCCTGGGAAGGTGTAGACATTGCAACTTGTTTATGGCTAAACCAGTAGTAGGTCTACAATCTGAACTAATGTTTATATCAGCAAGACTTCGCTGAACAATGTAACGCAAGGAAAAAATTGGGGTGAAACTCAGACTGAAGAGAGATATTACCCTCTAAGAATTGAAGAAAGGCAGCAAAGGCCGTACACAAAATGAAGTAATTTCAATAGTGAAGTACTGCCCAGGTACTTCAAAGTTAATTACATTGCAAAGATATACTACCATTTGTGCCTGGTATCTTTAAGCAATATTGTAAACTTAATGATCACAGAGCATACAAGAAAATGTCTTAAAACCAAGATCAAATTAAGAATGTATATTGCTCCATCTGTAAAGAGGAAAAATAATTATGGAAAAGGATTCATAGTCTACAAAACCTGGCTTCAGTGAGTAGCTGGTTCACATTATGAAACCGTGAAACTGGTAGACTACAAATAAACTAGCACAAGAAATGCTTGTTCAATAAAGCCCAGAACAATTTTCATAGATTTGTTTTTTAATTTTAAAGATTTTATAATTTTTTGGACAAGCAACCATATAAAGAAAAACTTTACTATACTTAAAGCTTTATGCTGGCTATGCAATTTTTGAACACCACATATAATGAGATATGAAAATATGAGTATTATGCTGGCTTTGGTATTTTTGAACACTGCACAAATGAGAGTATAAATATGAAAATGAGTGAAAATATGAAAGGATAAATTCCCAAATGACTAATAATAGTACTTTGGCATGACATACTTATGGAAGTTTAGACATACCTATGAAAGGTTACAGACTGCTTCTGTTTAACCTTTCCTTTAAGATATTTTATTGTAATTTTCTCCCTGCATGGGCTTATCTAGAGTGCCTTTTCGAAAATAAAAAACCATTTAATTTCGAGTACAAAGTTCTTGCGTACTTGAAAAATTTGGTTCTACTTAAACACCAAGCCGAGTCGTTTACGCTACCAAGTGAAATATTTTTGCATCTTATTTTACCAGCACACACTTCACGGTTAGCTCGGTTACTAAAGATTTTAGAATATCTTAAAATAAAGAATAGAAATTACTTTAAAAGTCCATATGATTAAGTAATTTCTCCATTTCACTGCCACTTTCATCGGAATCTAATTTTCTATTCTTACTGGTGACTTTACCTTCAGTCGTTGATTAAAGCTTACTAAACTATCAAAAGACTTATAATTGATAAATTTCCTCTAATTTAGCTAAAGGTCATCTATCTCCTGTGACAATCTTCTCAAATACCAGGACGCACACCACCAGGTAACCACCAATCACCTCTGATGTCTCAAAAATAAGGAAATGGAAGAAAGTCTCCCACAACATTTGAACCAGATAAACATTCAAGGAGAATAGTATTGTGGAAACAGGCAAAGAAATAATAAATCCATTTAAGTGTCTTAATTCCAAAATACTCCCTCACGCGGCTAATATGCTAAGTGAAACGTGTACAATGGAGCAAGGAGATAACGTGAATTGCGAGTAAAGCAAGCCACAGTAGAACATAGATAAGCAATCGCTTATCTATGTTCTACCGTGGCTTGCTGATGAAGACTCGCATGATCTATCAAGTTTCATAAAGTTGGTTTTTACAGTTTGGTATGGATGTCAAAGAAATTCGTGCTTTCCTGGTAAAGTGTAGACGTTGCAACTGGTTTATGGCTAAACCAGCAGTAGATCTACAAGCCTAAAACTAGAATTTATATCAGCACGACTTTGCAAAACATAGAAACTTTATTACATAATAGAATGAGAGAAGCGCTCTCTCAAAATATTTAAATGGAAAAATCCTCTATTTAAATGGAAAAATCCTCTTTTCGTTCACTTTCTTTTAACAAGTGTGATTGTGATAATCAAGATATATCATGTCTTTTGAAAAGTCATTTATAACCCACATACTAATATTCAGCCTTCCTCAGTTATTGTCGAGTAATAAAATCTCAATCAGACAGACACCTGCCAATTTTGCGGTAAGCGTGGCGATCACCAGTGTAGATGACGTCATAGAAGGGTAAACAATGGTTAAACCATCGAAGTGACAATGCCCCAACTGTATGATTGCAAGAGCACGTGCTTTATTGCAAGAGCACATGCTTGATTGCAAGGGCCAGACAATCTGCAACAACAGTGCCCACGTTGAGGCACTGGATGGGCGTGTGATTAGGGACCACGTTGTCAGATACATCTGCACTGTGGCCTCAGCTAGACTTCTAACCCATGTCGTATGTTTGCCTGCGTGTGCCTACTGCCTGCTATTGTTATTTTGATCTGTTAAAAGTTTCCAAATGAGAGAATTACAGGCAAATCAGAGTGTCCGACCTGCATTTACCCAGTGTGTGGAAGGGGCTTAAGGCAACAATAATACCTGATGAAAAGGACTAATATGGATTGTCCAAAAAAGATCTAAAGGTCAAAGACCATGAGAGAATGAACTTTTAGAAATGGTATTACTTGTTTGAAAGTCTGTTCTATACCTTTAAAACGAAGTTACTTTCAGCGAAGGTATTTTGAGCAAAGTCATCTGGAGTGAAACCGGTTTGAACGATAGATTAAGAGCGAATGGAATTTTGAGCGAAGGTTTATTTTAAGCGATTACTTCAAACTGTTAGCTCAGTTCGAGATTGTTCAAGTAATTTCTACGTGAATGTTTTATTCTTATTCATATACTGGAACTTCAAAATTAAGTATTCAGTTCGAAGTAGGCCCATAATGGAGATTATAGTTTCAAGCCGTAGTAAAAATAAACTTGTTATAAAGGATCTATTTATTGAAAGGATAAAGCTACGCAAACTAAGATATCTTGGCGGTGTGAAGGCAAAGGTTGCGAAGGACGGTCGACCAACACAGTATGAAAAGAGAATTTGCAATGAGAGAGGAGAACACTTATGCACCCCAACCGGTTAAAGTCAGTGAAGAAACTGTTAAAGAAGAAATCTGCAAGGCTGCTGAAGCGTCGCATGATCCACCAAGACGCATACTCTATACTCATGCACGCCAACTGGTTAAAGTCGGTGAAGAAATAAGGAAAAGAAAAAATCGGCAAAGCTACTGAAGCGTCGCATGATCCACCGAGACGCATACTCCACACTCATGCACCCCAACCGGTTAAAGTCATTGAAGAAATAGTTTAAGAAAAAAATCTGCAAAGCCGATAAAAAAAGTTAGTTTAATGTGTATAGACGGGACTAGGAGACAGGTGTACTTATCACCAACTTGAGAGTAACTATTCTTTTTTCAAAAGCACATCACACTTTTCATAGTGGTTTTTTTTTTTTACTTCAACAATATTTTTTCATAATTTCTTGGACAAAACCATCAAAAGAAAACACAGCTATGTAAAGAATAAAAAACTTAAGCTTTATGTCGACTCCACAAATAATGAATAAAAATAAGTAAATTTATGTTTAACTTGGTCATGAAATAACTATGAAAGTTTATAAAACTGTTTCCGTATAACTTTTCCTTTAAGGCAAGATACAGGTCTAAAGTATATTTCGAATAGTAAAATTTTCATCTAAATAACCCTCGCTACGAGCGCTTATCTATGGTCTATTTTCGAAAATAATTTAATTTCGAGCATGGTGGTGTTGCGTACACTGAAAACAATGTCACAACATTCAAGCATAAAACCTCATTTAGTTCTACTCAAGAAAAGCGCCCAGCAGCTGACGCTTCTAAGTAAAGTATTCTTAATCTTATTTTCCCAGTACATACATATTTCACTGTTAGCTCAGTTACTGAAGAAGTTAGGATAACTTAAAAGGAAAAAAAAAAGCAATTACTTCGTCACAATTTCCACAAATATTAGTAAAAATAAACTATTAATTAAACCATTTTCTTAAAAGTAGAAAAAAAATCTTTCACTTCCACTTCAACAATCAGAATCTACCTCTTCTAGTGGCTTTCCCTTCACTCGTTAAAAAGGCTTATTATGCTATCCCTGTCATTAGACTTCCTTTTTCTTAAAATTGCTGGATTTACCCTAATTTAGAATAAGCTCTATCCCGTCACAACCCTTTCAAATACCAGTACGCACACCACCAGGTAACCACCGACCATCAAGTCTCAAAAATAAGGAAATGGAAGTCACCCACAACATTTGGATCAGCTAAACATTCAAGGAGAATAGTATTGTAGGAAAGAACAGAGAAAAAATAAATTGAATTAAATCTCCTGTAATGGCATAATATTCGCTCACCCGGCTAAAAAGCAAAATAAAACACGTACATTGGAGCAAGGAGATAATGTCAATTGCGAGCAAAGCGTGCCACGATGGAGCAAAGATAAGCGATCAAGTTGTATTAAGTTGGTTTTTACAGTATTTGCCTGGGAAAGTGTAGACATTGCAACTTTTTTATGGCTAAACCAGTAGTAGGTCTACAATCTGAACTAATGTTTATATCAGCAAGACTTCGCTGAACAATGTAACGCAAGGAAAAAATTGGGGTGAAACTCATTGTGAAGAGAGATATTACCCTCTAAGAATTGAAGAAATGCAGCAAAGGCCGTACACAAAATTAAGTAATTTCAATAGTGAAGTACTGCCCAGGTACTTCAAAGTTAATTACATTGCAAAGATATACTACCATTTGTGCCTGGTATCTTTATGCAATATTGTAAACTTACTGATCACAGAGCATACAAGAAAAGGTCTTAAAAACCAAGATCAAATTAAGAAAAAATGTATATTGCTCCATCTGTAAAGAGGAAAAATAATTATGGAAAAGGATTCCAAGTCTATAAAACCTGGCTTCAGTGAGTAGCTGGTCCACATTATGAAACCGTGAAACTGGTAGACTACAAATAAACTTTCACAAGAAATGCTTGTTCAATAAAGCCCAGAACAATTTTCATAGATTTGTTTTTTAATTTTAAAGATTTTATAATTTTTTGGACAAGCAACCATATAAAGAAAAACTTTACTATACTTTAAGCTTTATGCTGGCTATGCAATTTTTGAACACCACATATAATGAGAGATATGAAAATATGAGCATTATGCTGGCTTTGGTACTTTTGAACACTCCACAAATGCGAGTATAAATATTTAAATGAGTAAAAATATGAAAGGTTAAGCTCCCAAATGACTAATTATAGTACTTTGTCATGACATACTTATGGAAGTTTAGACATACCTATGAAAGATTACAAACTGCTTCTGTTTAACCTTTCCTCTAAGATATTTTATCGAAATTTTCTCCCTGCATGGGCTTATCTAGAGTGCCTTTTCGAAAATAAAAAATATTTTATTTCGAGTACAAAGTTCTTACGTATACTTTAAGGCTTAAGCATTTGGTTCTACTTAGAGCGAGAAAAAAAAAAACCGAGTCGTTTACGCTACCAAGTGAAATATTTTTCCATCTTATTTTACCAGCACACATTTCACGGTTAGCTCTGTTACTAAAGATTTTAGAATAACTTAAAAGGAATAGAAATTACTTTAAAAGGTCATATAATTAAGTAATTTCTCTATTTCACTGTCACTTCATCCGAATCTACTTTTCTTTTCTTACTGGTGACTTTACCTTTAGTCGTTGACAGAAGCTTACTAAACTATCACAAGACTTATAATTGACAAATTTCCTCTAATTTAGCTAAAGGTCATCTATCTCCTGTGACAATCTTCTCAAATACCAGGACGCACACCACCAGGTAACCACCAATCACCTCTGATGTCTCAAAAATAAGGAAATGGAAGAAAGTCTCCCACAACATTTGAACCAGATAAACATTCAAGGAGAATAGTATTGTGGAAACAGACATAAAAATCCATATAAGTGTCTAATTCCAAAATACTACCTCACGCGGCTAACGTGCTAAGTGAAAATTGTACATTGGAGCAAGGAGATGATGTGAATTAAGAGTAAAGCAAGCCACGGTTGAACATATATAAGCAATCGCTTATCTATGTTCTACCGTGGCTTGCTGATGAAACCTCACATGATCCATCAAGTTTCATAAAGTTGGTTTTACAGTTTGGTATGGATGTCAAAGAAATTCGTGCTTGCCTGGGAAAGTGTAGACGTTGCAACTGGTTTATGGCTAAACCAGCAGTAGATCTACAAGCCTAAAACTAGTGTTTATAGCGCGACTTTGCAAAACAAAGAAACCTTATTACATTATAGAATGAGAAGCACTTATTCAAAATATTTAAATGGAAAAATACTCTTTTCGTTCACTTTCCTTTAACGACAGATTGTCATAATAAAAATACATCATGTTCTTCGAAAAGTGGTTTATATTTCACTAATATTCAGCCTTCTTCAGTTATTGTCGAGGAATAAAATCTCGATCATTGTTACTATTGATGAAGCCCCTTCCACAGGAGGGGCAAATACACGGCAGACAGACACCTGCCAATTTTGTGGTAAGCGTGGAGATCAGTGTAGATGACGTCATAGAAGGCTAAACAATGGTTAAACCATCCAAGTGACAGTGCCCCAACTGTATGATTGCAAGAGCACGTGCTTTATTGCAAGAGCACATGCTTGATTGCAAGGGCCAGACAATCTGCAACAACAGTGCCCATGTTGTTGAGTCACTGGATGGGCGTGTGATCAGGGACCACGTTGTCAGATACATCTGCACTGTGGCCTCTGCTACACTTCTAATCCATGTCGTACGTTCGCCAGTGTGTGCCTACTGCCTGCTATTGAAATTTTAATCTGTTAAAAGTTTCCAAGAGAATTACAGGCAAATCGAGTGCCCGTCCTGCATTTACCCATAATGTGGAAGGGGCTTAAAGCAACAACAATATCTGATAAAAAGGACTATGATATGGATTGTCCAAAAAAGATCTAAAGGTCAAAGACCATGAGAGAATGAACTTTTAGAAATGGTATTACTTGTTTGAAAGTCTGTTCTATACCTTTAAAACGAAGTTAGTTTCAGCGAAGGTATTTTGAGCAAATTCCTTTGGAGTGAAACCGGTTTGAACGATAGATTAAGAACGAATGGAATTTCGAGCGAAGGTTTATTTTAAGCGATTACTTCAAACTGTTAGCTCAGTTCGAGATTGTTCAAGTAATTTCTACGTGAATATTTTATTCTTATTCATATTCTGGAACTTCAAAAATTAAGTATTCAGTTCGAAGTAGGCCCATAATGGAGATTATAGTTTCTGGCCGAGGTAAAAAGAAACTTGTTATAAAGGATTTATTTATTGAAAGGATAAAGCTACGCAAACTAAGTTTTCTTGGCGGTGTGAAGTGAAGGGTTGCGAAGGACGGTCAAGCAACACAGTATGAAAAAAGAATTTGCAATGAGAGAGGAGAACACTCATGCACCCCAACCGGTTAAAGTCGGCGAAGAAATAGTTAAAGAAGAAATCTGCAAAGCTGCTGAAGCGTCGCATGATCCACCAAGACACATACTCCACACTCGTGCACCTCAACCAGTTAAACTCAGTGGAGAAAAGGTTAAAGAAAAAATCTGCAAGGCTACTGAAGCGTCGCATGATCCACCGAGACGCATACTCCACTCTCATACACCTCAACCGGTTAAAGTCGGCGAAGAAATAGTTAAAGAAGAAATCTGCAAAGCTGCTGAAGCGTTGCATGATCCACCGAAACGCATACTCCACTCTCATGCATCCCAACCAGTTAAAGTCAGTGAAGAAATAATTAAAAGAAAAAATCTGCAAAGCTACTGAAGCGTCGCATGATCCACCGAGACGCATACTCCACTCTCATGCACCCCAACCGGTTAAAGTTGGTGAAGAAATAATTAAAAGAAAAACTCTGCAAAGCTACTGAAGCGCCGCATGATCCACCGAGACGCATACTCCACTCATGCACCCCAACCGGTTAAAGTCGGTGAAGAAATAATTAAAAGAACAAATCTGCAAAGCTACTGAAGCGTCGCATGATCCACCGAGACGCATACTCCACTCTCATGCACCCCAACCGGTTAAAGTTGAAGAAATAATTAAAAGAAAAACTCTGCAAAGCTACTGAAGCGTCGCATGATCCACCGAGACGCTTACTCCACACTCATGCACCCCAACCGTTTAAAGTCTGAGAAGAAATAATTAAATGAAAAAACCTGCAAAGCTACTGAAGCGTCACATGATCCACCGAGATGCATACTCCACTCTCATGCACCACAACCGGTTAAAGTCAGTGAAGAAATAGTTTCAGAAAAAATTCGCAAAGCTGCTGATGCGTCGCATGATCCACAGAGACGCATACTCCAACCTCATGCATCCCATCCAGTTAAAGTCAGTGAAGAAATAGTTTCAGAAAAAACTCGCAAAGCTGCTGATGCGTCGCATGATCCACAGAGACGCATATTCCACACTCATGCACCCCAACCGGTTAAAGTCACTGAAGAAATAGTTTCAGAAAAAATTCGCAAAGCTGCTGATGCGTCGCATGATCCACCGAGACGCATACTCCACACTCATGCACCCCAACCGGTTAAAGTCAGTGAAGAAATAGTTTCAGAAAAAATTCGCAAAGCTGCTGATGCGTCGCATGATCCACAGAGACGTATACTCCACACTCATGCACCCCAATCGGTTAAAGTCAGTGAAGAAATAGTTTCAGAAAAAATTCGCAAAGCTGCTGATGCGTCGCATGATCCACCGAGACGCATACTCCACACTCATGCATCCCATCCGGTTAAAGTCAGTGAAGAAATAGTTTCAGAAAAAATTCGCAAAGCTGCTGAAGCATCACATGATCCACCAAGATGCATACTCCCCTCTCATGCACCACAACCGGTAAAGTCAGTTTAGACAGTTTCAGAAAAAATTCGCAAAGATGTTGAAGCATCGCATGATGCACCGAGATGCATACTCCACTCTCATGCACCCCAACCGGCTAAAGTCAATGAAGAAATAGTTTCAGAAAAAATTCCCAATGCTGCTGAAGCGTAGCATGATCCACCGAGACGCATACTGCACTCTCATGCACCCCAACCGGCTATAGTCAGTGAAGAAATAGTTTCAGAAAAAATTCGCAATGCTGCTGAAGCGTAGCATGATCCACCGAGACGCATACTCCACTCTCATGCACCACAACCGGCTAAAGTCAGTGAAGAAATAGTTTCAGAAAAAATTCGCAATGCTTCTGAAGCGTCGCATGATCCACCGAGACGCATACTCCACTCATGCACCCCAACCGGCTAAAGTCAGTGAAGAAATAGTTTCAGAAAAAATTCGCAATGCTGCTGATGCGTCGCATGATCCACCGAGACGCATAATCAACTCTCATGCACCACAACCGGCTAAAGTCAGTGAAGAAATAGTTTCAGAAAAAATTCGCAATGCTGCTGATGCGTCGCATGATCCACCGAGACGCATAATCAACTCTCATGCACCACAACCGGCTAAAGTCAGTGAAGAAATAGTTTCAGAAAAAATTCGCAATGCTGCTGATGCGTCGCATGATCCACCGAGACGCATAATCAACTCTCATGCACCACAACCGGCTAAAGTCAGTGAAGAAATAGTTTCAGAAAAAATTCGCAATGCTGCTGATGCGTCGCATGATCCACCGAGACGCATAATCCACTCTCATGCACCACAACCGGCTAAAGTCAGTGAAGAAATAGTTTCAGAAAAAATTCGCAATGCTGCTGATGCGTCGCATGATCCACCGAGACGCATAATCAACTCTCATGCACCACAACCGGCTAAAGTCAGTGAAGAAATAGTTTCAGAAAAAATTCGCAATGCTGCTGATGCGTCGCATGATCCACCGAGACGCATAATCAACTCTCATGCACCACAACCGGCTAAAGTCAGTGAAGAAATAGTTTCAGAAAAAATTCGCAAAGCTGCTGATGCGTCGCATGATCCACCGAGACTCATACTCCACACTTATGCATCCCAACCAGTTAAAGTCAGTGGAGAAATAATTTAAAGAAAACATCTGCAAAGCTGCTGAAGCATCACATGATCCACTGAGACGCATACTCCACTCTCATGCACCCCAACCGGCTAAAGTCAGTGAAGAAATAGTTTCAGAAAAAATTCGCAATGCTGCTGATGCGTCGCATGATCCACCGAGACGCATAATCAACTCTCATGCACCACAACTGGCTAAAGTCAGTGAAGAAATAGTTTCAGAAAAAATTCGCAATGCTGCTGATGCGTCGCATGATCCACCGAGACGCATAATCAACTCTCATGCACCACAACCGGCTAAAGTCAGTGAAGAAATAGTTTCAGAAAAAATTCGCAATGCTGCTGATGCGTCGCATGATCCACCGAGACGCATAATCAACTCTCATGCACCACAACCGGCTAAAGTCAGTGAAGAAATAGTTTCAGAAAAAATTCGCAAAGCTGCTGATGCGTCGCATGATCCACCGAGACGCATACTCCACACTCATGCATCCCAACCGGTTAAAGTCAGTGAAGAAATAGTTTCAGAAAAAATTCGCAAAGCTGCTGATGCGTGGCATGATCCACCGAGACGCATACTCCACACTCATGCATCCCAACCGGTTAAAGTCAGTGAAGAAATAGTTTCAGAAAAAACTCGCAAAGCTGCTGATGCGTCGCATGATCCACCGAGACGCATACTCCACACTCATGCATCCCAACCGGTTAAAGTCAGTGAAGAAATAGTTTCAGAAAAAATTCGCAAAGCTGCTGAAGCGTCGCATGATCCACCGAGACGCATACTCCACTCTCATGCACCACAACCGGTAAAGTCAGTTTAGACATAGTTTCAGAAAAAATTCGCAAAGCTGCTGATGCGTCGCATGATGCACCGAGATGCATACTCCACACTCATGCATCCCAACCGGCTAAAGTCGGTGAAGAAATAGTTTCAGAAAAAATTCGCAAAGCTGCTGATGCGTCACATGATCCACCGAGACTCAATACTCCACACTCATGCATCCCAACCGGTTAAAGTCAGTGAAGAAATAGTTTCAGAAAAAATTCGCAAAGCTGCTGATGCGTGGCATGATCCACCGAGACTCAATACTCCACACTCATGCATCCCAACCGGTTAAAGTCAGTGAAGAAATAGTTTCAGAAAAAATTCGCAAAGCTGCTGATGCGTCACATGATCCACCGAGACTCAATACTCCACACTCATGCATCCCAACCGGTTAAAGTCAGTGAAGAAATAGTTTCAGAAAAAATTCGCAAAGCTGCTGAAGCGTCGCATGATCCACCGAGACGCATACTCCACTCTCATGCACCACAACCGGTAAAGTCAGTTTAGACATAGTTTCAGAAAAAATTCGCAAAGCTGCTGATGCGTCGCATGATGCACCGAGATGCATACTCCACACTCATGCACCACAACCGGTTAAAGTCAGTGAAGAAATAATTAAAAGAAAAAACCAACAAAGCTGCTGAAGCATCACATGATCCACCAAGATGCATACTCCCCTCTCATGCACCACAACCGGTAAAGTCAGTTTAGACATAGTTTCCGAAAAAATTCGCAAAGCTGCTGATGCGTCGCATGATGCACCGAGATGCATACTCCACTCTCATGCACCACAACCGGTTAAAGTCAGTGAAGAAATAATTAAAAGAAAAAACCAACAAAGCTGCTGAAGCATCACATGATCCACCGAGATGCATACTCCCCTCTCATGCACCACAACCGGTAAAGTCAGTTTAGACAGTTTCAGAAAAAATTTGCAAAGATGTTGAAGCATCGCATGATCCACCGAGACGCATACTCCACTCTCATGCACACCAACCGGCTAAAGTCAGTGAAGAAATAGTTTCAGAAAATATTCGCAATGCTGCTGAAGCGTAGCATGATCCACCGAGACGCATACTCCACTCTCATGCACCACAACCGGCTAAAGTCAGTGAAGAAATAGTTTCAGAAAATATTCGCAATGCTGCTGAAGCGTAGCATGATCCACCGAGACGCATACTCCACTCTCATGCACCACAACCGGCTAAAGTCAGTGAAGAAATAGTTTCAGAAAAATTCGCTAAGCTGCTGATGCGTCGCATGATCCACCGAGACGCATACTCCACCCTCATGCACCACAACCGGCTAAAGTCAGTGAAGAAATAGTTTCAGAAAAAATTCGTTAAGCTGCTGATGCGTCGCATGATCCACCGAGACGCATACTCCACCCTCATGCACCACAACCGGCTAAAGTCAGTGAAGAAATAGTTTCAGAAAAATTCGCTAAGCTGCTGATGCGTCGCATGATCCACCGAGACGCATACTCCACCCTCATGCACCACAACCGGCTAAAGTCAGTGAAGAAATAGTTTCAGGAAAAATTCGCTAAGCTGCTGATGCGTCGCATGATCCACCGAGACGCATACTCCACCCTCATGCACCACAACCGGCTAAAGTCAGTGAAGAAATAGTTTCAGGAAAAATTCGCTAAGCTGCTGATGCGTCGCATGATCCACCGAGACGCATACTCCACCCTCATGCACACCAACCGGCTAAAGTCAGTGAAGAAATAGTTTCAGAAAACATTCGCAATGCTGCTGAAGACTCACCACGATCCACCGAGACGCATACTTCACTCTCATGCACCACAACCGGCTAAAGTCAGTGAAGAAATAGTTTCAGAAAAAATTCGCTAAGCTGCTGATGCGTCGCATGATCCACCGAGACGCATACTCCACCCTCATGCACCACAACCGGCTAAAGTCAGTGAAGAAATAGTTTCAGGAAAAATTCGCTAAGCTGCTGATGCGTCGCATGATCCACCGAGACGCATACTCCACCCTCATGCACCACAACCGGCTAAAGTCAGTGAAGAAATAGTTTCAGAAAACATTCGCAATGCTGCTGAAGACTCACCACGATCCACCGAGACGCATACTTCACTCTCATGCACCACAACCGGCTAAAGTCAGTGAAGAAATAGTTTCAGAAAAAATTCGCTAAGCTGCTGATGCGTCGCATGATCCACCGAGACGCATACTCCACCCTCATGCACCACAACCGGCTAAAGTCAGTGAAGAAATAGTTTCAGGAAAAATTCGCTAAGCTGCTGATGCGTCGCATGATCCACCGAGACGCATACTCCACCCTCATGCACCACAACCGGCTAAAGTCAGTGAAGAAATAGTTTCAGAAAAAATTCGCTAAGCTGCTGATGCGTCGCATGATCCACCGAGACGCATACTCCACCCTCATGCACCACAACCGGCTAAAGTCAGTGAAGAAATAGTTTAAGAAAAAATTCGCAATGCTGCTGAGGCGTCGCATGATCCACCGAGACGCATACTCCACCCTCATGCACCACAACCGGCTAAAGTCAGTGAAGAAATAGTTTAAGAAAAAATTCGCAATGCTGCTGAAGCGTCGCATGATCCACCGAGACGCATACTCCACCCTCATGCACCACAACCGGCTAAAGTCAGTGAAGAAATAGTTTAAGAAAAAATTCGCAATGCTGCTGAAGCGTCGCATGATCCACCGAGACGCATACTCCACCCTCATGCACCACAACCGGCTAAAGTCAGTGAAGAAATAGTTTCAGAAAAAATTCGCTAAGCTGCTGATGCGTCGCATGATCCACCGAGACGCATACTCCACTCTCATGCACCACAACCGGCTAAAGTCAGTGAAGAAATAGTTTCAGAAAAAATTCGCTAAGCTGCTGATGCGTCGCATGATCCACAGAGACGCATACTCTACCCTCATGCACACCAACCGGCTAAAGTCAGTGAAGAAATAGTTTCAGAAAAAATTCGCTAAGCTGCTGATGCGTCGCATGATCCACCGAGACGCATACTCCACTCTCATGCACCACAACCGGCTAAAGTCAGTGAAGAAATAGTTTCAGAAAAAATTCGCTAAGCTGCTGATGCGTCGCATGATCCACCGAGACGCATACTCCACTCTCATGCACCACAACCGGCTAAAGTCAGTGAAGAAATAGTTTCAGAAAAAATTCGCAATGCTGCTGAAGCGTCGCATGATCCACAGAGACGCATACTCCACCCTCATGCACACCAACCGGCTAAAGTCAGTGAAGAAATAGTTTCAGAAAAGCTTCGCAATGCTGCTGAAGCGTCGCATGATCCACAGAGACGCATACTCCACCCTCATGCACACCAACCGGCTAAAGTCAGTGAAGAAATAGTTTCAGGAAAAATTCGCTAAGCTGCTGATGCATCGCATGATCCACCGAGACGCATACTCCACCCTCATGCACCACAACCGGCTAAAGTCAGTGAAGAAATAGTTTCAGAAAAGCTTCGCAATGCTGCTGAAGCGTCGCATGATCCACAGAGACGCATACTCCACTCTCATGCACCACAACCGGCTAAAGTCAGTGAAGAAATAGTTTCAGAAAAAATTCGCTAAGCTGCTGATGCGTCGCATGATCCACCGAGACGCATACTCCACTCTCATGCACCACAACCGGCTAAAGTCAGTGAAGAAATAGTTTCAGAAAAAATTCGCTAAGCTGCTGATGCGTCGCATGATCCACAGAGACGCATACTCTACCCTCATGCACACCAACCGGCTAAAGTCAGTGAAGAAATAGTTTCAGAAAAGCTTCGCAATGCTGCTGAAGCGTCGCATGATCCACAGAGACGCATACTCCACCCTCATGCACCACAACCGGCTAAAGTCAGTGAAGAAATAGTTTCAGAAAAAATTCGCTAAGCTGCTGATGCGTCGCATGATCCACCGAGACGCATACTCCACCCTCATGCACCACAACCGGCTAAAGTCAGTGAAGAAATAGTTTCAGAAAAAATTCGCTAAGCTGCTGATGCGTCGCATGATCCACCGAGACGCATACTCCACCCTCATGCACCACAACCGGCTAAAGTCAGTGAAGAAATAGTTTAAGAAAAAATTCGCAATGCTGCTGAAGCGTCGCATGATCCACAGAGACGCATACTCCACTCTCATGCACCACAACCGGCTAAAGTCAGTGAAGAAATAGTTTCAGAAAAAATTCGCTAAGCTGCTGATGCGTCGCATGATCCACCGAGACGCATACTCCACTCTCATGCACCACAACCGGCTAAAGTCAGTGAAGAAATAGTTTCAGAAAAAATTCGCTAAGCTGCTGATGCGTCGCATGATCCACAGAGACGCATACTCTACCCTCATGCACACCAACCGGCTAAAGTCAGTGAAGAAATAGTTTCAGAAAAGCTTCGCAATGCTGCTGAAGCGTCGCATGATCCACAGAGACGCATACTCCACCCTCATGCACACCAACCGGCTAAAGTCGGTAAAGAAATAGTTTCAGAAAAAATTCGCAATGCTGCTGATGCGTCGCATGATCCACAGAGACGCATACTCCACCCTCATGCACCACAACCGGCTAAAGTCAGTGAAGAAATAGTTTCAGAAAAGCTTCGCAATGCTGCTGAAGCGTCGCATGATCCACAGAGACGCATACTCCACCTTCATGCACACCAACCGGCTAAAGTCAGTGAAGAAATAGTTTCAGAAAAAATTCGCAATGCTGCTGATGCGTCGCATGATCCACCGAGACGCATACTCCACTCTCATGCACCACAACCGGCTAAAGTCAGTGAAGAAATAGTTTCAGAAAAAATTCGCTTAGCTGCTGATGCGTCGCATGATCCACAGAGACGCATACTCTACCCTCATGCACCACAACCGGCTAAAGTCAGTGAAGAAATAGTTTCAGAAAAAATTCGCTAAGCTGCTGATGCGTCGCATGATCCACAGAGACGCATACTCTACCCTCATGCACCACAACCGGCTAAAGTCAGTGAAGAAATAGTTTCAGAAAAAATTCGCTAAGCTGCTGATGCGTCGCATGATCCACAGAGACGCATACTCTACCCTCATGCACCACAACCGGCTAAAGTCAGTGAAGAAATAGTTTCGGAAAAAATTCGCTAAGCTGCTGATGCGTCGCATGATCCACCGAGACGCATACTCCACTCTCATGCACCACAACCGGCTAAAGTCAGTGAAGAAATAGTTTCAGAAAAAATTCGCTTAGCTGCTGATGCGTCGCATGATCCACCGAGACGCATACTCCACCCTCATGCACCACAACCGGCTAAAGTCAGTGAAGAAATAGTTTCAGAAAAAATTCGCTAAGCTGCTGATGAGTCGCATGATCCACAGAGACGCATACTCTACCCTCATGCACCACAACCGGCTAAAGTCAGTGAAGAAATAGTTTCAGAAAAAATTCGCTAAGCTGCTGATGCGTCGCATGATCCACAGAGACGCATACTCTACCCTCATGGACCACAACCGGCTAAAGTCAGTGAAGAAATAGTTTCAGAAAAAATTCGCTAAGCTGCTGAAGCGTCGCATGATCCACCGAGACGCATACTCCACCCTCATGCACCACAACCGGCTAAAGTCAGTGAAATAGTTTCAGAAAAAATTCGCTAAGCTGCTGAAGCGTCGCATGATCCACCGAGACGCATACTCCACCCTCATGCACCACAACCGGCTAAAGTCAGTGAAGAAATAGTTTCAGAAAAAATTCGCTAAGCTGCTGATGCGTCGCATGATCCACAGAGACGCATACTCTACCCTCATGCACCACAACCGGCTAAAGTCAGTGAAGAAATAGTTTCAGAAAAAATTCGCTAAGCTGCTGATGCGTCGCATGATCCACAGAGACGCATACTCTACCCTCATGCACCACAACCGGCTAAAGTCAGTGAAGAAATAGTTTCAGAAAAAATTCGCTAAGCTGCTGAAGCGTCGCATGATCCACAGAGACGCATACTCCACCCTCATGCACCACAACCGGCTAAAGTCAGTGAAGAAATAGTTTCAGAAAAAATTCGCTAAGCTGCTGAAGCGTCGCATGATCCACCGAGACGCATACTCCACCCTCATGCACCACAACCGGCTAAAGTCAGTGAAGAAATAGTTAAGAAATTTGCAAAGCTGATGAGTCATAAGATTCACCAAGACACATGGAATTATCAAGACAAGTTACTGAAAGACAAAAGAGCAAAGTGAAAGGAAAGCTAAATTCCTCAGAAAAGAGATGATTTTGCGTGGATAAATATACTCTTTCATGAAATCTGGGAGGAAAAACATCCCATATATCAGAAAGATTTTTGGTGAATTAAAAAAAAAAACAAGAATCTAAAGACGAAGAATTATGTGAATTTGATTATATATTGAACACCGCATTTTCACCTGCTAGATATGAATATTCAACGTAATTAAATCTGCAATCAATTTACAGTTTCAGATTACAATATATATATATTTCAATTTCGTGAGGAAATTCTTTGCAGTGTACAGGGTGCTCATGGGTATTGTCTTTTAATATGGGTTGCTAAAACATTGAATCATTGTTCAGGTTTTATTTGAATCTAGAATTGAGGCCCTTTGCGTCAATAGGGGTAGGAGGAGATGATTATTATGTCTTGCCAACACTTAATTACCTATCTTCTGTCTTGCCAAAAAGTAATTACCAAATCTTTGGTGGCCCTCACAACCATAATCAAGTGAATAATTGGCCCTCTTAAAGGATTAGAGATATTCCTGCCTTAGAACATATTGTAGTATCCTTTGTAATTAATATAAATCTTCGGATGACTACAAGGACAATAGCAAATCCTATATGTACAAGATTTTCCATACGCAATGAACTAATTGTTAGCTATAACCTCTTTAAAAGAGATTAATCTACTTTATGGACAAACCGATTGGGTTCTTTCCTCGGATGAGCAAAATTTAAAGTATTTTGAGTTTGACAAGTCTTCTGAAGATGACCTTCGCCCGACCGTCTTACTAAAATGGGTTTATTACCTTGAAAAAAGTACCTTTGAATCGGAAGATCTAACTGTCCGATCATCGAACCGTAGGTCAAAGGTTAAATGTCTTCCCAGCCCCCAACCAATAAAGAGCATATGCTGCGGCATTTACTAATTTATGAAGACAATGAAGGATTCGGAAACTAAGAATAATCTAGATATTACCTTATGTAATAAACTACCTTTAAAGTGGTAATTTTAGAATTAGTATAACAGTTTGGAGTGATCAAATTACTTCTAAGTAATCTCAAGATTAAAACTGTTTAATTAGATTAACTTAATATGAAATGGATCCAGGGAAAGTACTATAAGATATATACTTTAGTAACGTAAAGAAAAACCGATTTAAAAACTTTTCAACACTTTGCAAAGTTACGGTTTTCACTTTTGGTAAGTTTTGCAATTACAAGGGTCACCAAAAATAACTAAACCGCGAAGAGGCAATGTTTTTCACCCTCAAAACCAACCGGCAGAAATAAGAAACTATTGGGGCATTTGCCAACAGTTAGTGAATGGATTCGTGCAATATAATTGCAAAGAAAACTAAAAAAAAGGTAAGAGGTATTCCATGGAAATAAGAAGACCAGCGGCACAAGTCTTGTGGTCGAGACATAAGCGAAAGTTTAATTGTACTAATACAGCCTTTTAGAAAAAAAGGCTGTTGGGTAATTAGCTGAAGGTCCTGAAGGACCTAAAGGACCTAACAAGAAACAGTCATCGTGAGAGTAAGACTGCCTCTGATATTTGACGACGTACGGTTGGAGACAGGAATTTCTGCCCCACCTCGCTCTGAGAAAGTGCACCCTGTCATACACTTACTGCGCGATGAGTAACCAAACAAGCGTAGGGAGAGATGACATTGTTGGAGGGAGAGAGATACACAGGCACTTCCCATAAAGTAAGGTTATGCCAGGGGGCACTTCCTCAGAGAGAGGTGGGCTAGAAAGTCAAGTGACCAACTGTACTTTACATATTAATCTACCTTATAGTTATCTTTTAAACAACATTTTAAATGTCAGAAATGTACAGATTTCTAATTGCATTGGAGCGTACCTCACAGGGATTGTCAAACAAAACTTTGCGAAAGCAGTTTTGTATTAACTTTGAAAACTAGAAACCAGTACCAAAATCTGGGATATTTAGAGATTAAAAGAATTTACCTATCAAAACCTGGAATCTCTTCCAATGACTTTAAACCAAGTTGTCCGGTAGAACGAGAAGAAATGCAGGAAAGATATCCGTAGAAATACGATTGAAGTCACTAAACATAAAATTCAGTTTGTAAAGAGTTTCTATTAATAAATTCAATTTACTTTTACACACTTCTCTGATCCCATCACATAGGGGAACCCTACTCTACAGGGCCTGCAAGATCAGTTTATTGTATACATAGGTAACTTGCACATCCCACTGCATAGGTGTTTATTGTTGAGGAAAACCAGCAGCAGAATTTAATTAATCCTCAACTGAAGGAGGCATTCGTTTTATAACTACTTCCAAAAGTAACAGATTTCAATTTGATGACTGTCAATTTGAAAACTTATGGGGGGGATGATAAAATTATTAATTTGAATTTTTAAACCGAGAACTACATAATTGCATTAAAATTAACACAACGCGGTATGAGGGTTTTGTTTGAAGTATACAACACTCATTAGTAGGACACATTAATGGTTTACAAGGTAAATGCTATTCAATACAGGCTTGCTTTGTTTAAAGTAGCGTCAAAACCTTGCTAACTCACGGTAGGAATAATTTCACTAAATCTACAATTACGGTAATAAATTTATTTGGCTAAAGTATCTATGCCAATTCTATAAATTATGTAGCTAATAAATTTTACGCATTACGTTCAAATATATTTATAGATACAGACCAACAGTATGGAAACTTAAGAGCTTCAAAAAGCAGAAATAACTTATTGTACTGTGGGGATGAGAGTTTAATAACCGATTAAGTAATACCAAATAAGGAACAATGTGCCAGAGAGTCATTGCTAATATTAGAGAAATGTTCACTATCTAGGGCAAAGAGAAAAAGGAAACTTGTAGTCTATAGACTAAGTCATAACCGAGCTACATTCAGAATAAAAATTCCCGGACTAACTTTTTATGACTCACGAAATGGTTGTCCTGTAACTAACTATTTTACTGTATAGTAAATCTGATCAAAACTGCTCAGGACAATTATATAATAGATATGCTGATTAAGTCTATGGTAATAAATGAAATTTTTTTTTTTATAAGTAACTTCGTTTACGCAAGTTTGCATTTAAAGTATATGAGCTTTGTATAATAAATTTCTAGTATAGAAGTGTAAATATTATGAACAGACTGTATAATTTATCAATACAAGGAAAAAAAAGTGAAAACTATACTCTCATGTACCATACCACAACCGGTTAAAGCCAGTGAAGAAATAGTTAAAAGAAAAAAATCTAGAATTAAGGCCCTATGCGGCAATAGGGTTAGATGATTATGATGTCTTGGCAACAAGCATTTACCAATCTTCTGTCTTGCCAACAAGTAATTACCAAATCTTTGGTGGCCCTCACAACCATAAGCAAGTGAATAATTGGCCCTCTTAAAGTATTAGACACATTCCTGCCTTGGAACATATTGTAGTATCCTTTGTAATTAATTTAAGTCTTCGGATGAATACAAAGACAGTAGCAAATACTATATGTATAAGATTTTCCATACACAATGAACTAATTGTTAGCTATAATCACTTCAAAGAGATCAATCTACTTTATGGACAAACCGATTGGGTTCTTTCCTCGGATGAGCAAAATTTAAAGTATTTTGAGTTTGAAAAGTCTTCTGAAGATGACCTTCGCCCGACTGTCTTACTAAAATGGGTTTATTATCTTGAAAAAAGTACCTTTGAATCTGAAGATCTAACTGTCCGATTATCAAACCTTACGTAGCTAATAAACTGTACGTATTATGTTAAAATAAATTTAAAAGATACAAACAAACGGTATGGAAACTTTCGCTTCATCAATATAGAAAAACAAAAAACAGCATTCTCCTGTGGGGAGGGGAGTTGCGTAATAACCGATAGTACTACCAAATTATAAGGAATAAGCCAAAGAGTCTTTGCGTAATATTAAAGAAATATTCACGACCTTTAGAGAACACAAAAAAAAAGGTAAGTTAGCTTGCTGGTCAGAAAGGGTTCGTCAGAGCGCGCGCACTTGCATGTAATACCACAGTAACGTTAACTGCAGTTTGGAAGAGACAGTTCTACGACAGAACAGTAATATTAAACTACCTTCTAAATTGAATTTATAAATCCGAAAACAAAAATATCGAATTTTATAGGCACGTACTACCCAGGAATGAAATACAAACCGCTTTACAAGAGCGGTGTACCCCCATGTACTTAGGAAACTGATGCTAGTTCACGCAAATCTGGGAAACTTTGGATTAATTATAATCTCCAATGATAAGACTATCTACGCTTAAAAATTCTCCGCAAAAATATACTTTTCTCAGTCGAATTTTAGTAAAACAACAGACAGTAATTTTTACCGTACTTAGCTATCTTCTTTTACGGGTTGGTGACCGTAATATCACTACTTTACGTTTGTCTTATCATGTTTTAAAAAGTCTGGCAACCTTCTAGGAATTTTAGTTTAAGGCAAATTTTTAGCAGTAGACTATAGCAACCAGGTCGAACGAGAAGGCAAAAATAGTAACGGATATATAAAGGAGTTTGTTAAGAGCTTTTCATTAAATTCCATTTTTTATAACGGCTGCTTTCCTGGTCATATCACGCAGGGGACACCCCACTCACTATACAGACAAACACGTTCAGTTCATCGTATACATTCTTACGTTATCTTACATATCACTGCGTAACTGGTGTTTTATTGTGAAGTAATATGAAAACAGAAAAATTTGGTTAATAATAAAATTATTAGATATAATTGAAAGACGACTAAAAAAATTAATTAAAGGAGATGATTTTGATCAAGCATAGCTAAATTAAGTGTTATTTAATGTTAATTCATTCAATTTTATTGGAATAAATACAGTGTGGTGTAAAGGTTTTGTTGCAAGTAGACGACACGCTAAAGTGATACCTATTTATGGTTTGAAATAAGTAAATCCTATTAAAAATACTGGTATGTAGTTTTGTAGAACATGTCCCAATTATAATAATAATTCCCGGTAAGAATTTAACCAAATCGCCCTTATTTACAGAAAAATTTACTTTGCAATCATCAGCCAAGAAGGATCCAAAACAGAAGTCCATGCAAGAATCGCGCAAACAACAGCGGCGCAAACAAAACTGAATCCAATCTGGAAAGACAAAACATTGCTGTCAAATCCAAATTGAGACTTGCATGCCCTAGTCATTTCCATCCTTCTGTATGCTTGTGAATCCTGGACACTGACGGCAGAACTTCAGAGAAAGATCCAAGCTGCAGAAATGAGATGCTTCAGACGAGTGCTTGGCATCTCGTATATTCAGCATGTCACAAATGAAGAAGTCAGCAGAAGAGTGAGACAACACTTAGGACGCCAAGAAGATCTGCTGTCCACATTGAAGAGGAGTAAACTAAAATGGTATGGCCACACAACAAGATCAAGCGGTCTGTCCAAGACAATTCTCCAGGGAACAGTTCAAAGGAAGAGGAGAAGAGGGCGGCAGAGAAAGAGGTGGACCGACAACATTGCTGAATGGACAGGAAAAACCTTCGCCCAGACCCAGGCACTCGCACACAACCGTGACAAGTGGAGGCACCTATTGCGGTGTTCCACCATGCAGCGCCCCTACGATCCTGGTGGATTATGGGATCGGTAACGGTAAATCCCATACCCATGTCAAAAAGTTATAAAATACGTAGCCAAGAAATTTTTGGTATGTGCGAATACATATGGACATCAACCAGCAGCATTAAAGCTCGCTTAAAAAAAATGAAATAGACAATAGAAAAACAGTAGTTTACAATGAAGAGGAGTTGGGTTGCATATTAAAGTGCCCTTTTCCCATTTTTATGGGGTAAGCACTATTGCCTTCTTAAGGACTTTACTTTGGCTCTGGGAGTACACCGTAAGTCTACTAATATTTACCAAAGAATAGCCAAACTATTGGGGGGCAATATGATCTCCGAACACATTTATCAAAAGGAAGGCTTTGAATTTTTACCTCTTCGATTAAATTCAAATCGTGAAAAACATAATAAACTGCCAACTGAAATGAAGGAGCTAAAGAGAGCAATTGAATTTAAGAAGAAACTAAAGACATTACTTTTCACAAGATCATATGACTTGGAAGATGCTACAATCTAAGAATTGTATAAGTTATAATGAAAATGTTTCGTTAGATGATTGACATGGACCCGTCCGAGAAGTAGTTCACTCGACTTCAGAGGAGGGTTGGATTTAAACCCAAAACAAATGAAAATGAAATGAAATATGAAATTTCTGGACGAAACCTATTCCACCGACACAATGACTGCTGTACCACAAATACATTAATTTTACTATGTAGATCTGGAACTTTCAACTCTTAAATAGTGTTTTGTAAAAGTGGTATACATATAGATGTTAAGTGTGATTTCTTAAAGTGTTAAAGTCCAGTTAAGTTCTGTGATAATTAGATAGTGAATCTGTGAACGTTATGCAAGTATATTGTTAATTCTACAAGCTCCTTTTCACACCCCATGAACCGACGCTGGCTGTACTTCTGCTGAATGCATCCTGTCAAATTTTCATAATCGACGCTTCCTAGAAAATGTGATTCGAAATCAATGATTTGTTCGTGGTTACGAAGACGACGGTCCACAAGTTGACAGCGATTGGGGAGAAGCTCAGTCATTACTTTTGAAGATATAAAGCCTTATTTGATGATATTAAATCGTCAAGCCTTCGTTTGATTATAAAGACTATTTGCATATCATAGCGAGCGCTGGTGAATGGCTAGACAGAGTCCAAACGACAGGAAATAGAGTCTAAAGATTCATAATCCAACGTTATATAAAGATTGACCGTGGTCATAAATAAGAGCTTGGTTCATTTAATCAAATGTCTATTATTGAACAATGACCACGGTCAATCTGAAATGAACATAAAACATATTTAGAATAAATGATGAACAATGTATAGAACTCAAATGAACATAAAACATATTAGGAATAAATGATGAACAATGTATATAACTCAATGTTTATAACCCTCTATTTTGTTGCTTGGGAAACTGAACGACAACCATGGAACTATAGAAAAAAAATATTTTGCTGCCAATGCTTCTTTGACCTATCTAAACTTGAACTTAACATATAAGTTAAAACAATATTTCAATAAGTTATTTTACCTATATGGTGGAACATTAGTAACCCCCGTTGTATTGTTGGTTTCTACTGTATTAAATTTAGTCAGACTTTCAAACATGATTACCTCAAAACCAAACTTTAAGAAAATGGAGTAAAAGTAGTAAGCGGCCTAGACAAATTTCACAAAATTCTAGATTAGTATTCATGAAAAAAAACAGTTTTTCTCATTTAACCAAGGTACTAGAATTTTACTAGAATTATCTTCCACTCGCGTTATGCTTTTCCATCTTCGTACAGGTAACATGAATAAAAATACTTAGAATTGAAAATTTATATATGTTGTAAAACGCATCGATCACAACTGCCAATCTATAGAATTTCTTAATTTACAATAAATACGAAGATTAAAAAAGGAGTTCCATGTAACAGAATGAAAGGTAGGATCATATCGTAACATCCGATAATACTCGATAATGCACTAGATACTAAAATCGAAACGGATATTCGCAATTATATACGCAAGCAGGATGTACACACGAATCCCTGATAATAATGCACCACGCATTGATCATACGAAAATAAACATTAGGCTACAGTTAATAAAAAAAAAAAAAAAAAAAAAACCCTACTCACCTTTAATAACACCGTATACCAGAAGACACTTGAATTCACCGTTATTCAAAACCAAATCGTAGGAATACCGACAAAATCACTTGAGATAATTCAACTTATTTCCAACGGAAGAAACAGCTCATCAGCTGGACGGGCCGAAGTCCACCAGTGAAGTGTATAGAGGTTTTCTTACCTTTCTGTCAACAACTTGCTAACAAGCGGGCTAACAATCGTTAGTACGGTAGTTACGTATTCGGAAATTATGCTTTAATACCTACAAACCTAGTAATTTATCTATATGTTTCTCTTGGTCACTTAGTTATTGCCTATGTGTTTGTATAAAGGTTAAAAATTTCTAGAATAAAATATTGAAAGCTTATTTTATATATATTTTTTGGACTGAACATCTGAGAAATATCGAAAATATCTAAATAATCCAGTTGAATATGAACATCTTCATATATATATATATATATATATATATATATATATATATATATATATATATATATATATATATATATATATATAAACAATATTGATAACAATTCTGACAATCAAATATATTATTTTTGATTGTCCATTTCTAGAAATAAATTCTTCCAATATATATTTTTTAAAACCTCTAAAATTTTCAAAATTTCCAAAAGCAGAAATACGATAAAAATTATAGAGGAAAAAACCCTCAGGTCAGTCTTACCTTGTTATAGTATTTTCAAGACATTATCTCTCTCTCTCTCTCTCTCTCTCTCTCTCTCTCTCTCTCTCTCTCTCTCTCTCTCTCTCTCTCTCTCTCTCTCTCTCTCTCTCTCTCTCTCTCTCTCTCTCTCTCTCTAAGTCTATATATACAGTATATATATATATATATATATATATATATATATATATATATATATATATATATATATATATATATATATATATATCCCTTTCTGAGTGGGGACACCTTAACGTCGTTAAAGGGTTTGTGTATCTCCATGATCAGCAAAGCTGTACTAGTCAGAAACACCCATACTAGGTTGGTTTGCTGTGAATGATCAAACAGAAGTCTCCCACCATCACCAATCCACACTGGCCAGCGTGGTGATGAAAACTTGCTAACTCTAGACATGAATAAGGACATATCTGAAGCCTTTGTCCTGCAGTGCACTAGAAACGGCTGCTTTTGTTGTTTTATATATATAGGCTATATATATATATATATATATATATATATATATAGACTCAGACACAACAAATCTAGCCATTTTTAGTCCACTGCAGGACAAAGTCCTCAGACATGTATTCTATACACACACACACACACACACACACACACATATATATATATATATATATATATATATATATATATATATATATAAATGTATATTCATATACATATATAATATATATATATTTATATATAAATATATACATACATAAATAAATAATCTATATATATATATATATATATATATATATATATATATATATATACATATATATCTTTAAAAGATAAAAATTACTATCTTACTTTTATGGCAAGGTCTTGAGTGTTTCCTTTCAAGTAAATACTTTTGATTCATATTAAGGAAGTTATTTTTTTTTTTATATTAAAATGCATAATTAATAAATAAACAAATACAAAATAAACAAATGAAGATTTACTACATTTATTCATATTTATAATTTTATTTCTATTCAGAGAAAAATTATAAAATATGAAAGTATAAAAATAATATTCAGGATGCCTTTGAAATAAAGAAATCAAATATTGTTAGTGGAATAATATAATTCCTGATAAAAGAAGCATTTATGATAATTCTTATAAAAATTATAAAAATAATCATAAAAAAATATCAAAATGATCATGAATAGAAGAAAGTATAATGCAGAGATAAACAAAACAGAATAATACTGATTATACAGAGTAATAATTAGCACTGTATCTTGCTTCAAACACTGATTCACTTGCATCTTTATGTATCAACATGCTAATTTATAAGATGAAATGAAAACAGAAATGGAATATTCGGATAACTATAGTCCTGTAAATTCACTCTTTGCCTCTGTGTTCCCAAAATACCCTTGATTTACCTAGAGTCAGACCATGAGTCTGTCTGTAACGTCAAAACAAGACTAACTCATTATATATTGTTATATATTTTCAATATTGTTTAATTATTTATAACTTTTTTTCATATAACACAGGATATTATGTTGTCAGCCTTTTTAGATATCAATTACTTTAGATTTCACTAAAATAAGAATCACATAAAACACCATAGAGAAAACTATAAATATAACATCTCGCGTAGGTATAGCAATCCTTCATGCCATTCATAGCAAGAGCTATAAAGGTACACAAAGACCAGGCAGCTAATATCAAAATCACAAAAGAAAATGCAATATTTATGTCCCATAGATTCGTCAACAGAAAATCTTGACACTTCTCAGTCTGTGTCCCAGCTGTGACTGTCACTGGAAGCTTCTTCTTCTTCGTTGTTGTTGCATTCTGAGGACATTGGGTCGCCCGTAGCACCTCCGGGTTTGGAGCACTCGCTGCAAGAGGCTGCACATTTTCTTGAACTTCAACTCCCTTTTCAGGTTTATTCTTCTTACGTCTATTATCTTTACGAGTATCAGTAGATGTTTGCTGGTCCTTTGGCGCTCTGACTACATCTGTCTTCTTCGTTGTTGCATCTTGAGGAAATTGGATCTCTCGAAGCACCTCCGGGTTTGGAGCACTCGTTGCAAGAGGCAGCACATTTTCTTGAACTTCAACTCCCTTTTCAGGTTTATTCTTCTTACGTATATTATAATTTCCTTTGCGAGTATCAGTAGATGATTGTTGGTCCTTTGGCACTCTATCTACGTCTGTTTGTTTGCTTGGGTACTTGTGGGAACAAACAACAGGCGAAAGTTTGGGAAAGTCTGCTATTCGTTGGAGAGGTATCCAAAATGAGCTCTTCTTCTCCTTGGGTTTGTAGAGATCATCCAGGAAGCCGTTAGACTCTTTGGAAAATGCTCTTATAAGAGGAGGGTCGTCCATATCGTCCCAATACATCATTAGAGAATTGTCCATGGCTGTTTCCTCTGTGACGGACAACGTTGATATGTAGGCCTATACCTAGACACAGAGCCTCTGCCTAGACCATGTAGGCTACAGCCTTCTACAGTCTTCTACAGTCCAATGCTTAATGATGTAGAATGTTTTGAACAAAATGAACTAACTATGAAATGAAGGATCTCGTCCAATCAGAGGTAAACATGTTCAAATTTCGACTGACGATTGGTTTAAAGCGACCTTTGATCAGGATAGCATATGGCTTATCAACTTGGCGCCAGTCGGCTCGTGTCGTTTATCAAATTCACAATGTTGTCGTTTATCAAATCGTCGTGTTATAAGATGGGATCAAACTTCTTGAAATTCTATACAAATAGAACTGGCATCTATACACCGTTTTCGATAACCAATTTCATTCTATAATAACTTTAATAATATTTTTTAACCAATTCTTGGCAACAAAGATTAGGCTTACGCAAGAGATGAATGTCTCAAATCAGTATTATCAATTAAGAAAGCGATGTAGATACATTAAAAGCCTTAATGCTTATCATAAATGTAGGTAAAATGTTATCTGCACTTACTGAAGATAGGTAATCTAATGTTGTTGTTTAGTACATGAAATTATCATGTATCATGTGCTGTACACAGAAACTTAATTGGTCCTAGTATGTTATGCTTTCATCAAGATTCTCTCTCTCTCTCTCTCTCTCTCTCTCTCTCTCTCTCTCTCTCTCTCTCTCTCTCTCTCTCTCTCTCTCTCTGAGAAAGTGTATTATAAACCTTGAGTTTTCCTCGCACAAGTACAATAATTAATTTGATGTTAGAACTAAACTATCAATCTTGTACCCTCAAGGAAGAGAACTCTAATCCAAGACAAGACAGTGCAAAACCACGGGACAGAGACTATGGCACTACCCAAGATTAGAAAGCAATGGTTTGATTTTGGAGTGTCTTTCTCCTAGAAGAGCTGCTTACCATAGCTAAAGAGTCTCTTCTACCCTTAACAAGAGGAAAGTGGCTGCTGGGCAATTACAGTGCAGTAATTAACTCCTTAACTGTTATATCATGCAGTACTATTGTCTACAGTGGGCCGCGTGAGATGCAAACTTATCACTAACCCCAAACGAGGTCTTTATAGTTATGTTGAACTTTCTGTGGTCATTAGCATGTTTATTTGATACACAGTGATGTATAATATACCCACAATCTAAACCATATCAGAATAGATATATTCAGTATATTTCATTATGCAAACTAATTATACAGATCATTTTTTAATATATTTAAAGTCCTAGTTCCCAGTAATGTATATTCCTGCATAATATACACACAATCTAAGCCATATCAGAATAGATATATTCAGTATATTTATTTAATTATGCAAACTGATGATACAAATCATTTTAAATATATTCAAAGTCTCAGTTCCCAGTAATGTATATTGCTGCATAATATACACATAATCTAAGCCATATAATTATGAATATATTCAGTATATTTCTTTCATTATGCAAACTGATTATACGAATCATTTTAAATATATTCAACGTCTCAGTTTCCAGTAATGTATATTGCTGCATAATATACACATAATCTAAGCCATATCATTATAAATATATCTTAAATATATTTTAAATATATCTAAAGTCCCAGTAATACTTCTTATATAATTCCTGAAAGGTTAAAGGTGTCTAGTTCCAGTTCCAGTTTCATCAGAATAGATGCTCACCAGAACGTCAGCCAAGCGAGCCCAACGCTCCACTGTGGTGCCAAACCACAGCAGTGGCCTTCCCAGTAAACAGCTTAAACTCACTGCCCCGGGCGGGGATCGATCTGCTGCCACGCGAATGCTAGGCGAACGCAAAGCCACTCTACGAGTCAGGAGGCTAGTTATTGGTTCTTAGAAATTTCAATGCATAAAAAGTACAAGTAATGATTTTCATGGTTAAATCTTTGTATTTCTTTTATTTAAGTTTTAAAAGTGATTGGTTTACTATTGTAATAAAAAGTAAAACACTTGGTTTAATTATCGTATTGAAAATGATAGTATTTTTAGGGGGAACTTTTATTAATTGTTATATTTTAAGACTGTTTTCTTTTCTCTATATATACTGTAGTATACATGCTCAAGGAAAACTCTGTTCGTAGTGGAGTCGTGCTGAAAAATACAATTTATATACAATTCTCAGATATGATACAATTAAACAAAACATGTTATATAATTTCATGTTTTTTAACAAATTACGTCTGAAACTATTTTCGGACAGTAAATTAATTTCCTCATTTTTATTCAAGTTCCCAACTGCTATTTGGAATTCATCTCAATCTATTATCGTATTTTCTATCACATTAAATCTCTTCAATGTTCTAAGCTTAGAATAAGCTACTTTTGAAATTCGCTTCTTATATAGGTAGGTTTACACCAACGCCAGTTTCCTTCACGGGCGAGAAATGCCTCAAGAAGACTTCGCTTTAATGTATTATTATATATTCCATAACATCAATGAACATCTTCAGCGTTCTAAGCTTAGAATAAACTAAATTTTAATTTTGCTTCTTACATAAGAATACCAAAGCCAGTTTCCTTCAGGGACGAGAAATGCCTCAAAAAGACTTCGTTTTAATCTATTATTACATATTCCATAACACGAATAAACATATTTAGCGTTCTTAGCTTAGAATAGGCTAAATTCTAATTTAGCTTCTTACAGAAGTATACCAAAGCCAGTTTCCTTCAGGGGCGAGAAAGGCCTCAAAAAGACTTCGTTTTAATCTATTATTACATATTCCATAACACGAATAAACATCTTCAGCGTTCTAAGCTTAGAATAAACTAAATCTTAATTTAGCTTCTTACAGAAGTATACCAAAGCCAGTTTCCTTCAGGGGCGAGAAATGCCTCAAAAAGACTTCGTTTTAATCTATTATTATATATTCCATAACATGAATAAACATCTTCAGCGTTCTAAGCTTAGAATAGGCTAAATTTTAATTTAGCTTCTTACAGAAGTATACCAAAGCCAGTTTCTTTCATGGGCGAGAAATGCCTCAAAAAGACTTCGTTTTAATCTATTATTATATATTCCATAACATGAATAAACATCTTCAGCGTTCTAAGCTTAGAATAGGCTAAATTTTAATTTAGCTTCTTACAGAAGTATACCAAAGCCAGTTTCCTTCAGGGGCGAGAAATGCCTCAAAAAGACTTCGTTTTAATCTATTATTATATATTCCATAACATGAATAAACATCTTCAGCGTTCTAAGCTTAGAATAGGCTAAATTTTAATTTAGCTTCTTACAGAAGTATACCAAAGCCAGTTTCTTTCATGGGCGAGAAATGCCTCAAAAAGACTTCGTTTTAATCTATTATTATATATTCCATAACATGAATAAACATCTTCAGCGTTCTAAGCTTAGAATAGGCTAAATTTTAATTTAGCTTCTTACAGAAGTATACCAAAGCCAGTTTCCTTCAGGGGCGAGAAATGCCTCAAAAAGACTTCGTTTTAATCTATTATTATATATTCCATAACATGAATAAACATCTTCAGCGTTCTAAGCTTAGAATAGGCTAAATTTTAATTTAGCTTCTTACAGAAGTATACCAAAGCCAGTTTCTTTCATGGGCGAGAAATGCCTCAAAAAGACTTCGTTTTAATCTATTATTATATATTCCATAACATGAATAAACATCTTCAGCGTTCTAAGCTTAGAATAGGCTAAATTTTAATTTAGCTTCTTACAGAAGTATACCAAAGCCAGTTTCTTTCATGGGCGAGAAATGCCTCAAAAAGACTTCGTTTTAATCTATTATTATATATTCCATAACATGAATAAACATCTTCAGCGTTCTAAGCTTAGAATAGGCTAAATTTTAATTTAGCTTCTTACAGAAGTATACCAAAGCCAGTTTCCTTCAGGGGCGAGAAATGCCTCAAAAAGACTTCGTTTTAATCTATTATTATATATTCCATAACATGAATAAACATCTTCAGCGTTCTAAGCTTAGAATAGGCTAAATTTTAATTTAGCTTCTTACAGAAGTATACCAAAGCCAGTTTCTTTCATGGGCGAGAAATGCCTCAAAAAGACATCGTTTTAATCTATTATTATATATTCCATAACATGAATAAACATCTTCAGCGTTCTAAGCTTAGAATAGGCTAAATTTTAATTTAGCTTCTTACAGAAGTATACCAAAGCCAGTTTCCTTCAGGGGCGAGAAATGCCTCAAAAAGACTTCGTTTTAATCTATTATTATATATTCCATAACATGAATAAACATCTTCAGCGTTCTAAGCTTAGAATAGGCTAAATTTTAATTTAGCTTCTTACAGAAGTATACCAAAGCCAGTTTCTTTCATGGGCGAGAAATGCCTCAAAAAGACTTCGTTTTAATCTATTATTATATATTCCATAACATGAATAAACATCTTCAGCGTTCTAAGCTTAGAATAGGCTAAATTTTAATTTAGCTTCTTACAGAAGTATACCAAAGCCAGTTTCCTTCAGGGGCGAGAAATGCCTCAAAAAGACTTCGTTTTAATCTATTATTATATATTCCATAACATGAATAAACATCTTCAGCGTTCTAAGCTTAGAATAGGCTAAATTTTAATTTAGCTTCTTACAGAAGTATACCAAAGCCAGTTTCTTTCATGGGCGAGAAATGCCTCAAAAAGACTTCGTTTTAATCTATTATTACATATTCCATAACACGAATAAACATATTTAGCGTTCTTAGCTTAAACAGGCTAAATTTTAATTTAGCCTCTTACTTAAGTAGGCTACACCAAAGCCAGTTTCCTTCACGGGCGAGAAACGCTTCGACATTACTTCGAAGACGAAAACAACAAACGCCCCAACAGCGCCCAGTACCATGATCATAAGCGGTCCTTGGAGATGAACGATGGTCAGGGCTCTGGCTTCATTGCTACTCCCAGTATCTACCGATTCTTCTTCTACCGTCTTTTGTTCGGACAACATCTGCTGGATTTTCTCTCGCCTCCTTTGGCGACCTTCCTTCCTGGCTTGGTCCAACATATCCTTCATCCACTTGTTGTAGAGTCCCCCCTTAAATACACGAGATGAAATGTTACAGTTTTCTGTGGATATTTAGCTAACGTTTTCTTTGGCTGGTGGATTTCATTCATCAGGAGGAACTCAAGTAATTTTAAACGTATATTTAAAACTATTTTCATCGTGTGGTTTAGGTATGTTACTGTATGAATATATTTTTCAATAGGATTATATGCTCCATTATCTTTGAAATCACTTCAATATTTATTTTTGATTAATTTTTTTAACAATCTATATGTAATAATAGATTATTATTGTCTTTAAATCATGAACTTTGTCGAAAAATATACAGAGGACAAGTGCTTGTTACTTAAAATATTATCATTATTGTTACTTTTCTTAAAGTATTTTATTTTGATTGTTTACTACTTCTCTTGTTTTTTATTTTTTTTATTCCCTTTCCTCACTGGGGTATTTTTCCCTGTTGGAGCCCTTGGGCTTATGGTATCCTGCTTTTCCAAATAGGGGTTTAACTAAGCTGATGATAATAATAATAATAATAATAATAATGATACTACTACTACTACTACTACTACTACTACTGCTGCTGCTGCTGCTGCTGCTACTACTACTACTACTACTACTACTACTACTACTACTACTAATAATAATAATAATAATAATTATTATTATTATTATCATAATGCTAATAATAATGATAACAACAATAATAATAATATCAATGATAATGATAATGATAACAACAACAATAATAATAATAATAATAATAATAATAATAATAATACTATTACTACTACTACTACTACTACTACTACTACTACTACTAATAATAATAATAATTATTATTATTATTATTATCATAATGCTAATAATAATGATAACAACAATAATAATAATATTAATGATAATAATAATAATAATAATAATAATAATAATAATAATAAAAATATAATAATAATAATAATAATAATAATAATAATATCTCCCCTGTAAAAACGTTTGCTGTTCATGATTTTATGTTCATCAATCAAATTATATTCACTTCTATTCTCCCTCAAAATAATTTTCAAATCAAAATAACTTTACATTTCACCTGTCTAAAATTAGTTGGAATAAACTCAACAATATCTCCCATAAACAAAAGACGGACGAACATACCTCTATGACGGCCAAGATGACAGCATCGAAGTTCTCCTTGTAAGGAGCGTCGTGAGGAATAGGCCAGGCGTTGAGGCCTGGCAGGACTCCCTGGCGTCCTACGTATAATCTCGAGTCCCCATTTGCCTCCGTGAAGTGTTCCGCTATTTGCTGCTCCAGATATCGGGTCCCGTCTATGTGGGATTGCCTGGAAAACGTGTTCTTAATGAGTAAAAGAGTAATGATAGTATAAATTTAAGGGTAGTGTAAAAATAGTTTTCTTGCACACGTATCTTGAACTGCCATTTATAGCTTAAGGATTCAATATCCATCATATTCTATAATAATAATAATAATAATAATAATAATAATAATAATAATAATAATAATAATAATTATTATTATTATTATTATTATCATTATTATTATTATTATTATTATTATTATTATTAGCTAAGCTACAACCCTAGTTGGAAAAGCAGGATGCTATAAGCCCAAGGGCTCCAACAAGGGAAAATAGCACAGCGAGGAAAGGAAACCAGGGAATATATTAACTTGAAGAGAAGTAATAACAATTAAAATAAAATACTTCAACATAATTAACAACATTAAATGAGATTTATCATATATAAAATATAAAAACTTAAAAAAAATACAAGAGGAAGAGAAACAAGAAAGAATAGTGTGCTCAAGTGTACCCTCAAGCAAGAGAACTCTAATCCAAGACAGTGGAAGACCATGGTACATAGGCTATGGCACTACCCGAGACTAGAGAAGAATGGTTTGATTTTTTAGTGCTGTAGAGAGAGAGAGAGAGAGAGAGAGATGAGAGAGAGAGAGAGAGAGAGAGAGAGAGATAAACTTCCTGGTTATGGACCTACTGTGTAAGTGCTCACACTGACCTGCTTTTCAAAGCTTGGTTAAGTCCCTCCGTGACACTGACTCCAACATCGAGCATGGCTCCCAGTGATCTGAAGGATTCGAACTCGGAGGCTTTCAAGTAGTCACGGAACTCGGCTCCGTAAGAAGGCATCGTTACTCTGGAGTGGAGAGAGAGAGAGAGAGAGAGGAGAGAGAGAGAGAGAGAGAGAGAGCACGTTTACAATCAGCAAGTTAACCTCAGAAAATTCTAATATGCATATATTCCATAAAAGGTACAGCTGGACACAGGAATTCCTGGTACATCACGTTCTGAGGATATGCACCCGGCCACACCCTTACAGTGCAGTGAGTTCCTGTGTTTTGTACTGCCCACTACCTCGGTCAGCTCTCCTTTCACTTTCTTTTTGGTTACTTGTCGCGAAGTAACAGAGTGATAGGGTATACTTCGAAGCGAAGAGTACCAGTAACTCCTGTATCCAACTGTACCAACTTCAATGCAGTCTACAATTGGTAAATCGTAGGCGATAAAATCTTTCCAAGCACTCACTGTTTCCTACATTTCATTACACATCCTTTAGACTAACTACTACTACTACTACTACTTCTAATAATAATAATAGTAAACACACAAATACCTTTTGGCCACTTTCACCAGCTCTTCTAGTGCCTCGGGTCTCGGCGGGTATCGGGGAGCGATGAGAGAAGCCATCAGGTTGCTCCTATAAGCTGTGCCTACGATGAAGGAAAAGAGGAGCCACGTAGCCAGCAGGATCCTGCCAGATGCGATAGTAGGCAGCCTTGGGTTCAGAGCCTGTCCAAGGAGTGTACCCACGATTTCGATAACCACTAGGCCGTACAACGACGTTGTTTTGGGTCGATCTCCCATTGAGGCTTTGATAATCTGGGTAAGGTGATTGAAATGGGTTATTGATAGGCTACTGTATATCTCAAGAGGCGTTTCTAGACTATATAATAGTATTAGAATATTCTTCTATTAAGGTTTGCATAAGTCAAACATTTACGTGGATTCGAAGGGGCTTCGCTAGTTTAAGCTAGGGATTAAAGACAGTTCAAAGAGTGGACTTATAAATTTAGATTCTATGGCTAAAGGAAATCAACCTCTAGAAAATAGGCAGCAAATATTTATAATGTAACTTTACCCCTATGAAACAGACAGGTGTAATGACAAGAACTCCCAGGGATGCACAGCCAAACGATACTCTCCAGTGGGTAGTATAGGCTCTGCCACTGCGGTTTCAGGACTGGCTTGGCCATGCTGAAAGCGATGTTGATGCCGTGCTCATAGGTGCGAGTGAAGTCGACCCTGAGTAGTCTCTGTGGCAGGACCATGTGGACGACCGACGCCACCATCGACGTTCGGTCTGATACCCGCTGGAGGACCTGGTAAAGAAGAAGGATCATTAGTAGTACATCGAACCCTGCTACAAAAAATGGAATTCCGAAGAAGGATCATTGGTAGTACATCGAACCCTGCTACAAAAAATGGTATTCCGAAGAAAGACCATTGGTAGTGCATCGAACCCTGCTACAAAAGATGGTATTCCAAAGAAGGATCATTAGTAGTGCATCGAACCCTGCTACAAAAAATGGTATTCCGAAGAAGGATCATTAGTAGCACATCGAACCCTGCTACAAAAAATGGTATTCCGAAGAAGGATCATTAGTGGTACATCGAACCCTGCAACAAAAAATGGTATTCCGAAGAAGGATCATTAGTGGTACATCGAACCCTGCAACAAAAAATGGTATTCCGAAGAAGGATCATTAGTGGTACATCAAACCCTGCTACCAAAAATGGTATTCCGAAGAAGGATCATTAGTAGTACATCGAACCCTGCTACAAAAAATGGTATTCCGAAGGAGGATCATTAGTAGTACATCGAACCCTGCTACAAAAACTGGTATTCCGAAGAAGGATCATTAGTAGTACATCGAACCCTGCAACAAAAAATGGTATTCCGAAGAAGGATCATTAGTAGTACATCGAACCCTGCTACAAAAAATGGTATTCCCCCTACCTTACAACTATTTATCTCTAAAGATATTAACCAACAATCCAAAAAAAAAAAAAGTATGGAAAATTTACAAAAATCTCTTGTGTATGATTCGAGTCTCTGTTAATTAACAAATTGAGGTGAGTGTTTATTTAACAATGAGTTATTATTCTGGTAATACAAGTATCGGTTACTTTTGCTGGAAATACAAACAACAACAACAAATGAAGTGGTTTCTAGTCCAATGCAGGACAAAGGCCCCAAACACGTCCTTAGTCATATTTGAGATTTGGAAATATTTATTATTACACTGGCCATTGCGGATTGGTAATGGTGGGAGACTTTAGCTTGATTGTCCACAGCAAAAGAACCTACTATGGGTGGCTCTGGCTAGTAAAGCTTTGCTGATCATGGCGATACGCAAACCAATTAAAGGCTTAAAAGTCGCTCATGAATGGCAGAGGCAAGGGACACTGACATTGCCTTGCCGTGGCAAGCAGGACAATGCCACAGGACAATGCCCTAAAGACTGACCATATATGCATATGATCAGCACCCAAGCATCTCTCCACCCAAGCTAGGACCAAGGAGGGCAAAGCAATGGCTGCTGATGAATCAGCAAATAGAACTATAGGCTCGCATAAAGACCCCATCCTTATGAGACAATAAAACCATCTATTATAACTCTTAAATATAATTCATAATTACTTTTACGTATAAATCTGATATCAACATTGAATAATAATGCTACTTTTTACTATCAATTCAAAGTCACGACTGAATAAGAAGAAAAACAATTGCATTCATTGAGAAATTTAATATGCAAAATTAATATTGCAATATAGCATTTATGAATAAGATTGATGAACCCACGTTAAAGATGATGATATATTATATTTTTCTTTACTTAAATTGGATCTATATAGTTCACGGGCCGTCAATATTATATCAAATTTGGCTCTTATTTACAATATGACACTAATGTTTATAATGTTCATAATGTTATGTTTTATGAACTTTATTTTTATTGACATAAAAATATGACTATTGGGGTATTTGCTATCTGGTTCTAAAAAGAATGATGACGATGATGAAGATAATAATAATAATAATAATAATAATAATAATAATAATAATAATAATAATAATAATAATAATAATAATAATAATAATAATAATAATAATAATTCCTAAATGTAGATTTATTAATAAAATCAATCCTTCCAATGAAAAGTGTTTTCGTCTATAGATGAATTCCTAGAGAGAGAGAGAGAGAGAGAGAGAGAGAGAGAGAGAGAGAGAGGGGAGATTTCAAGATTAAATCGAATCTTTTTATAAAAAAGAAAACAAAATAAG
>NC_090754.1:54307976-54312976 GCF_036898095.1 Palaemon carinicauda
ATTATTATTATTATTGTTATTATTATTATTATTATTATTGTCGTTAAGTTTTTATAGTTTAAATAGAAAATAATTATTTTATTGTTGTTACTGTTCTTAGAATATTTTATTTTTCCTTTCCTTTCCTTACTGGGGTATTTTCCTTGTTGGGGACCCTGGGCTTATAGCATCCTGCTTTTCCAACTAGGGTTGTAGCTTAGCTAATAATAATAATAATAATAATAATAATAATAACAATAATAATAATAATAATAATAATAATAATAATAATAATAATAATAATAATCAATAATAATAATAATAATAATAATAATAGTATTATTATTATTATTATTATTATTATTATTATTATTATTATTATTATTATTATTATTATTATTATTATTATCATTATTATTACTATTAATTGCTAATCTTCAACCCTAGTTGAAAAAGCAAGATGCTATAAGCCCAAGGGCTCCAACAGGGAAAAATAGCCCAGTGAGGGAAGGAAATAAGGAAATAAATAAACGATATAAAAGAAGTAATGAAAAGTTAAAATAAAATAGTTTATAAACATTAACAATATTAAAACAGATATTCCACATATAAACTATAAAAAGACTTATATGTCACCCTGTTCAACATAAAAACATTTGCTGCGAGTTTGAACTTTTGAAGTTCTACTGATTCAACTACCCGATTAGGAAGATCATTCCACAGCTTGGTCACAGCTGGAATAAAACTTCTAGGGTACTGTGTAGTATTGAGACATGATGGAGAAGGCCTGACTATTAGAATTAACTGCAAACCTAGTATTACGAACAGGATGGAACTGTCCGGGAAGATCTGAATGTAAAGGATGGGTCAGAATTATGAAAAATCTTTTTATTAATCTTATGATTAATATTAATGCTAGAAATTCAAAAGTTCAAACTTGCTTTTATGTTGAACAGGCTGACATAAGTCTCTTTTTATAGTTTACGTTTGAAAGATCTTTTAATGTTGTTAGTGTTCTTAAAATATTTTATTTAAATTGTTTATTACTTTTTATATAGTTTATATCCATATTACCTTGTCTCACTGGGCTATTTTTACCTATTGGGTCTCTAGGGTTTTATAGCATCCTGGTTTTCATACTAGGGTTGTAGCTTAGCTCATAATAATAATAATAATAATAATAATAATAATAATAATAATAATAATAATAATAATAATAATAATAATAATAATAAGGTCACAACACATTAATATAAGACAATAATACATTTCACTAACTGGTAACTCACCTTTCTCGATCTTTAATTCGCTCTGGCACAACGATTAATGTCCTCTGCATTAAAAAGACCCAGTGGGAAGACAGAGCATCCAGGTCCTCTTCCCCAAGACGTCCTAAGACCACGAGCCTCGAAGACCCAGCCAGGAGGCGACTAGACAGTGAGGTCTTGGCAAAGTTCATGAGGAAAGTTAAGTCGTCACTCAGCACAAACACCGTCACGCAGTTGAAGCTGAGACGTAGCTGGTGGGAATTATTATTATTATTATTAATATTAATATTATTATCCAAGCTACAACCCCAGTTGGAAAAGCAAGATGCTATAAGCCCAGGGGATCCAACAGGGAAAAATAGCCCAGTGAGGAAAGGAAATAAGGAAATAAATAAATGAAGAGAACAAATTAATAATAAATCATTCTAAAAAAAAGTAACAACGTCAAAACAGACATGTTTGTTTTAGTGATTGATAAAGAAACCATTGTTTTCTAGTCTTGGGTAGTGCTATACACACACACATACATACATACATACATACATACACACACACATATATATATATATATATATATATATATATATATATATATATATATATATATATATATATATATATATATATATATATATATATATATATATATATGGTATTATTACTTAAATGCAATATTGCTGTTACGAGAGAGAGAGAGAGAGAGAGAGGAGAGAGAGAGAGAGAGAGAGAGAGAGAGAGAGAGAGAGAGAGAGAGAGAGAGTATAATAATTGTCTCTGTTACCCCTGAAATCGGCATCGTTTTCTGAAAAAATGCATATTTAAAAAACGGACTATGCTATTATTGGGGTAACTATTGAAGAATTATCTCATGCATTCACCCTTAATTATTTCAACATTTTATTACAGTTCGAACTTACCTTTTAAGAGCATTACATGATATTATGTAAAAATAAACAGAATTTAAGGTATAGGCCTATATTCTACTAAAATGTAAAAGGATTATTGCTAGAGTAGGTTAAAATTATATTGTAAAATGAATTGCAAACGTAGATTATCAATTTATATGTCATTAAATAACTCTATTTGAAAAGGATAAATGTTTTGAAGTTAATTTAAAGGCTTTAAAATACCTCTTATTATTCATTGCTATTATGATATATTAAATTATACATTAATTTTGGACGTAATTTAGAGTTCAAACATTTATTTTAAGATTATGCAAGGGTATCTATTTTTACTATATACCAAATGATAAGCTGTAGTTGTATAACTAACCTGATTTAAAGTAATTATTATGGAATATTCTCAAAAGAAAGGAGTAATATTCAAGTTGAATCTGTATCAACAAACGTTTCTTTTATATTCTAGAGTCGTAAATGTACATTAAACTTGAAATGTTGTTACACGCTAAATAAACTAGAGGGGCACTCAGTAGAGTGCAGACCTCTGCCGCAACAGCTTATTTCTCGACCTTGACCTTTGACCTTAACATGTATTAATTGGCGTGGATTTTCATACACTCAAATATGAACCAAGTTTCAAGTCTCTGTGACAACGACTACCAAACGTAGGGCTGAATATGTGAATCCTAAATTTTGCTTGACCGTGACCTCAACCTTTGACCTGGACCTTCCAAAATTTAATAATTTTCATCTGTGTATATAACAGTTAATCCCTGCAAGCTTCATTACTCAACGATTAAAATTGTGGCCAGGAAGCTGTTCACAAACACGTACACACAGGGGTTAAAACATAACCTCCTTCCATATTCGTTGGGAGAGGTGATAAACCGAACACGTAAATATTGACTTTTTTTCTCTTAAATATTACCTTTCGAGCAGCGTGGATAAGATGTTCTAGGCGAGTTTCGTTAGAGAAGTGATTTTCCGAAGAGTCAAGAACTGCTACTCCTTGCGAGGTGCCAAAATCATTTAATTCCTGTCATAGATGTAAAGATATGTTTACGATTAATCAAAATGTGTGTTTACATACATACATACATAAATAAAGAAATATATATATATATATATATATATATATATATATATATATATATATATATATATATATATATATATATATATATATATATATATATAGGCTTATATACATAAGAACAATATGTAAATATGTGTTTATATATAAAAGCAAGTGCAGCCGTTTCTAGTCAACTGCAGGACAAAGGACTCAGACATTATATAGAGACACTTGCTTTTTATCATATAGGGGATATGGTGTCAATTCTCGAACGAAAAAATCTATTATTATTAGATCCAAGACCTACAGTTCAGTACATAGACCTAGATTATAGCCTTACCTTATATAGTGCCCCATACCTATAGCTGCTTCCATCCAAGAAGATTATATAGGAGCAGGAGGGCGAGTATATTTCAGTGATTGAAATTAAGGCAGAGAATGCATCGTCTGTAGACGGAGTTCTCTCCTCTGAAAAGCAAGAAAAATCCTTCAAAGATATTTGCAATAAAATGTTGATTGGATCAATTTTAAAAGTAATGTGTTCATAAACCTGGCCTACAAGGTTTTGCATTAAAGGTTTAAAGGCCACTCATGAATGGCAGAGGCAAGGGACAGTGACATTGCCCCTATCAAGCAGGACAATGCCCTAGAGACTGACCACATATCCATATAATGCGCGCCCAAGCCCCTTCTAAACCTAAGCAAGGATCATGGAGGAGCAGGCAATGGCTACTCATGACTCAACAGGTAGACATATAAGGCTCCCCCAAACCCCAAATCCTTAGCTCACAATGATGGTGAGGTTGCAGCGACCAAAGGAACTAACAATCTTGAGCCGGACTCAAACCTCAGTCTGGAGATCACCAATCAGGGGCGTTACAATATGGGCAACCCCAACCCATAATTATTAAAAGATTTTGTACCCTGAATCTATATATATATATATATATATATATATATATACATACTGTATCTATACTGTATATATACATATATATAGATATATATATATATATATATATATATATATATACATATATATATATATATATATATATATATATATATAAATATATATGTATATATAAATATATATATATATATAAATATATATAAAATATAAATATATATATATATATATATATATATATATATATATATATATACATTCATATATATAAATAATTATATATATGTATATATACATATATATATATATATATATATATATATATATATATTTTGTATATACATATACATATACATATGTATATATATATGTGTGTGTATGTGTGTGTATTTATTTATGTATATGAGGTATGCTCCTAAAAAACCCCAGAGATATGTATAATTTAACGAAAGCGAGTAATGTATATATAATGAAGAATGAATGAATGATTTAAAGTTCTCTGATATAGTGAAGAAACAAACCAGAATTTACCATTTAAATATTGTATGCCTGAAAGCATCAATCATAATTAGAGTAAACTACAATAATTATTACTCATCAAAAGAAGCAAAAATTGGGGTAATATAAGTGAGCCTTCATTGTTAATATCAAGTGGTTCTCAAAGTATACGTAGAAACGTCACAATGAATTTCTTAGTTCCGGTATTGTTTAAATCATGCAAATGTTTGCTCACACGCCTCTGATAGATGAAAACTTATATAATAGAATAAGAAAATAGTGTCAAAATATCAAAGTTTTACATAAGCACCCACGAACATGCAAGGAGTTTGTTTGTTAATATAGACACATACACAAACATATACAGT
>NC_090754.1:54317976-54330476 GCF_036898095.1 Palaemon carinicauda
ATCAAGCTATTGCTCTCTAGTCTTGGGTAGTGCCATAGCCTCTGTACCATGGTTTTCCACTGTCTTGGGTTAGAGTTCTTTTGTTTAAGGGTACACTCGAGCAGACTATTCTATCCTATTTCTTTTATTATTATTATTATTATTATTATTATTATTATTATTATTATTATTAATAGCCAAGCTATAACCCTAGTTGGAAAAGCAAGATGCTATAAGCCCAAGGGCTCCAATAGGGAAAAATAGCCCAGTGAGGAAAGGAAATAAGGAAATAAATAAATAATGGGAACAAATTAACAATAAATCATTCTAAAAACAGTAACAATGTCAAAACTGATATGTCCTCTATAAATTATTAACAGCGTCAAAAACAGATATTATTATTATTATTATTACTGTCCAAGCTACAACCCTAGTTGGAAAAGCAAGATGCTACAAGCCCAAGGGTTCCAATAGGGAAAAATAGCCCAGTGAGGAAAGGAAATAAGGAAATCAATAAATAATGAGAACAAATTAACAATAAATCCTTCTAAAAATAGTAACAACGTCAAAACTGATATGTCCTCTATAAATTATTAACAGCGTCAAAAACAGATATGTCATATATAAACTATAAAAAGACTCATGTCAGCCTGGTCAACATAAAAACATTTGCAGCAAACTTTGAACTTTTGAAGTTTTACTGATTCAACTACCAGGTTAGGGAGATCATTCCACAACTTGGTAACAGCTGGAATAAAACTTCTCGAATACTGTGTAGTATTGAGCCTTGGTAAGGGTAGAAGAGACTCTTTAGCTATGGTAAGCAGCTCTTCTAGGAGAAGGACACTCCAAAATCAAACCATGGTTCTCTAGTCTTGGGTAGTGCCATAGCCTCTGTACCGGGGTCTTCCACTGTTTTGGGGTAGCGTTCTTTTGCTTGAGGGTACACTCGAGCAGACTATTCTATCCTATTTCTTTTCCTCTTGTTTTGTTAAAGTTTTTATAGTTTATATAAGAGATATTTATTTCAATGTTTCCTTTTTTCCTTCCCACACCGGGCTATTTTCCATGAGTCACTGGGCTTATAGCATCCTGCTTTTCCAACTATAGTCCATTTCGTTTAGCGAGGCAGATTTGCACCGACTCGCTGAGGTTCCCCTTTAGCTCGGAAAAGTTTCCTGATCGCTGATTGGTTGGAATTATCTTGTCCAACCAATCAGCGATCAGGAAACTTTTCCGAGCTAAAAGGGCACCTCTGCGAGTCGGTGCAAATCTGCCTCGCTAAAAGAAAAGAACTATAGGGTTGTAGCTTAGTAAGTAATAATAATAATAATAATAATAATAATAATAATAATAATAATAATAATAATAAACACCAAGGACCATCCTTTAAAATACGCATTTTACGCGATTTTTTCAATTTAATTTCATTTGACTTTTCCTCTGAAAACCAAAACATAAAAATGTGTTTTTTGTTTTATTCATAAAAATTGAGAAATTTATTTCATAAGATTTAAGAGATTTTTAAATTTATCTGAATAACATGTGAATTTATTTGATAATTAGTAAACAATTCTTTACCTAATTTATTGCACTTGTGAAAAGAAAAATTAATTTCTCTCATTGTTTATTTACATAAGAAAAATAATAAAAAAAAAAATGAGAGTTTATGCTCACACAACAGACTTAAATAAAAAGAAAAATTAATCTCTGATAGCTTATTTACATCAACAAAAAACAGTAAACAAAATATTTGAGAGTTTAGGTATACAAAGCTGACTAAAAAAAAAAAAAAAAAAGTTAATCTTTCTCATTGCTTGTCTACATAATAAAAAATAATAAACAAAATTTTTGATATCTATGGACATACACAGCAGACTAAAAAAGAAAAAAAAATTAATCTCTCTGATTGCTTATAAAAGAATAAGAAGAATAAAAAAGAACAATAATAAATTTATGCACATACACAGCAGACTAAAAAAAATAAAAAAAAAAATAAAATCAATCTCTCTGATTACTTATAAAAGAATAAGAAGAATAAAAAGAATAATAATAAAATATATGAGAGTTTAGGTCTGGCAGTAATTTTACTCTTCTGGAATCGTTTTAAATGTTGTCTGAGCAAAGATATGGCAATAACTTTATTCTTTTTTACAAAGAATTCAATAATGTTTTCAGGGACCTTTTCTCCTGATTGTTGCAATTTTGCAACGTAAGTTTTGTCTGCATGCTCTGCCTACTGAAAGTGAATTACCCGAGAATTGTTTTGAAGACTTCTCGTAGGTTAATTTATTGTGAATAAAATACCTCTAAGGTAGTAGGTTGGCCAGGGCACCAGCCACCCGTTGAGGTACTACCGATAGAGAGTTATGGGGTCCTTTGACTGGCCAGACAGTACTACATTGGATCCTTCTCTCTGGTTACCGTTCTTTCCCTTTGCCTACACAGACACCGAATAGTCTGGCCTATTCTTTACAGATTCTCCTCTGTCCTCATACACCTGACAACACTGAGATTACCAAACAATTCTTCTTCACCCAAGGGGTTAACTACTGCACTGTAATTGGTCAGTGGCTAATTTTCTCTTGGTAAAGGTAAAAGAGACTCTTTAGCTATGGCAAGCAGCTCTTCTAGGAGAAGGACACTCCAAAATCAAACCATTGCTCTCTAGTCTTGGGTAGTGCCATAGCCTCTATATCATGGTCTTCCACTGGTTTGGGATAGAGTTATTTTGCTTGAGGGTACACTCGGGCACACTGTTCTAGCTAGTTTCTCTTCCTTTGTTAAATTTTTTATAGTTTATGTAGGAAATATTTATTTTAATGATGTTACTATTCTTAAAATATTTTATTTTCCCTTGTTTCCTTTCCTCACTGGGCTATTTTCCCTGTTGGGGCCCCTGGCTTCATAGCATCCTGCTTTTCCAACTAGGGTTGTAGCTTAGCATTGATTAATTAATTATAATTATAATAAGGGCAAATACACCTCACCTCTGTTTGCCATCCCAATTCATTTGCATTTTCACATTCTTTCATCCTTCTTCCTGCATAGCAGACTAGAACTGGTAAGGGTACGAAATAAGTTGATTTGTATCTTAAGGGCAACGCCCTTGTGTGCATACATGGTACACATTACAGAATTAAGGATACGTAATAATTTCATTGGGTCTTTAAGCCAACGCCTTCGGTAAGACAACCTTTGTTTTATGTTAAATTTCATGAACAATATATCATAGTTCCTGTAAGATGCAGGTATATTATTATTATTATTAATATTATTATTGTTGATGTTGTTGTTATTATTATTATCATTATTATTATTATTATTATTATTATTATTATTATTATTATAATTAATATTATTATCATTAATATTATCATTATTATTATTATTATTATTATTATTATTATTATTATTACTACTACTATTATTATTATTATTATTATTATTATTATTATTATTATTATTATTATTACAAGCTAAGCTACAACCCTATTTGGAAAAGCAGGATGCTATAAGCCCAAGGGCTCCAAAGGATAAAAATGGCCAAGTGAGGACAGGAAACAAGTAAATAAATCTACTACAAGAGAAGTAATGCACAATTAAAATTAAATATTTTAAGAACAGTAACAACATTAAATTAAATCTTTCATACCTATAAACTATAAAAACTTAAAAAAAAAAAACAAGAGAAAGAGAAATGACATATAATAATGTGTCCAAAGGGTAGCCTCAAGCAAGTGAACTCTATCCCAAGATAGTGGAAAACCATGGTACAGAGGCTATGGCACTACCCATGACTAGAGAACAATGGCAGACTTATTTGGATGGAAAATTGATAATCAACTTTAAATTATTTTCTTTTCCATCTTTCAACTCTAGTCTAAAAGTATCTGGTAGCATCTACGATTTTTTTTAAATGGTGATATACTATTCAAAATACTCATTATTATAAAATGTAATTTTTATTGACTTCTAGTGTTCAGAATAATAAAAATAGTCTCTCTTTTGTGTCTTCTATAACCTTCGCTTCATGGGGGGGGGGGGGGGGGGATATTGTCTTCTAAGTCTATTTGTTAAATTTAAGATGTTCCTCAGTCTGCTTTTATTCGCCTATATATTACGGTAGAATAAATTTGTTAAAAGAATGAATTGAAAACCAAAAAAAAAATTCTTTAACCAACAAGCCTTCACACTCGTGCACACACATACGTTGAACTGTATACACATGTACTATATCATTATTATTATTATTATTATTATTATTATTATTAGCTAAGCTACAACCCTACTTGGAAAAGCAAGATGCTATAAGCCCAAGGGCTCCAACAGGGAAAAATAGCTAAGTGGGGAAAGGCAATAAGGAAATAAACAATATGAGAAGTAATGAACAATTAAAATAAAATATTCTAAAAACACTGACAATATTAAAACAGACATTTCATATATAAACTATAAAAAAGACTTATGCCAGCCTTATATATGGATCTATACATATATCAGCTTGGTAGTACACTAGTATTCATAATATTGCAATATGAAAGAAAATTGGTTCTTTAATCTGATAATAATCAACAATGAAAAGAATATATGCACACACACACACACACACAAATGAAATGACATACACATGTATATGTAGCTCTTAAGCTAAGTCGTATAGTAGCATTTAGAATATTGCAATGTAAAAAAAAAATTTTGTTTAGCTTAATAGGTGACAAAATGTACAGTTTATACGGAAGAAAAAAGTAATTGAAAAGAATATAAACATTCATAATATTGCAATGTAAGAGAAAACTGATTGTTTAGAATAAAAATTAACAAAATGTACATTGTTTATACAAAAAAAAAAAAAAAAAAAAAAAAAAAAAAAAAAAAAAAAAAAATAAATAAATCGAAAAGGATATATGCATTATCTGTTATTATTAAAGAAATGACTTACTATCAATAACATTATATATAGCCCTTTCTAGTCCACTGTAGGACAAAGACCTTGGACATGTCCTTACTCATGTCTGGGGTTTGGCCATTTTCAATACCAATCAACATTATGTATCAAATTACAGCCCTTGCTAACAAACGTAGTAGCAAATATTTCCAAAGTTTAAAAAAAAGTGGAATAAAAACATATACAATTAAATAAAAACAATGGAAAAATAAAACAATACTTACCACTTATGGTGTATAAGTACCACAGGAATCTCTCTCTCTCTCTCTCTCTCTCTCTCTCTCTCTCAGCTGGGGAAGAGCGACACGCTCACAGAACAGCCGCTGGAAAGAGAGTGCAAAGTCGTGACTGATACAAACGGGCAACAAATCATTGATTCTTTAAGAAAGTTTCTCTAACTATGTGGAGGCTCTTTCTGTATGTACCTTTAGGAGGAGATCCATTAAAGTTAGATGAGACACACCACTTACAAGACATACAGTAGGTGAAGAATAGAACAGCACGTTGCGTGCAAGAGAATATGAAGAGATGTTTTCGCTGAATATTTACTAGACATGGGAAGATAAGTCATACAGGGCACAGGTTAAGTAAGCAAAAAGATCAATCATATTATTTCTATATAGTTTGATCATGTGGAGAGAATGGAGAGGACTTAAAATAAATAAAAAGACCTGCCATGTTATTTATACATAGTTTGATCATGTGGAGAAAATGGAGAAGACTTAAATTAAGTAAAAAGAGGTTATATTATTTCTACATGGATTGATCATGTGGAGAGAATGAAGACTTAAATTATGAGAAAAGGGTTGTCATACTATTTCTACATGGTTTAATCATTGACTTACCAACACAGCCATAATATGAAAAACACGTCTAAATGTACAAAATTTATCATTGAGAGTAGAGGTCCCCTTTTTGTTTTGTTTCATTGTTGGTGTCGGCTACCCCCCAAAATTGGGGGAAGTGCCTTGGTATATGGATGGATATATATATATATATATATATATATATATATATATATATATATATATATATATAAATATATATATATATATATATATATATATATGTATATATATATATATATATATATATATATATATATATATCCATATATCACAGTGTACCATAGTACCCAATATAACATAAATAATTATTGGAATAACAATAATCTCTTGAGGGAACACAATTACAACCGAAATTACATCTATCAAACCCTAGTGCTCATCAACAAATTAAATTTCTCGTTCAGCACAAAATGTAAAATGAAGAAATGAAAGAAAACCTAAATGTAAAAACGCTCTACTAACCACTCTTGATTGACGTTAACCTTTTCACGCATGGAAGTCCGACAATTGAAGAGACATGCTAATTGAAAAGAACTTGGTATACTTTAGGAAGTGTAGCATCAGCGCATGTAATAATCATGAACTGTTGAAGACTTGATTAGCCTCTCAAAGAACAGAATTCACTGGTTGGATTTGGCTGGGAATTACAATATGATTCATTTCGTTCTCTTCCACTGTAGAGTTCTCTTGCTTGAGAACTCGGGCACACTGTTCTATCTCCTTCCTTATATATATATATATATATATATATATATATATATATATATATATATATATATATATATATATATATATATACACACACACACACACATATATATATATATATATATATATATATATATATACATATATACATATACACACATATATATACATATTATTCCTCCTTGTGCTCAGTCTCCCATTCCCTCGGGTAGGGGGGAGAGGAATAGTCATACCCTGGTGAGAAGGGGTGCGTGCATAGGCCTACCTATCTAAATATTTAGCTGTTATTTTTTGCAGGTGGCTTACACTAATATATATATATAATTTATATACAGTATATATATATATATATATATATATATATATATATATATATATATATATATATAAACAGCAACAAATACAGCAGTTTTTAAGTTCACAATTTTCATAACAACGCTGGCCACTGCGGATTGGTGATGGTGGGAGACTTTAGTCTGCTGGCTAGCAGCAAACCAGCCTAGTATGGACGGCTCAGACCAGTACAGCTTAGATGACCATGGCAATACACAAGCCCTTTCACCATGTTGAGGTATCCCCACTCAAAAAGGGTATTTATACCAGGCTTCGTTTCTCACCGAGTCGAGACTCATTCTTGTAAATTTTACTAAACCTGATTGCTTTTTTAATTTTGATTTTATTTATTTTGAATAGTTTGCAAACTGAAGTAATTCGTACATACATAATATATCAATATCCTTATAATAATAGCTAAAACACACACAAACACAAATATACAAACTATAAACCTACAAACTATATAAAAAAAAAACTCTTACCAAATTGCGCATCTGTAGTCTTGAACTGTTTTCCATTTAAAGGTATGGTGAGTGATCCATATAATGTTTTGAGAACTTAATAGGTTTTCTTGACTTCTAACACAATCTATTATCTTATCTGGTCTATCTGCTTTCCATGGAAGACATCAATGATATTCCTTAAGAAAGGAACGTTATCAAAACAAACTATGGCTGGGTCTTCAGTGGTCGACATTGTTCGTTCAACTAAACGTTGAGTAAATTGAGCTCTTATTAATATTTTATATCTAAGATAAAAATATTTTGGCGGTTATAAAAGCATAATTTTATTAATAAAATATGATAACAATGTAATATATTAATTTAAAACTTAGTTTGCATTTTCTACTGACTTATGTAAACAAAACCACGGGAAGTGTTTTGACAAATTTGATGCCCCGAACAAATTCACTTACCAGGAACTTACAATTACTTCAAGCTAAAATGTCGATATAAGTTTAAAAATAAACATTTATAAAGTAGAACACAATTAAATCCTTTGAGTTATTTTAAATCCATCGTGGAACCTGCATCTATTAAGAAAAATATAAAGGTTTATCACTTTTACGAGATTATACGTTTTCTATTTTGAAGAGCATGATAGAAAACTATTCAAAGGATAACTACGATATATATAATCATTTGATCTTCCCTTGATTAAAACTTATGGTGGTTTTACGTAAATGTCCAAGATATGGACACTTAAATGCTAATTTTTACCACTCAAAAATAAGGAAACAAACAATTATAACGTTTAATAATGAATCATAGCATTCTAGTGAACCATAGTCCCAAAAAGATGAAGTGAATCTGTATCAAAATGGTTAAAGATATCAAGATGTTTAAAAACCTTTTATATTCATATTCGTAAACTCTAATCTGACTCACCTGATGGATTGATTATCAATGATTGTGGGAAACTATAGGAAAAGAAAAGTAGAGAAATTAGAGAGCTGTGAATGAAGATACAATGAAGAACGAAAGACGAGGAAATATCAGAAAACTATGAAGAGGGTAAGAAAATAAAACCGATTCTTCATAAATCATATTTAACACCTTCATACTTGCTATTATTATCTTCGAAACTTTAAAAAGAACTTATTGTAAACTTCTTTTATTATGTACTGTACGTTATATTGTATATGTCTTATATAATAGGGGTAAAACTCAAATCCACAAAATTCTTTTAGATACGTAAGCAGTTAAGCAGTCAACAGTCTACTAAAGAATAAATTAATATATCCAAACTTAGTTAAAACATAAATAACATTACTTAATAACTATCACATTTTGCAACATAAAATAAAAAATAGGTTAGAAAGGAAAACATGTCACATACAATGTTTATTATTTAAAGGTATATATATAAGAAAAAAAATATGAAAACAGTACCCGTATACATATTTGATTCTAGTCGAAAGATATTGGCTTAATGTTCTTATAAATAATAATTCCTATAACATTGGCAATAGTGTTTGCACTATAACGATATATATATATATATATATATATATATATATATATATATATATATATATATATATATATATATATATATATATATATATTTATATAAACAAACATAGACATGCGAACACACACACACATATATATATATATATATATATATATATATATATATATATATATATATATATATATATATATATATACATACACACACACACACACACACATATATATATATATATATATATATATATATATATATATATATATATATATATATATATATATAATATTTTTACATTGAGAAAGAAAAAGTTTAGGAAACAAAACTGTGGATGCTTGTTTTGAGACTTAAATTAGATAATAAAATACTGTATAGATTTACACTGTTTTAATGATAATTTTGCATTGATGATAAACTTAAATAATTGAAAATGTCAGTGATTTCTTGCGAAGGTAAAGGAACGAAATATTTTATTGCACTGTCTAAATGCCCCCCAAAACAAATTGATATATATATATATATATATATATATATATATATATATATATATATATGTATGTATATATATATGTATATATATACATATATATATACATACATATATACAGGTATATATATATATATATATATATATATATATATATATATATATATATATATATATCTATATATACTTATGAATATTTATCTAAAGTTTATAAAACATACGCATAACTATATCTAACATCTTTGGTTTGCAAAAAACACAAGACAACTGAACGTGTACACATCTGTTGTACCATACGCGTATCACACACTCTCGTACAGTGTAAAGTTATATTTTTTGTATATTGTCGTTATCGCTCTCCCCTCGCACTGATAACTTATTTATTCCTGTATATGCTTGCATCACTGTGCTTGAATTTTTGTGCCGTTCTTGTCTTGAACGGGTTGTATATATACTCATGCTCTGTCTAAATAAAGTTAGTTGCATTCGACTCGTCTCTCAGTCACCTCCTAACGGCTCGCTTGCACACTGTTTTATCATAATTATAAATATAACAATAATAGTCTGAACTAGCTATACACATCCAAATATCTTGCTCACTTAATATTAGGAAAATTTCTATAGAGAAGACGTTCACTTATAAATTATGGGCTGGTTTCTATTCTAATTATTTTTTTGGCATATATGTAAAATGACCTGCACTGTTAAACAAACAGTAATTCCAATCAGAAATTCCCCATAAAAGTATACTGTTCTCAGCCATATTTCAGTAAAATACAGGCGTAATTTTACCATATTATCTTTTACAGGTTGGTGACCGTAATATCACTCTAGGTCAATATATTCGTTTTTTAAAACTGTAAATGCCCGGCAACATTTATTCCAAGATTTTTACCGTTTTTTACGGCCCAAAAAATTCACGGTAAACTGCACTTGCACAAAATATAGTAGGTCTATCTAACCTAGAATTTTATCATGATATTATTCATGAGGCCTATTATCTCGGAAAGCAGAGAAGCACCATATATTTATCGCATATACTAAATCGCAAAGCCTCACAAACGTGTTTTGTAAACATCCTTTTGTTCCACAATTTCATTATCGTAAGCGGCACTCCTTTCAGGGTGGTCAGGCATAACTAAATGTTCTGAATTTTCACTATAAATATTTTTCATATCTTTTAAAAGGCAGCCTCGAGTTTCGGGCAGCCAGATGTACGATATCACAGCTAAAACAACATTTGACAAGGAAAACAGACATAGAATCCCGCCCACACTCAGGGCGTTTGTCGCCATCGGAAACACATAGTTCACTCCAAAGAGGAGGAGGCAGTTTAGGAAAACTATTATTGAAGCACCGACGGACCTGATGGGAATCGGTAACAGTTCCCCAAGGAGAATCCAAGGAATGGAACCTTGACCCATTCCGTACGATGCCACATATACCAACACGCCAATCACGGGGACCCACGATGCCCCAGTGACGTCTGACAGGAGGAAAACTCCACTGGTTATCTCAGCTAAGAAACAGGTGACGGTGGTGCTGATGAAACATATTCTCCTTCCCATTCTGTCTATGATCGCGACTGATACTCCCGAGAAGATGAGGCGGACGCAACCCACCAGGATAGTACACAGGAAGGCGTCAATTCCCACTCCAGCCCTTTGGAATATGAACACGGAGTAGAAGAAGATGGTGTTGTGGCCACTTAGCTCCCTGAACAAGAAGATGATCAAGAGTAGAACTACTGGTTTGCCGTACTCCTTCCGCCTCAAGAGTTTGATCTGTTGAACAAGGAATAAGAATGAAATTACACTGGTGGTCCTTTGATTATGATTGTAGTATCTGAGTGAGTTCACATGCAAACTTTTCCATTTAAGATTAAGGGACTCTGGAGGATATCAGTCTTCAAGTTCTAAAATAGTGTTGCGGAATGAATTTGCTGCCCAAACAACATTAGATCAACGACATAATATGTACCTCAGTAATTACTAGGTAGTAGGTTGGCCAAGGCACCAGCCATCCATTGATATACTACTGCTGGAGATTTATTGTATCTGGGGAGATAGTTTTACATTGGATCCCTCTGTGTTACGGATAATTTTTCCTTTGCTTACACAAACATCATATAGTCTGACCTATTCTTTACACATTTTCCTCTTTCCTCATACACCTGACGACACTAAGATAACTGAACAATTCTTCACTCAAGTGTTTAACTACAGCACTGTGATTGTTCAGTGGCTACTTTCCTAATGGTAAGGGTAGAAGACACTCTTTACCTATGGTAAGCAATTCTTCCCGGATAAGAATTCTCCAAAATTAAACCATTGTTTTCTAGTCTTGGGTAGTGCATTAGCCTCTGTACCATAGTCTTTTACTGTCTTGGGTTAGAATCCTCTTACTTGAGAGTATATTCAGGCACACTATTCTATCTGCGTCCTTATTTACTTTCCTCACTGGGCTACTTTCTCTGTTGGAGCCCCTGCTTTTCCAACTGTGATTGTAGCTTAGCTAATGATAATGATAATAATTTGGGTAAAGAGGCGTAGCAGGAACCTTACAGAAAACCACTTAACTACGAGAACCATAAACTATTTATATATATATTTCCTTAACTAGAGTTATAAAATCATAAATTGGATATTGAGAACCTACAGTGTCAACACATATACACTACCATCCAATGTAGCCAATTCTGGTGGTTACTCCCAGAATATTCATACTATATATTCTGTGCGACAATCTTTAGCCCATTTTTTTCTCTAAATATGTTCAAGAAAACCAGAATCAAGGTAGTCCTTTCATCCCACTGTTCTTTATATTAGTATATTTCTTATCCTTCTGTTCCATTCTTATTTCAAACTGCATACAAGAAATAAAGATTTAATGTTTTATTTTACCATTCGGTGTGTCATTTTTCTCCTTTCTTGATAATTAGCAATCAAACTTTTTTCAGAATGTATTTCTTATAGGTTAAATATATAATTCTTCACCAATCTTTCTCCTGTCATTCTCATTCAACATACATATGCAATTTAAGATCATATACAAATTTATATCGAAATTTTAAATAGTTCTGAGGGCCCTCCTTAGTCCTCTTACGAATATGCCTCCTGGTTTTTAAGAAATTGGTAGAATCTAAGCCTTGACTTGTTCTATTTCACTGAAAGGCTGTCTATGGCAACGAAACAATTGAGAATCTGAGAGTTTTGGGGAC
>NC_090754.1:54332976-54336379 GCF_036898095.1 Palaemon carinicauda
TTATATACTCCTTTTTAACAACGATTATTCAAATTTCCCTTTCTCCAAAATTTTATTTGAAAACATTCTTCTTTATATATTATTACCTCGCCAACGAATTTGGAATTACGTTATGTTTTACCCTTGTATGCGTTTGTTTGTGAACAGCTTCCTGGCCACAGTATTAATGGTAGAGTAATGAAAATTGCTAGGATTAACTGTTATGTAAAAAGCTGGAAATGATTAAACTTTGGAAGGTCAAGGTCAAAGGTCAAGGTCACGGTCAAGAAAACTGTCCAATTCACGTAATCAGCCATAAGTTTGGACATCGTTGTCACTTCAAACTTGTTTATATTCGAGTGTATGAAAATCCACGCCAACTGATACATGTTAAGGTCAAAGGTCAAGGTCAAGGTCGAGCAAAAGTTGTCGCGGCGGAGGTCCTGCGCTCTACTGAGTGCCCCTCTGGTTAATATAGTTTTTCATGAACAACTAAGCTATTTTCGTTAATCGCTCTCTTATGAAAAAAAAATTTCTCCTGAAACTATTCTTTGATGATCCTATAAATTTTTTTCCCCAAAAACGTTTCCATAAATCGTCTTCACGAAAAACGTTTTAATAAATATTCTCTCAAAAATGTTCCTATATTAATATATTTTCAAAATTATTCCCAAAACGTTTACATAAACATACTTTATAAATCATTCCAATAAATGCTCTTCCCAAAACATGCCTATAAATGTTTCTTTATAAAAACGTTACAATAAGTAATTTCAAAAAAACATTCCGGAGAATATACTTCTCATACGTTTCTTATGAATATTCTTCCCCAAAACAGTTCAATAAATACTCTTCCCAAAATATTCCAATCAATATTCACTAAAATATATTCCAATAAATATTCTCATAGATATTTTTCTCAAAAGTAGGCCAATGAATATTCATCCAAAACATCCCAATAAACAATCATCCAAAATATTCCAATAAATATTCTTCCAAAAAACATTCCAATGAATATTCCTCCTAAACATTCCCATAAATATTCTCATCAGAAAGTTCCAATAAATATTCATCCAAAATATTCCAATGAATACCCTTCCCAAAAACTTTCCAATATATTTATCCTAAAAATATTCCCATAACATTCCAATATATTCATCCTAAAAATATTCCCATAAAACATTCCAATATATTCATCCTAAAAATATTCCCATAAAACATTCCAATATATTCATCCTAAAAATATTCCCATAAAACATTCCAATATATTCATCCTAAAAACTTCCATAAAACATTCCAATATATTCATCCTAAAAATTTTCCCACAAAACATGCCAATATATTCATCCTTTAAAAAATCCCATAAAACATTCCAATATATTCATCCTAAAAAAATTCCATAAAACATTCCAATAAATTCATCCTAAAAATATTCCCATGAAACATTCCAATATATTCATCCTAAAAATATTTCCATATAGCATTCCAATATATTCATCCTAAAAGTATTCCCATAAAAACATTCCAATATATTCATCCTAAAAATATTCCCATAAAACATACCAATGTATTCATCCTAAAAATATTCCCATAAAACATTCAATATATTCATCCTGAAAATATTCCCATAAAACATTCCAATTTATTCATCCTAAAATTTTCCATAAAACATTCCAATATATTCATCCTGAAAATATTCCTATAAAACATTATAATATATTCATCCTAAAAATATTTGCATAAAACATTCCAATTTATTCATCCTAAAAATATTCACATGAAACATTCCAATATATTCATCCTAAAAATATTCACATAAAACCTTCCAATATATTTATCCTAGAAATAAATATGCTTCCCAATAAACATTAATTAAATAAAGTTCCCTTCTGAATGTGTCCCCTAACATCTTCCCACCTTAAAAACGATCCAAAACAAACGCCCCCCAGATCTGGGGACATCCTCACCTGTTCCAGAAGAGTGACCTGTCCTTTTTGATGCTGGGGATGTCCCTGAGGGCAGCGTCGATGTCCGCTCGAGGTCCTAAGAGCCTCAGGAGGGAGCTCCTTGCTTCCTCCTTCCTGCCTTTCCTCACTAGCCAGTAGGGAGACTGCAAAGGAAAGATTTGACTTAAGGGGAAAATTGCTAAGGAAATATTTGACTTAGGGGAAAATACTGGTAAGGATATATTCGAGTTGGGGGAAAATATAGGTAAAGAAATATTCGACTTAGGAAAAATTGGTAAGGAAATGTTTGACTCAGGGAAAATACTAGTAGGAATATATTCGAGTTGGGGGAAAATATTGGTAAGAAAATAGTAGAGTTAGGGTAAAAATTGGAAAAGGAAATATTCGATTTAGGGAGTTTTTTACAGGAAATATTATATTTACGGGAAATATATATATATATATATATATATATATATATATATATAGTATATATATATATATATATATATATATATATATATACACATATATATATATATATATATATATATATATATATATATATATATATATATATATATATATATATATATATATATATATATATATATATATATATATACTGTAGTTACTCATATTTCTGTTCTCATATTTAAAAAAAAATCCTTTTTTCCTAAGTCGAATATTTCCTTACCATTTTTTCCTTAAGTCGAAGATAATAATAGCACAATTATTGGACAGTATATCTTACTATCAATCACTATAACCTTTATTGCATCATTAAGTGATTATGTAATAGTTTGTATCACAGATTACAGTCTACAAAGTACATTATTTGATAATACAACTTAACTATTCCATTTAAATTTGGCTTAGTTCAGAGTAAGGGTTTTTATCGTTTACTATTATTATTATTATTATTATTATTATCACTATTATTATTATTATTATTATTATTATTATTATTATTATTATTATTATTACTAGGCAAGCTACAACCCCATTTAGAAAATCAAGATGCTATAAGCCAAGGGATCCAACAGGTAAAAATAGCCCAGTGAGGAAAGGAAATAAGGAAATAAACTATACAAAAAGTAATAAACAACTAAAATAAAATATTTTAAAAAACCTTAACAGCATTTTAAGCCTACCATAGATTCACTGAAATTGTTTAATAAGTTTAAAATGAGTATTAACGAGGAGGACTGGAATAAAAACTAGAAAACTTTAATTCTGAACACACCATGAATATCGATGTTCTTTTGGCCCATTAACCTACCTATTTATCCCAGGTAGGTTCTCTCGTGCAAGCCAATTGCAGGAAAGCGCTCTTTAGGGAGAGAAAGTGCAACGCAGAATAGGACCCACCAATTTCAGGCGGTCAATCGAGTACAACAGGTAGGTAACCCAGGTCCATACAATGAACTCGGGATGACTTTGTACGATAACTCTGCGTGTTCTTTTCGTTCGAAAGC
>NC_090754.1:54336879-54346879 GCF_036898095.1 Palaemon carinicauda
CGTGATGAGGGAGATGAACATTCCTACTATGCCGGTTAATGACACTGTTGGGGGGATTTAGAATGGTTTGATAAAGAAATAGTAATAATTATAATCATATATTATAATATAATACAATATAATATAATATAATATAATATAAGTTAATAATAATATAATGACCCAAATAATAATTTTCGGGAAATGAGTGAACTATTATTATTATTATTATTATTATTATTATTATTATTATTATTATTATTATTATAATGATAATAATAATAATAATAATAATGATGATGATGATGATGATTACTATCATTATTGCTACTACTACTACTACTACTACTACACTTCTACTACTATTATCATTATTATTATTATTATTATTATTATTAGCTAACCTAAAACCCTACTTGGAAAAGCAGGATGCTATAAAGCCCAAGGGCTCCAACATTGAAAAATAGCCCCGTTTGGAAAATAAGCAAAGAAATAAATAAACTATAAAAGAAGTAACGAACAATTAGAAAAAAACCATCTTAAGAACAGAAACATTTAAACAGATCTTTCACATATAAACCATAATCTTTCACATATAAACCATAAAAAGAGATAAAGATCTAATAATATAAGTTACTGGAATAATGAAAGTAAATTCTCTTACCTAGCCAAGATACGTCCTGATCCGTGACTGGGATGCTATCGGAGGAGTCCTGCATCTTTGACAGGATGCTAGGCCAAGCCGCGTTCATCCCCTACCACTAGAGTGGATGACGTCACCCACCAGACCAATTGATACCTGGGGTGTTGTAAGAGAAGGAAAGAATTAATGAGAGTTTCGTCTTGTTTCTTACGTTTGGGATTACATAACTATTATTTAATTGTTATTTTATTGTTTCTAATTCATTCTGATTTAGTTTTTGATAGATGACACTCATGCATACACGTTCTATCTATCTATCTATCTATCTATCTATCTATATCTATATATATATATATATATATATATAAGCCATATATTATACTTCTCTTAATATCTGGATTCTCTCTACCTCGGATCAGAGACCCAAGGAGAAATGAACTCAAATCTATAGATACATACACAAACACACACACACACACACACACACATATATATATAATATATATATAAATATATATATATATATATATATACACACACATATATATATATATATATATGTATGCGTGTGCGTAATATATATATATATATATATGTTGCGCGCGCGGTGTGTGTGTGTGTATCACAGAACAAAATTACAATTCTATATTACATTTTATTACATATTTATAATTACAGTACAGTAATAACATCTCAACAAACACATAGGTAAGTATGTATGAACATACGTATGTATCGAAGTCATACCATAACTATAAAATGCTTTAGTCACCTCAATAATTAAACAATAGGCATAGAAAACGTTCGTATACTGACGTGAAAGAATATATTTATAGTCTCACCTGCCTGGCACAGCTGACTTTGGCGTTTTCACCTCGTGTTATTACATTCGGTCTTCATTCTGTCAAATAAATGAAGTAATTAATAATTGGAATAAAGGATAATTGTAATAAAGAATAATTTTAATAGTGAGTAACTGTAATAATGAGTAATTGTAATAATGAATAATTGTAATAAAGAATAATTGTAGTAAAGAATAAATGAACATGTATGGGGGATCCTGTGACGTCATTATTATTATTATTATTATTATTATTATTATTATTATTATTATTATTATTATTATTATTATTATCATTATCATTGCTATTATTATTATTATTATTATTATTATTATTATTATTATTATTATTATTATTATTACTAGCTAAGCTACAACCCAAGTTAGAAAAGCAAGGACTCCAACAGGGAAAATAGCCCAGTGAGGAAAGGAAATAAGGAAATAAATAAACGATATGAGAAGTAATGAAAAATTAAAATAAAATATATTATTATTATCATATTATCATTATTATCATTATTATTATTATTATTATTATTTTTATCATTATTATTAATAGCTAAGCTACAACGCTAGTTGGAAAAGCAAGATGCTATATGCCCCAGGACTCCAACAGGGATAAACAGCCCAGTGAGGAAAGGAAATAAGGAAATAAATAAACGATATGAGAAGTAATGAACAATTAAAATAAAATATTTAAAAAAAAGTAACACAATTAAAACAGATATTTCGTATATAAACTATAAAAAGACTTATATCAGCCTGTTCAACATAAAAACATTTGCTGCAAGTTTGAACTTTTGAAGTTCTAGTAAGAGAGAAGCTGATAATTTCACTCGTTATTAAATTTGTGAAATTTTTTTGAGTTGCTCATAGCAATCCTTACAAGGCTCGAAGAGACGATATTACTTTGGAAGAATTAATATTTAGACCCATGAAAATAATAATAACGATAATAAATAGAAGGAATAGAAGAAATGCTCACATCAAACTAACATATAATCAATTCTTTTAGTGAGGCGGATTTGCACCAACTCACTGTGGCGACCTTTTAGCTATGAAAAGTTTCCTGATCGCTGATTGGTTGGACAAGATAATTCTAACCAATCAGATAACAGGATGTTGGTTTGGAAGAATTAATATCTATACTTATGACAATAATAATAACGATAAATAAAAGACAATATATGAAATAAACCAGCAAATTAATAAATGACAGATACAATGTTAGTTTATTTATTTGTTTAAATATAGCAGGACGAGTTCTGCATACTATTTTTCTTGTGGTCTTTTTTAAATGATTTTTTATATATTGTAAATGCACACACACACACACACACACACATATATATATATATATATACATATATGTATATATATACATATAAATCTATATATATATCTATATATATATATAGATTATATATGTATATGTATGTATATATACATATATATACATATACTGTATGTATATATATATATATATATATATATCCAGACACTTTCTCTTTATTATATAAGGGACTTATTAATATTATCCTCCTATCATCTTTATTATTATTATTATTATTATTATTATTATTATTATTATTATTATTATTATATATTATTATTATTATTATTATTATTATTATTATTTTTATTATTATTATTATTACTATTATTATTTGGGAAACCAAAAACAAAAGAGCTCTAAATAAGCAAAATAATCCTTATAGAACATCCATAATAATAATAATAATAATAATAATAATAATAATAATAATAATAATAATAATAATAATAATAATAATAACAATAAAATATCGAAAATGACCTTTTAAGAATAAACTTATACAACACAAGAAAGGTTCGTGAGTTACAGAACACCGGTCTGGGAGGACCCTTGGCATCTGACCTTAGCAGGAACACTGACCTTATTAAATCCTACGAGCTCTGACCTTTTTAGGGGTTACAGGGGTCTGGGAGGACCCTCGGCATCTGACCTTAGCAGGAACACTGACCTTATTAAATCCTACGAGCTCTGACCTTTTAGGGGTTACAGGTATCTTGGGTGAGATGAATAATTTCTGGTGATTCAGAGCCTTTCTCTCGGCTTTTATTTACTTACGTATCTCTCTCTCTCTCTCTCTCTCTCTCTCTCTCTCTCTCTCTCTGTTATCTGTCTGTCTATCTTTTCTCTCTTTTTCTGTGTGTGTCTCTCTCTCTGTCTCTGTTTGTCTCTTTCACTCTTTTTCTATGTGTCTCTCTCTCTCTCCTCTCTCTCTCTCTCTCTGTCTTTCTCTCTGTCTGTCTGTCTGTCTGTCTCTCTCTCTCTCTCTCTCTCTCTCTCTCTCTCTCTTCAAAATTCTTAAAAAAGGAATAACAAATGTAGATTACAACAATCTATTCACGCTTAGCACAAATCAGTCCAGAGGTGACGGATACAAAATGGAATTGAAAAGATACAACACCACTCAATGTGGCAATTTCTTTACATAAACAATAGCAAAAATACTAAACAGACTTCCAGTAAATGTAATAAACAATAACACGGTAAACGAGTTCAAGAATAAGTTAGTTAAGTTCATAAGAACTCTAAATGCTTAAACTAAATCGCTCTACCAAAGAGCAAATGGAGTCTGCACGGATGGACTTCAAGTCTTTGAGACATCCAAAATCCTAGTATCTCTCTCTCTCTCTCTCTTCTCTCTCTCTCTCTCTCTTGTTATTCTCAAGGTATGGTAAAAGGTCTATGTAATATTGTTCAATAATACCAATGCAATTGACTGAAAATAAACACAACCATAGTTCTCTGTCTCTGTCTCTCTCTGTCTCTCTCTCTCTCTCTTGTTATTCTCAAGGTATGGTAAAAGGTCTTTATAATATTGTTCAATAATACCAATGCAATTGACTGAAAATGAACAAAACCATAGTTCTCTCTCTCTCTCTCTCTCTCTCTCTCTCTCTCTCTCATAACGGGACGCCAACGCAAGAGCCAGAGTTTACGTAAAGTTGAATTATCTAAAACGAACGCCTCTCTCTCTCTCTCTCTCTCTCTCTCTCTCTCTCTCTATTTTCTTATTACTATTATTCTACTTCATTTTCCATTTGATATTTCATTGTTCCTCATTATCAGAATTCTTTAATCAATATAATGAAAAAACAGCTGATTTTATGATTGCATAAACTGATTATCGTGTCTTATTGCTCAAAATATCTTATCATTATTACTATCATTATGTAGTAGAAGTAGTTAGCAGCAGTAGTAGCATTAAAGAGAGAGAGAGAGAGAGAGAGAGAGAGAGAGAGAGAGAGAGGTGATTACTGAAAATGTTAAGGTTATCTTTTATAAAGGCTTGGGAGAGGGAAGAATAATAATAATGAGAAGAGAGAGAGAGAGAGAGAGAGAGAGAGAGAGAAGTGATTACTGAAAATGTTAAGGTTATCTTTTATAAAGGCTTGAGAGAGGGAAGAATAATAATAATAATAAGAAGAAGAGAGAGAGAGAGAGAGAGAGAGAGAGAGAGAGAGGCGATGACTGAAAATGTTAAGGTTATCTTTTATAAAGGCTTGGAGAGGGAAGAATAATAAGAGAGAGAGAGAGAGAGAGAGAGAGAGAGAGAGAGAGAGGTGATTACTGAAAATGTTAAGGTTATCTTTTATAAAGGCTTGGGAGAGGGAAGAATAATAAGAGAATTATGTAGAGAGAGAGAGAGAGAGAGAGAGAGAGAGAGAGAGAGAACTAACTTTCCCTTTCTGATCCATTCTATAAAGGCTTGGGAGAGGGAAGAATAATAAGAAGAGAATTGTGGAGAGAGAGAGAGAGAGAGAGAGAGAGAGAGAGAGAGAGAGACACACACACACTTAACTTTCCCTTTCTGATCCATGCCGTTTGCATAAGCCCTACGACAGCTACCTGAACAGGTAAATAAGTTGATAAAACTGCTTTTTTGCCTACTTTTGATTACAAAAGGTAAGTTTTCACATATCTACGTAACTTATGCATTCAGTTTGAAGAACAACAATGTTGAATAACATCCATTAAATGTATATTATCTTTGGAAATATTTAAAATTAATAAGGAAATTCTGGAAATGAGGAATTAATTACATATTACAAAAATTTGTCAAACTTACACAACTTTTCTTCAGTATCTTACGCAACAACCATGTAAATATTTAATTTTCTTGATCAAGCAATGGAAATAGCAAATAGAAATAGATAATTGAGTAAATTTCTTCAGTATCTTACGCAACAACCATGTAACTATCTCTATTTTCTTGATCAAGCAATGGAAATAGTAAACAGAAATAGATAATTGAGTGAATAATAAAGATAAAAACTTCATGAATCATTTCCAACTCACCTAAATTCTTATGCAAAGCCTTTAGTGCAACGGTAAATATTTTACTTTCTTGATCAAGCAAAGGAAATAGAAAATAGAAATAGATAATTGAGTGAATAATAGAAAATAGAAATAGATAATTGAGTGAATAATAATGATAAAAACTTTATAAATCATTTCCAACTCACCTAAATTCTTATGCAAAACCTTTAGTGCTACTGTAATTATTTTAATTTTCTTCATCAAACAAAGGAAATAGAAAATAGAAATAGAAAGCAGAAATAGATAATTGAGTGAATAATAAAGATAAAAACTTTATAAAACATTTCCAACTCACCTAAATTCTATGCAAAACCTTTAGTGCTACTGTAATTATTTTAATTTTCTTCATCAAACAAAGGAAATAGAAAATAGAAATAGAAAGCAGAAATAGATAATTGAGTGAATAATAAAGATAAAAACTTTATAAAACATTTCCAACTCACCTAAATTCTTATGCAAAACCTCCAATACTACGTAACAACCTCCAGCATCACTCGCTCGCAAGATTTTCACAGCGTCTTAAGAACACAATTTGGGAAGATCATAGTTGAAATAAGTCCTTTTAAACAATAAATTCTCTTCCAAAAAAACTATTTTCATCCACGTTTCTTTCATTCAACGAAGGACTCACGAAGGACACTTTATATCCAGAGATCCTTCACCCTTCACTTCGACTGGTCAACTGCAAAGGAACCCGGCAGGTAGGAGTCAAACTTTGCGTGTGTAGGAGATGGTCGCGGGGTCCTACTTTGGGGTCCTACCTCTTAGTATACTCCCGGAGTCCCCGAATCTTTCGTTTTATAACTTGACTGGCCCTCCCTCTCCATCCCCCGGATAAGTCCACAGCCCCCCCCTCCCCCCCCCCCAAACCAAAGACTCATCTCTACGGCGCTGACTCTCCAATTTCCCATCATAATTTCCTTTTTTAAATTCTCCTTTTTCATTTCCTTCTGAATGAGGCAATGTGAAATTTTATTTATAGAAAAATTTCCTTTTAATAATTAGAAATTGAGACGATTCATAAATAATATTAATATGAAATGAATGACTGAAGAAATAGTCTTAATGTACGAAAAATTATGAAATTTAATAAACGATAAATTATGAAATATATAGGCGAAAACTGATGTAATATATACAGAAAATATTCAATTACATACACGAAAAATAATGTAGTTATATATGCGAAAAATTATTCCATTAAATATACAAAAAATTATGTAATTAAATATAGGAAAAATTATGTAATTGAATATACGTAAAATTATGTAATTATACATACGAAAAATGATGCAATTAAATATACGAAAAATTATGTTATTAAATATACGAAAAATTATGTAATTAAATATACGAAAATGCTGTGATTCGATATAAGAAAAAGATGCAATTAAATATACGAAAAATTATGTAATTAAATATACGAAAATTATGTAAATAAATATACGAAAATTATGTAAATAAATATACGAAAATTATGTAATTCGATACAAGAAAAATTATATAATTAAACATACGGAAAATGATGCAATTAAATATACGATAAATGATGTAAGTACATAATACGAAAAAATATGTAATTAAATATACGAAATATTATGCAACTAAATATACGAAGAATTATGTAATTTAAACACTATCCATTGAATGATTAAAAATGTCTTCATTACAAAAAAAAAAAAAAAAAAAAAAAAATCCCATGACAGAGAATCTTGCCATATACAATTAATACACAAATATTCTTCCTCATAAATAAACAACAAGATAAAGAAATATTCTTCTTTATCAATAAACAACAAGACAAACAAATATTCTTTTTTATAAATAAGCAACAAGACAAAAAACTAATATCCTTCTTTATAAATAAAAGTAAAAGAACCAACAAATATTTTTTCTTTTAAATAAACAAGAGTGAAACTAATATACTTTCTTATAAATAAACAAGACACAAATATTCTTCCTTATAAATAAATAACAAGAGAACAAACAAATATTCTTCCTAATAAATAAACAACAAGAGAACAAACAAATATTCTTCCTTACAAATAAACAACAAGAGAACAAACAAATATTCTTCCTTATGAATAAACAAGGCAAAGAAAAATTCTTCCTTACAAATAAACAACAAGAGAACAAACATATATTCTCCCCTATAAATAAATAACAAGAGAACAAACAAATATTCTTCCTTACAAATAAACAACAAGCGAACAAACAAATATTCTTCCTTATAAATAAACAACAAGACACAAATATTCTCCCTTACAAATAAACAACAAGCAAACAAACAAATATTCTTCCTTATAAATAAACAATATTAAAAAACCGCCATGGCTATTCGTCAGGGTCTTTTAGTCTCTCGAAACAGTCGTTAACAAACGGAAGTAATTTGTTCTATACCGCCGCTTCTGCCTCCATTGATTGTGGACAATCGCGAAATGGCCCTATGATCAGTGAGTGCATTTCATTAGGGGGTAATGGATTCAGATACATACAATGGATGCATGGCAGAGGATTGTGTACTTGAAGGTCTGTGTGGAGTACCTGGATGCATTGAGAGAGAGAGAGAGAGAGAGAGAGAGAGAGAGAGAGAATTCATTTTTTTAGCTTGTAAATTTCAAACCAATTAACCTTAGAGAGAGAGAGAGAGAGAGAGAGAGAGAGAGAGCATTTATTTTTTTAGTTTGTAAATTTTAAACCAACTAACCTCTCTGAGAGAGAGAGAGAGAGAGAGAGAGAGAGAGAGAAATAGGGTTTAATTTTATTAGTTTGGAAATTTTAAACTAATTTGCTTCTCTGGGAGAGAGAGAGAGAGAGAGAGAGAGAGAGAGCGCATTTATTTTTTTAGTTTGTAAATTTCAAACCAATTAACCTCTCAGAGAGAGAGAGAGAGAGAGAGAGAGAGAGAGAGAGAAAGAGAGAGAGAGAGATTTTTTGTAGTTTGATAATTTTAAACTAATTCGCCTCTCTCTGAGAGAGAGAGAGAGAGAGAGAGAGAGCGTTTAATATTTGTAGTTTAGAAATTTTAAACTCATTCGCCTATGAGAGAGAGAGAGAGAGAGAGAGAGAGAGAGAGAGTTTAGTTTTTGTAGTTTGCAACTTTTTAAACCAATTTGCCTCTGAGAGAGAGAGAGAGAGAGAGAGAGAGAGAGAGAGTTATTTTCGTAGTTTGCAAATTTTAAACTAATTCGCCTCTCTGAGAGAGAGAGAGAGAGAGAGAGAGAGAGAGAGTTATTTTTGTAGTTTGCAAATTTTAAACTAATTCGCCTCTCTGAGAGAGAGAGAGAGAGAGAGAGAGAGAGAGAGTTATTTTTGTAGTTAGCAAATTTTAAACTAATTCGCCTCTCTGAGAGAGAGAGAGAGAGAGAGAGAGAGATTTTTTGTAGTTTGCAAATTTTAAACTAATTCGCCTCTCTGAGAGAGAGAGAGAGAGAGAGAGAGAGAGAGAGAGAGATTTTTTGTAGTTTGCAAATTCTAAACCAATGCGCCTCTGAGAGAGAACGAGTAGATTTTTATTTGTTTTGAGAAACAAATAATGTATTGATCAACATAAGTTGAAGGTTGATTAATAATTTAACTGATAGGAAATTTCGAAATTAAAAAGTTTAATCCAATTTATTTTTATCGTTTTGAAAAAAAAAAAATAGTGAATTGATAGACGCAAATTGAAGGTTGACTAACTGAGAGAACTTCAAAAGTTCAAACTCGCAGATAATTTTCTTCTCATTATTTTCTCTTTATCAATTAGTTAATTTATTTCAATAATTATATTTTTAAATCGACAATTATTATGAAATAAATTTTCCTTTCAATGATGTAAAAAATGCAGGTCCTCCTATTTTTTAATGTTTCTTATTTAAACTCAAATGTCTCAAGTAACAATAGACATAATTGATACCTATGTACACGAGACAATAAATTTCAACTCCTAATTTCTATCCTCAACTTATGACAAAATTTCCATTGTTTACGAAACAGGACTTCTCAGTAGACTGATTTTATTATCCCGCTTAAGATTCCTCTACGTCATTTGACAGAAGATTTAGTTCTTACATTTTTGCGACTATAAGAAAGAGGTAGATGGAGAAAAGTTGGCCAGAAACATCGACCCCACATAGAAGTGGGAAAAGATACAGACAAAGGGTTGTTGTGGCCTGATTGGTAAGGT
>NC_090754.1:54351879-54361959 GCF_036898095.1 Palaemon carinicauda
ATTTTTATTGTTTAATACTTGTTTTTTTTTTTTTTCCGTATTTGGCTGTTTTTTTCTTTAGGGTCTCTTGGAATTTCAGCCTTCTGCTTTTCCAGTTAGCATTGCTGCTTGGTGTGTGATAATAATAATAATAATAATAATAATAATAGAGTTAACTTTGGTGCTTGGTTTATAATAATAATAATAATAATAATAATAATAATAATAATACTAATAATAATAATGATAACAATCGCTCGCTCTCTCTCTCTCTCTCTCTCTCTCTCTCTGTTGGATAGTGCTTATTCGTCTATTCTCTCTCTCTCTCTCTCTCTCTCTCTCTCTCAGAGCTGTCATTTACCTTGATCTGTGCAAATACTTATTTTTTTCTGAGTTACAATCTCTCTCTCTCTCTCTCTCTCTCTCTCTCTCTCAAAGAACACAATTGTTCCCTTGTATCCTATGTAATCAAATGTACCGGAAACACCCGTGATGGTTATATATATATATATATATATATATAAAACACTCGTGATTTTAATTTATGTAAATATCGAAGACAGTGACATTTAATACCGAATTCTACTTTCGGGAATGTATATCAAGTGGATATTAATTTATGATAAATGCTTCTGGTTGTGTAAGGATATATATATATATATATATATTATATATATATGTACGTGTATATATATATATATATATATATACATACATATATATATATATATATACATATATATATATATATATATAAATATATATATATATATATATTCTGCATCACCACCCTTCTCCCTAAACTAAGGGGTCAGTTGCCTTGATAACTATTCTCTAAATATTTCTCAAAAATATCTTCCGTCACTAAATCCTTGTTCTCTAAATAATCCTTCGTTTTATCATACCATCAAATACTTCGCTTTCCTCATGATATTCCATTCCTTACACGTTCAACTCAAGCAGTCTTCACTCCCACCCTTCTCACATTCTCACTAAATGTCCAAACCATCTCAATGTACACTTTACTAAACTCAATATCTAAATAGCTGAGTCAACTCTACCCAACTCCCTAAATTTTCCCTCATTTTCTTTTTATATTCCCCCGATGTGGTAACGTACTTGACTTTTAATCACTAGACTGGGGTTCGAGTCCCGCTTAAACTCGTTAGTTTCTTTGGTCGCAGCAACCTCACTATCCTTGTGAGCTAAGGATGGGGGGTTGGGGGAGCCTATAGGTCTATCTGCTGAGTCATCAGCAGCCATTACCTTGCTCTCCTTGGTCCTAACTTGGGTGGAGAGGGGGCTTGGGCGCTGATCATATATATATATGGTCTGTCTCTATGACATTGTCCTGCCTGGTAGGGCAATATCACTGTCCCTTGCCTCTGTCATTCATGAGTGGACTTTAAACTTTTAAAGGTAATTATGATAACTTGTCTATATTTGTCTTTAATTATAAAATAGATAAAGTAATAATACAAGACACAGACTGATTAGTTGATTAATTTATAGAATTAACTGGGGTCGTCTTCTAGAGAAGAAGAAAGAGAAACTTAGAAGATATTGGGGGTCAGCCATTGATAGAGAGCAAGAGTGGAGATGAATAGAAGGACAATTGATATTACCAGGAAGTATTTAGATGAAAATAGCTTCTCTCTCTCTCTCTCTCTCTCTCTCTCTCTCTCTCTATATATATATATATATATATACTGGAGCCCTTAGGCTTATAGCATTCTGTTTCTCCAACTAAGGTTGTAGCTTAGCTTGTAATAATAAAAATAATGATAATGATGATGATGATGATGATAATAATAATAATAATAATAATAATATACACACAAACATATATATACATATATATACATATACATATACTGTATATATATATATATATATATATACATATATATATACATATGGGCATTATATATATACATATATATATATATATATATATAGCACACACACATATATATATGTATATATATATATATATATACATACATACATATATATATATTGTACATAGACTGAGGAAAAAAGAAGGCAAACCTTGACATTTCGAGTCAGACCAAGTGGGAGGCATTTGCAAGAGCGAGAAGCCGTATAATGGACGTCATGTCATTGCCAGCGAGGTATTACACATGACAGCCGTCATTTCGAATGATTGAGTCCGTCTGAGAGGATGAATAAATAAGATTTTCTCTCTGGATTTTTTTTTCATTGGTTTTTTGTCTTTGATTGTCATTCTGTAAGATATTTATGTGGTGGAAGAGATGGAATATATTGGAGGGTATTTTACTTTTTATTACTTAAGCCAACGAAGCTGGAAGGAGGTTAAGTTTCATCCCCTGTTCTGTGTGTTTTTTTTCTCTCTCTCTGATTATCATTCTATAAGATATTTATGTGGTGGAAGAGAAGGAATATATTAAAGGTTATTTTATTGTTTATTATGTAAGCCATCGAGGTTGGAAGGAGGTTATGTTTTAACCCCTGTTTTGTGTGTGTGTTTTTTTTTGTCTCTCTCTCTGATTATCATTCTATAAGACATTTATGTGGTGGAAGTGGAGGAATATTGAAGGATATTTGATTTTTTATAACCTAAGCCAACGAAGCTGGAAGGAGGTTATGTTTCATCCCCTGTTCTGTGTGATCTTTTTTTTTTGTTTTTGTCTTTGATTGTCATTCTATAAGATATTTATGTGGTGGAAGAGATGGAATATATTGAAGGATATTTAATTTATTACTTTAGCCAACGAAGCTGGAAGGAGGTTATGTTTTAACCACTGTTTGTGTGAGCTTTTTTTTTTTGTCTCTGATTATCATTATATAAGATATTTATGTGGTGGAAGAGATGGAATATATTAAAGGTTATTTTATTTTTTATTATGTAAGCCAACGAGATTGGAAGGAGGTTATGTTTTAACCCCTGTTTTGTGTGTGTTTTTTTTTTCTCTCTCTCTGATTATCATTCTATAAGATATTTATGTGGTGGAAGAGAAGGAATATATTGAAGGATATTCTTTTTTATTACTTAATACAACGAGGTTGGAAGGAGGTTAGGTTTTACCATCGTTTGTGTGTATGTGTGTCTGTCTGTGAGAGAGAGAGAGAGAGAGAGAGAGAGAGAGAGAGAGTGTGTGTGTGTGTTTGTTTGTTTGTGAACAGTTTCCTGACCACTATTTTAATCGCAGAGTAATGAAACTGGAAGGGATTAACTGTTATGTAAAAAGCTGGAAATGATTAAATTTTGGAAGGTCAATGTCAAAGGTCAGAGTCACGTTCAAGCAAAAAGCTGAGAAATAAGCTGCAGCGGCGGAGGTCTGCGCTCTACTGAGTGCCCTCCCCAGTTGAGGTTAGGACCCAATGGTTGAGGTTATGTTTTCACCCCTGCTTGTCCGTTTGTTTGTCTGTTTGTTTGTGACGTGGAAGTGATTCAATTTTGAATATCCTAGGTCAAAGGTCGAGGTCATGGTCGAGCAAAAGGTCGAGAAATAAGTTACCGTGGCGGAGGTCAAAATTTTACTCATAGAGTAATGAAACTTTCAGGGACTAATTCTTATGTTGAGATGTGGAAGTGATTCAATTTTGAATATCCTAGGTCAAAGGTCGAGGTCATGGTCGAGCAAAAGGTCGAGAAATAAGTTACCATGGCGGAGGTCACAATTTTACTCATGGTAGTGAAACTTTCAGGGATTAATTCTTATGTTGAGATTTGGAAGTGATTCAATTTTGTAAGTCCTAGGTCAAAGGTCAAGATCAAGGTCAAGGTCAAGGTCAACCGAATTAACTTTAACCTTAACCGCGAGTTCGCACATGGTTGTCACACAGACTTCAAATACGTCTACGGTTTAAATTGATTCTGGAAAAGGCAAGCTGGTTTCAAGAAATAAGCTGCCGGGGTGGAGGTCTGCACTCCCAGAATGCTTTTCTAGTTACTATACAATTTATCATATTTATTATCTAAAGAAATGTCTTTGAGAGAATATGACTTATTTTTTCGATTGCCTGATACTTAGTTTTTCATTATTCCACATTGCGTAAAAGTGGTATCTCCCTTATATAATAAAGAGCAAGTGTCTGGCTATATATAAATATATATATATATATATATATATATAATTATGTATATATATAAATATATATATATATATAAGTATATATCTATATACTGTGTATATATATATATATATATATAGTATATATAAACTGTATAAATATATCTATATATATATTGTATATATATTTATATTCATATATATATACATATATATATATATATATATATTGTATATATATATGTATGTATATATAGTATATATAAACTGTATAAATATATCTATATATATATATACTGTATATATATATAAATATATATATATATATATATATATAAATATATATATATATATATATTGTATATATATATATGTATATATATATATATATATATATTGTATATATGTGTGTATATATATATATATATATATATACATACATATACCAAGGCATTTCCCCCAATTTTGGGGGGGTAGCCAACATCAACAATGAAACAAAACAAAAAAGGGGACATCTACTCTCTACATTCCTCCAGCCTAACCAGGGACTCAACCGAGTTCAGCTGGTACTGCTAGGGTGCCACAGCCCACCCTCCCACATTATCCACCACAGATGAAGCTTCATAATGCTGAATCCCCTACTGCTGCTACCTCCGCGGTCATCTAAGGCATCGGAGGCAGCAGCAGGGCATACCGGAACTGCGTCACAATCGCTCGCCATTCATTCCTATTTCTAGCACGCTCTCTTGCCTCTCTCACATCTATCCTCCTATCACCCAGAGCTTTCTTCACTCCATCCATCCACCCAAACCTTGGCCTTCCTCTTGTACTTCTCCCATCAACTCTTGCATTCATCACCTTCTTTAGCAGACAGCCATTTTCCATTCTCTCAACATGGCCAAACCACCTCAACACATTCATATCCACTCTAGCTGCTAACTCATTTCTTACACCCGTTCTCACTCTCACCACTTCGTTCCTAACCCTATCTACTCGAGATACACCAGCCATACTCCCTAGACACTTCATCTCAAACACATTCAATTTCTGTCTCTCCATCACTTTCATTCCCCACAACTCCGATCCATACATCACAGTTGGTACAATCACTTTCTCATATAGAACTCTTTTTACATTCATGCCCAACCCTCTATTTTTTACTACTCCCTTAACTGCCCCCAACACTTTGCAACCTTCATTCACTCTCTGACGTACATCTGCTTCCACTCCACCATTTGCTGCAACAACAGACCCCAAGTACTTAAACTGATCCACTTCCTCAAGTAACTCTTCATTCAACATGACATTCAACCTTGCACCACCTTCCCTTCTCGTACATCTCATAACCTTACTCTTACCCACATTAACTCTCAATTTCCTTCTCTCACACACTCTTCCAAATTCTGTCACTAATCGACCAAGCTTCTCTTCTGTGTCTGCAACCAGTACAGTATCATCCGCAAACAACAACTGATTTACCTCCCATTCATGGTCATTCTCGTCTACCAGTTTTAATCCTCGTCCAAGCACTCGAGCATTCACCTCTCTCACCACTCCATCAACAAACAAGTTAAACAACCACGGTGACATCACACATCCCTGTCTCAGCCCCACTCTCACCGGAAACCAATCACTCACTTCATTTCCTATCCTAACACATGCTTACTACCTTTGTAGAAACTTTTCACTGCTTGCAACAACTTTCCACTAACTCCATATAACCTCATCACATTCCACATTGCTTCCCTATCAACTCTATCATACGCTTTCTCCAGATCCATAAACGCAACATACACCTCCTTACCTTTTGCTAAGTATTTCTCACATATCTGCCTTACTGTAAAAATCTGATTTATACAACCCCTACCTCTTCTAAAACCACCCTGTATTTCTAAGATTGCATTCTCTATTTCATCCTTGATCCTATTTAATCATTACTCTACCATACACTTTTCCAACTACGCTTAACAAACTAATACCACTTGAATTACAACACTCATGCACATCTCCCTTACCCTTATATATATATATATATATATATATAAATCATCTCTTTCCTGTCACGTTGAACGGCAAGCACTCGAAAAACAACCATCTTTCACGAATTGCCCAAACTAGCGTGTTGCAGTTAGGAAAGGGGGAGGGGGCAGGAAACGTCGTATCTGTGTGTGCGTGTGTGTGTGTGCGTGTGTGCATATCGAAATGTTTATCTATGATTTATGACGGGTCACGTACACTAGCAAACATTATTCTTCTTGGAATATACAATTAAAAAACATCCAATATCTATACTCAATTTTTTTTTAATGAGGCGCATTTGCACCGACTCTCAGCGGTGCCCTTTTAGCTCGGAAAAGTTTCCTGATCGCTGATTGGTTGGACAAGATAATTCTAACCAATCAGAGAGCAGGAAACGTTTCCGAGCTTAAAGGGCTCCGCTGAGAGTCGGTGCAAATGCGCCTCATTAAAACAAATTGAGTATAGAGACCTAAACAGCATCCAATGCATTTAACCATTTCTTCAAAAAAAAAAAAAAAAAAAAAAAAAAAAAAAAAAAAAAAAACGTCAAAGATGACATCTAACTTATCAATCACGACTTCAGGGACACATCAGCTCAGCAAATCAAATATTTATCAAGTTTATTTTTTTTTTGGGGGGGAGGGGAAGGTTATGTGGGCAGGCGAGAAACAGAAATTGGGGGAGAGGTAGGGAACAAGAGAGGAAATGATTGATGGCGAGATATTTATTGAATGAGAAAGAGGGATTTATTTGCTAATGTTGGAATGGAAAATATGTTTCATGTCTTATGTTTTCTTTTGTGTGGGTTTTTAGTTGGAATCATGCACATACATACATACATATATATATATATATATATATGTATATATATATATATATATATACATATTTACATACACACACATACATATATATATATATATATCTGTATGTATGTATATATATGTATACATATATATGTATGTATATATATATATATATATGACATCGCATGTTCCAGCGATTTGTCATTAATATATATATATATATATATATACATATACATATATATATGTATATATATATATATATATATAAATATATATATATATATATATATATGCATATGTTTATGTATGTGTGTAGGTCTACGGTGTTGTGGCTTATTAACAACATATTTGGATGAAGTTAAGCCATGAATAATTTCCATTCAACTCACCAACACAGTAATCTATTTACAATTTGGTGCATTAGAAGAAAATAACCAAGAATCTATTCCACAAAAGTGACAAATTATTTAAAAAGAAAAAAATATATCTTTCAAAATTTCAAAATATATATTGATTAGGCAGTTGAAGGTCGTTTAAACTAATGAAAACATTTTCCATGAATTAAAATTTCTTAAATTCTAGTATGTTCGTATTTTGAATTCAGTCTTTTGTTCCGATTTACTTTAATGGAAAAGCGAAAAGAGAGTTACCCTTTCTAATATAAATAATAGGTCCCGTTTTCTTTACCTACTGGTGATACAGTTGAGAGAAAACGTACAATTATCTTCATTACTGGGTAACCTATCAATTATTTGTTACTGTGGTTTTTGGATAAATTGCTAATGCATTATTACCATTAAAACGAGGATATTTACAGACCAATATGTCACGCTCGACTCTTACCATAAAACGGTAAATATCCATACGTAAACAATATCCTTTTCGGTGAAAATAAGAGTGTTCCTAGTGCATTTTAGTCTTTTTAAACAATTTAAATGCAGATAACTAAAGTAACAGTATCTATAAAGTTATAAATACATCTGAAAGGCACGGAAGAAACGCACAAAAAGCCAGATTTCCCATGGGAAACAAATATGGGCATACGACCTAACCTAAAGAACCCCACCTAACCTAACCTAAGATGCCTTGGCCTTACATACCACCCCAAATAAACAACAACAGGGCAATGTGTATTAGTAGTTTCCGAATAAGTAATTGAGGAGATCTATTCTCTTATAAAATATCCAGTCTCCCAAGAAACCTTATTACCTTTGTAGTCGTCACAGAATAAAGAGGAAAATAAACATTTGTTTTTATGAAGCCTAAGTAATTGAGGGTGATAAACAATGAATACTGATAAATAACAGAGAAATGAATTAATATAATTCTTCCTCGTAGAAGCAGAATAAGACGTACTCTTATAAAACACACTTAGGGAAGTTTACTTCGAGTTACAGACCAGTTTCTTGTCATCTAGACTACAGAGTTTTAAACACCAAACCTGTATTATTTCTAACATCAGAAATAGGACTATTAGCCTCTACTTTAGTTAGTCCTTGAAATAAAACTTCTGTTATGCATTCACTATCTTACCTTAACCATTTCAAGTCTTTTGGGCGACGAAATAACACCAGAACACAAGTGAAACGAACACATAACTCGAAAAACATGAACGGACGTCTACCGCCATGACACACGTTCAACCAAAACAACACGCATTGTCTTTGTAACGGCTCTCCCTCTTATTCATCGCAAGCCTTGTAGAGTAAATACAATTAGTTTATTAGATTACAATATTTATTTATGATGTTTATAAAGATAGTTTAGCATCCTCGTTTTCTGGGATTTAGTGACGATAATAATTGATCATAAAAATCACGATTAAAAAGTAAAATTATAACGTTTTATACAGTTATGTCAAAGGGATGAAGTTACCAGCTGAAAAGGAGGACAAAGTCTCTTATTTATGTATTTGATAAATAATTATTTGTTCCATGTAGGGTTATCAATATATATATATATATATATATATATATACATATATATATGTATGTATGTATATTTATTTATATTTATATATATATATATATATATATGTATATATATATGTGTGTGTGTGTGTGTGTGTGCGTGGGTGGGTGTGCGGGTGTGGGTGCGTGTATATATATATATATATATATATTTATATATACATATATATATGAATATATATACATATATATATATATATATATACTGTATATAGTATACCTATATTTATATATATTTGTATAATATATATATATATATATATATATGTGTGTGTGTGTGTGTGTGTGTACACATAAATTTTCATTGATATTTCATTACTATTTAGCATAGGCCTATAACTAGATTCTTTTAAAATAATACTTAAACAATACATAAACTGATGGTCAATATCCTATTGAATATTTGTAGGAAGATGTAATCCAAATATGCTGAACTTTGTAAAATTCTAAAATTAATATTTCAATGAAGATATTCTTTAGCTATGGTAAGCAGCTCTTTTAGGAGAAGGACACTCCAAAATCAAACCACTGTTCTCTAGTCTTGGGTAGTGCCATAGCCTCTGTATCATGGTCTTCCACTGACTTGGGTTAGAGTTCTCTTGCTTGAGGGTACACTCGGGCACACTATTCTATCTTATTTCTCTTCTTCTTGTTACATTGAAGTTTATATATGTAAGATTTATTTTGATATTGTTCTTAAACTTCTCTTGTAGTTTATTTCTTTTTTCCTTTCCTCACTTAGCGATTTTCCTTGTTGGAGCCCTTGGGCTTATAGCATCCTTTTTTTCCAACTAGGGTTGTAGCTTAGCAAGTAATAATAATAATAATAATAATAATAATAATAATAATAATAATAATAATAATAATAATAACTCTTGTTTTATTCAGTGAACCATTTTAATAGCCTTTGTTAGAATGAAAAAGAAAATTGAATACCTAAAAACCATTTTTCATTTAATCAAAGGAACAAAAACAATAGTCTTTTTCGATAAAGAATTCTTTCTTAAGCAATCTTCTTGTCACACAAAGTCACAGAATTCCTCATAGCCTTACCTAAGCGTATTCTAATGAGGCTCGTTGGAATGTAAATTCTAACCAGATATGTTAATTCGCTCTATCTCCACCGGAAGATTACATTCGTAAAGTCGTCTGTCGCTTGAAATCCAAAATATTCTTCAAGGGAGATTTAATTTCTGAAGTTTTTATTTCTTCAACGTCCGAGGTCTTTTGGCTGATTTTGTTGCT
>NC_090754.1:54367459-54567459 GCF_036898095.1 Palaemon carinicauda
GGATCTTACCATGCAAATAGGTGAGTTGAAGGTGTTTCAACTTCTAGAACATAGACATGGTGCTTCATACTTCAAGAAACTCTTATTTATTCATATATTTAATGATTACCATTTAGTGATGGATAAAGTAACCCTTATGTACAGTTGGATACAGGAATCCTCTGCACACCTCGCTCCAAAGAAGTGCACACTATCACGCCCTTACTGTGCGACAAGTAACCAAACAGTTAAAGCCGGGTTACGGGGGGATATTTCACTTGCGCCAGTAACTAGCCTAGCGGCAAGTAAACTTTCCAGGATAGTAAGCGTTTGCACGCGGACACTTTGCATTTGCACAGGGATAGTTTGCTGACTCCAGTAAACTATCCCCGTGTAAACCAGCCTTTTAGTGTCGGGAAAGATAGCAGAGGTGGTGGGCGGGGCTACACACAGGAACTCTCCGCGCAGTAAGGATGTGACAGGGTGTACTTCTCAGAGCCAGGTGTGCCAGGAGTAAGTGTATCCAACTGTATCTTTATTTGCTCAGTCAGTATATTTTTTAAGAAAAACATGATTTTATGTCTTTACAGCATTTTGGCTGACAACTCTAGTGACTGCCTTGGGTATCGTCGTCAGCTTTTTTGGTGCCCAATACCTATTCTGTGTCGTGGTAAGAGGTCCGCGGGTCAAGGGACGTATGCCAGTCACTAGATCTTTATCCGAAGAGGACCTGCATCATCGACAGGTATATGTCACGAGATTCCAGCCTCCGAGTTTATCCCCTGGTGCTGGAATAGATGATAGTACTTTAGCAGTGGGAGTTAGTAGTCTGGGTAATGATTCTGGGAATGTGCATGACCTTCCAAGGGATGTTGGTGTTGGGTCCAGTAGTAGTAGTAGTAATCAGAAGAACCTACGCGTTGTGATAAACACCGAGGGTGACAGTGATCGAAGGGGCAGTGCCCTGGAGGTACCCAAGCCTGTTTCCAGCAACGGAGGTGCAAGAACAAAAGGAGCAGGAGCTTCGAGTCGAGGAGAAGCATCGGGGTCCTCAAACGACCAGGCGCCAAGGACCCCGGAGGATAGCGTGCCATATTTCCTCAGGAACCACAAGGCGACCTGGCAATTTATCATTCCAGAAGTAGTGGAGGAAATGAGATTGAATCCTAGGTTTTCAATTACCGATTCGTTCAACGACGTCCACTCTCGCACCTCGACCTTATCCAAAGCTTCCAAGTCCTCCTTCCATCCACACAGACCGAATCCCTTTGGACAAGATCACAGACCAGATGTGATTGACATCAATCGACCTCAGCATTCGCCCTTCCAGGAGTACGAGATGTCCCGTAGAGGAAGGACCCCTTCGAGCTGTAACACGTCGGTGTACTCGATTCCAGGAAGCTGTGCTGGGAGGTCTGAATCCAAGTCCCCCTCGGGGCATAGGATTGTCAGACCTAGTGTCCCTCCGCCTGCCCCTCCTCCAGCCAAAAACTCAGCAGCTCTCAGAGCCTCCTCTGCAGGAGGGTGGAAATCCTGCGCTGTCCTTCAGTATCCTACTCAAGGTGTCGGTGGGTTTGTTGTAGATTTGGACTGACCTTGTGGAATTCTGGGCGCACTTTCTTACGTATGGATGAGGGCATTTTATATCTTAGATTTTTACGGCACATTTCATTTGTATTTTAGATATATATTGCACATTTCTTTTCCTGATCTGTATGTAGATTTGATGCTCTCTGTTGTTTAAGCACAAAATAAGATTATCACATCAAATGGAATGTTAGTTAAGATAGAGGCCAGTAGCTCTGATAATTTATTTACCAGCCTAAACAACGGAGAGCGTCTAGTATTATGAGATGTAAGTTTTAACCTCAGCAAGTTTATACGTAATTGATAATGGTTGTGATTTCTTTACTTCTTTCACCACATGTAAATATTAGTACTTAGTAAATACATCATGTTGTTTGTCGTTTGACTTTTTGCATTTTTTTTTTTTGTTTCATTTGTGACATAGAAACCTTTTTCTTACATATCTTCCATAGTTTATTTATCGTTCTATTTTACACGGTTTATTACAATCATTCTTGCATATCTTCAACTCTTTTAAAAGCATCAGTCTTGCATATATATGTTTACAAAAGTATACCTCTTGCATATTTAAATGGTTTTTTGATATGCAAATTTCAGGGATTTCACGATACTGACTCAGCATTTTACGTCATATTTTCTCCCAGCCCTCATTACTTAAGTGCAATTGGACACGGAGTCCCTGGCACACCATGTTTCGAAGAATTGCACCTTATCACACCCTTACTCGCGGCTGGTAACCAAATAGATAGTGTAGGGAGAGATGGTGAGCGGCTTAACATAGAAACTTGTCGTGCAGTAAGGGTGTGGCTGGGTACCCCTCTTCAAAACAAGGTGTACTAGGGATTCCTGTATCCAACTGTACATTTCTATTTACAAGAACCAAGTGTGAAGAAATATAAAGTATATCCCATACCAAATTTACCTATAACAGTATACGTTAGTTTTAAATGTCGAAAGGACTAGAAACATATAAAGAGCCTCGAGCGGGAATTCCGATTGTCAGTTTTATCAACGGAAGTTGCGCTAAGTGTCGAGGCTGCCCGATGTACGATGAGTGACTTACACCATAGATTACAGGGTGATACCTCTTAGCTCTCTAGGTTTCTTAGTTTAATGACGTCACTGATGACGTCACAATCAATCACCAATGGGGAGACTTGACGTCACTAATGACGTCACAGTCGATCACCAATGGGGAGACTTACTTTAGTAGAGTGAATTATGACATAAGCTACGAAGAAATCGAGTGTTCGCTCTTTGTCATTTATAATAAAAAAATGTATATGTATATTTTGTAATATTTAATATCAATGACCAATAAATTTTTAACAAAACTTTTGATCAAATGTTTTTTGGATTTACTCGTAAAATTAGTATTATATATATATATATATATATATATATATATATATATATATATATATATATATATATATATATGTGTGTGTGTGTGTATATATATATATATATATATATATATATATATATATATATATATATATATATATATATATATATATATATATATATATATATATATATATATATATATATATATATATTTGTGTGTGTGTACTTGTCTATTTATCTGTTAGTTTGTGAATAACTTTCTGGCCACAATTTTTCTCATAGAGTAGTGAAACTTTTGGGGATTAATTGTTATGTCAGGACGTAGAAGGGATTTAGTTTTGGAACTCCTAGGTCAAAGGTCAAGGTCAAGATCGAGCTAAAGGTCGACCGAAATAAACTGCCGTGGCGGAGGTCACAATTTTACTCATAGTTAAACTTTCAGGGATTAATTACGTTAAGACATGGAAGTGATTCAATTTTGAAAGTCCTAGGTCAAAGGTCAAAGTCAAACAAAAGGTTGAGAAGTAAGCTGCCGTGGTGGAGGTCTGCACTCTCGGAATGCTTTTCTAGTTTACGATTTTTTGTGCTATTGTAAATAAATTTTTAGAATAAATGAATTCATTTATGTGTACTCTTGGGTTTAGTCATAACAATTCTCTCTTGCATCAATTATTAAATTCATAATAATTCTATAATTGAACCACCACATGCATTAACTACATGAAATTCTGCCAATTTAAAGAAAATTTTCAAGTAAATAATTTGAGAAATCTTTTAGAAATCGAAACTTATCATCCTTTGAAAATTCTCTTGAATCCGCAAAATTTCTATATCAATAAATTGCTATAATCTATGTAATCTATGTAATGTGTGTAATCTCTCTCCAACGATGATAATCACCAATACTTAAACTTTCTGTTTTCACGAGATAATTAGCAAAAACCATCACTCTATTGTGATTGGTGGTCGGTTCATATAATAATTAATATTGGTCATTTTTTTTCGCGATGATGAATGAGACATGTTTTGTTGTTTACGCGCCAGTACACGAGTGCTCGTTTTCTATTGTGAGTCGTTTCAAAATAATTGTTCGGGGAATTTCGAAAAGCTGTGGCAATAGAAAGTAACGTAAATGCCTTTCTCTTGAAGTTGTAATTGGATAAATACACGATAGATATATTTCCAATTTACGTATTGGTAATTTATTATCTATGATAATTTCAGGTGAGATTCGCTTTGGGTTAACAGTTGAACCTGATAATTACCTTCAGATGAAACAGTATTCGTTGGAATTAAAAATTCCCAACTAACTTTAAACTATAGTCCATTTCTTTTATCTAGGCTGATTTGCACCGACTCGCAGCGGTGCCCTTTTAGCTCGGAAAAGTTTCCTGGTCGCTGATTGGTTAGAATTATCTTGTCCAACCAATCAGCGATCAGGAAACTTTTCCGAGCTAAAAGGGCACCGCTGCGAGCCGGTGCAAATCTACATCGCTAAAAAAAATTGACTGTAGATGGGCACTGAGTAGTGCAGACCTCCGTCCCGGCCGCTTATTTCTCGACCTTAACCTTGACCTTAACATGTATTAATTGGCGTGGATTTTCATATACTCCACTATGAACCAAGTTTGAAGTCTCTGTGACAACGATGCTCAAACTTATGGCTGATTACCTGAATTGAACATTTTTGCTTGACCTTTGACCTTGACCTTCCAAAATTTAAGTTTCCAACATTTTTAAAAGTTCATCCCTTCACGTTTCATTACTCTACGATGAAAATTGTGGCCAAGAAGCTGTTCACAAACAAACACAAACAAAGGGTAAAACATAAACTCCTTCCAACTTTGTTGGCGGAGGTAACAATATTAACATTAAATTCCATATATTTTATCGTGTTTGGAATACGTAAGAAATTGAAGACACAAGTCACCATCTTTCTCCTGTTATTACTTCTCTTCAGGCCTTGTTTTTCTTGTAATCTAAAGCAGATTTTAATACTTTTCAAACTCGTCCTCCAGGGAAGCTATACTCTATTTTTTTAATGAGGCGCATTAGCACTGACTCCCAGCAGTGCCTTTTTTAGCTCGGAAAAGTTTCCTGCTGTCTGATTGGTTAAAATTATCTTGTCCAACCAATCAGCGAACAGGAAACATTTCCGAGCTAAAAGGGCACTCCTGCGAGTCAGTGCAAATGCTCCTCATTAAAAAAATAGAGTTTAGCTTCCCTGGAAGACGAGTTTGAAAAGTATTAAAATCTGCTTTAGATTACAAGAAAAACAGTCAGACACAGGAATTCTTGGCAAGCCTCGCTCTGAAGACGTGCACCCTGTCACACCCTTACTGCAGGGCAAGTATCCGAACAGATAATTGTGGGGAGAGAATGAGGTGTGCCAGGAATTCATGTATCCAACTGTACTTGGTGTGGCCTAATTGGTAACGTCCCTGAACGGTGATCGCCAGACTGGGGTTTGAGTCCCACTCAAACTCCTTAGTTCTTTTGGTCACTGCAACCTCACCATCCTTGTGAGCTAAGGATGGGGTGGGTTAGGTGAGCTTATAGGTCTATGTGCTGAGTCATCAGCAGCCATTACCAGGCCCTCCTTGGTCCTAGCTTGGGTGCTGATCATATGTATATATGGTGTCTCTAGGGCATTGTCTTGCTTGATAGGGTTATGTCACTGCCCCTTGCCTCTGCCATTCATAAGAGGCCTTTAAGCCTTTAAATAGTTTCCTGCACTGTTCAAAATTTTATTTAAAATACGGTAAATATCCGGCAACATCTATTCCAGGATTTTGACCGTTTTAAAAACGGATGTATGGACGTAAATTATTGATATATTACGGTCACCAACCCGTAAAAGATAATAACAAAGTAAGGTAAAATTACGGTCGCCTATATTTTACTGAAATACGGATGAGAACAGTAAATTTTGACGGAGAATTTAAGATTAAAATTACGGGTTTTAAGTGTGTAACTGACAAATTTAAAAAAAAAAAAACATAAATCTTTTGTAAAACTACATCCTACATTATAGTTGGACATTTGTCCATCACTTTTACATTGTCAGTAATAGTAATTTTTTTATGATCAACCAGTTTCTCTTGGTGAAGTATTTAAAGAATTTTCTCTCATGAATGGCTGTACTTAAGAATCAAAAGATTGATCACAAAATGATTTCTCATTTTTCGAAGTGTTCTCTCTTTTTCTACAAACTGGCCTGGAGTGAAGTGTGTTCTTGATGGACGTTCTTGAAAATCTTTAGTCCTATCTTTTTGATAGAATAGGGTTTGTTCACGAGACCTACACTTTTCAGTAATGACAAAATTGGAATTATTATTATTATTATTATTATTATTATTATTATTATTATTATTATTATTATTATTACTTGCTAAACTACAACCCTAGTTGGACAGGCAGAATGCCATAAGCCCAGGGCCCCAACAGGGAAAATAGCCCAGTGAGGAAAGGAAACAAGGAAAAAATAAAATATTTTAAGAACAGTGACATTAGAATAAATATTTCCTATATAGACTTTAAAAATTAAGAAAACAAGAGGAAGAGAAATAAGATAGAATAGTGTACCCAAGTGTACCCTCAAGCAAGAGAACTATAACCCAAGACAGTGGAAGACCATGGTACAGAGGTTATGGCACTACCCAATACTAGAGAACAATGGTTTGATATTGGAGTGTCCTTCTCCTAGAAGAGCTGCTTACCATAGCTGAAGAGTCTCTTCTACCATTACCAAGAGGAAAGTGGCCTTCTGTGATATCTTCAAAGAAACAGACTTATAACTCCATATTGGCAATAGAAATTTCACTTAAAAGTGAAATTGTAGAATATACCAGTGTCAAGATAATAACAATAACCCGGAAGATAAACTCTTGATACGTACAGTCGGACACAGGAATTCATGTCTAACTGTACTTGGTGTGGCTTAATTGGTAACGTCCTTGACTGGTTATCGACAAACTGGGGTTCGAGTCCCGCTTAAACTTGTTAGTTCCTATGGTCGCTGCAACCTCACCATCCTTGTGAGCTAAGGGTGTGGGGTTTGGGGGACCCTATAGGTCTATCTGCTGAGTCGTCAGCAGCCATTACCTAGCCTTCCCTGGTCCTAGCTTAGGTGAAGAGGGGCATGGGCGCTAATCATGACAGAGGTAATGGAAATGCACAAAGAAACTAGAAGGGGACATGGTAAGGCTATTGGTGTCTCATGAGTGCTCAACATGATTTTTCAACCATGGACTCATGCTTAATAAATGTACAGTATGCCACTAAGCTTGGTAGGTCAACCCTCTTAGGTGACCATAATAAAAAGCCATAAAATGATGAGCTTATGGCCTGATCGGTAACATCTCTGCCTGGTGTTTCCCAGTCGGGGGTTCGAGTCCCGCTCAGAATCGTTAGTGCCATTAGTGTCTGCAACCTTACCATCCTTGTGAGCTAAGCTTGGGGGGTTTGGGGTCGCCTATAGGTCTATCTGCCGAGTCATCAGCAGCCACTGCTTGGCCCTCCCTGGTCCTAGCTTGGGTGGAGAGGAGGCTTGGGCGCTGATCATATAATATATGGCCAGTCTCTAGGGCATTGTCCTGATTGCTAGGGCAATGTCACTGTCCCTTGCCTCTGCCATTCATGAGCGACCTTTAAACTATTGCACCCTGGCATTTTTTCCTATGGATTTTTAGTGTGCTAGAGGATACACTTTCCCATATCGATTAATTTTCATATAATATGGTAGGCTTTTCACATGTTGCGTGAAATGCCTTCAGTATCAGTGACCTAAGATTTCTAGTTTCATCTGAACTGCATCATACATCTTTCTCTATTTCCTGCTTGCTCTGTAGGTTCCACCATAGGCATTAGTCTTTAAAACTTCTTGGATGTATTTTGGCACCATTTCTCACCTGTTTTCTACACAAACATGAACCTATCAGTCTGAGAATTGCAATTTTTTTTAACTTTGCAGGAATTTAAGCATTTTTAAAGATGCAGGTTTAACAGTGCCTACAACTGCAAAGCATTTTAAGCATTTCACTAAATACAGTATTAGTAAAGTGTAGATAAAAGCAAGAAATTTAAAGTGTGTTGAAAAGAATTTAATGTAATGCACTGTATTTGAAAATTTAGATCCATATCAACATATCATCATAATGCTGTAAATCCTGTATTAAAACTAGCAAAATTGGAACTAAAGTTACTAAGTAAATACTCACTAAAATCAAGCTTACTTGTCCTCTCTCATTTTTGCACTTTTAGATTTGTAGATTGTTTAGCATTGTAGATTTGGTGTATTTGTTGCAAATATTGCATGAAGTTGAATGATTACTCTTTAGGTAATATAATTGGAAATTTTAATAAAAAATTTTGGTATACTGAATTAATTTTAAGATATGATTTCTTGGAAACAAAAGTTTTTTAATTGCATGAAAAAAGCCAACGATGACTCGCTTTATAATTTCTCTCGCTTGCACTCTATACATCTTCATACATTTAATATCTGGCTTTCTTCAATTTTCCACTATTCCTTGTTTATGTAAAGCACATACAGAAAGGGCATTTACGAAAAAAAAATATATAGTAACACCTTGGATGTAGGGGAAAATATTGGTAAACTACTTACTGCTTAGTGAATATGAATCAGTAACAATAACTTGAGATTGTGTCTAAGACCTGTGCTGTGCTACAAATACAAAACATTTAACTTTTACTGATAGAGTGGAGGAAATTTTGAGCAGGTAAGAATACAGAATACAAAGATTAAAGACCATAGAGTTCTTTGCAAACTTCGGATTACAAATAAAGTTATAATGTAGTGACTAGAGCCAGATAAATAGAGTAAAATCTTGAAGACTGAGGATTTATCCCACTCACAGGCTGCCTTAGCACAAGAGCCAGTGCTTTTAACCTTCATTGCAAGTTGTTCTACAAGGAACGAAGACCGAGATTGTTTGAGCAGTGAAGAGAGGCTTATGGTCAGAAAAGTAATCGATATGGAATATAGTAGTACTGTACAGTAGTAAAATATGGGACATCTTAGGTCAGATAGTAGTTCATGCAGAAAGGACTAGAAGACATTGGAGAGGAGGCATCAGGCAACCGACCCCTTAATGTGGGGATAACGGTGGGAAGAAAAAGACTAGACAGAATATAGTGAGATACTTCATTTTATGTCCAACCCAGGAAAAGGAAAACATTTTTCAGTAATAAGGGCGACTCATTTAAAACCGACCACCTCATTTCATATACCACGAAATATCAGGGGTCTTAGAGATGAGAAACTCCAGAATACAGCACTTTAAAGGTCGCTCATGAATGGCATAAGCAATGTCATAGAGACTGACCATATGTACATATGATTGGTACCCAAGCCCACTTTCCACCCAAGCTAGGACCAGGGAGGGCCAGATAATGGATACTGATAACTTGGCAGTTAGACCTAGAGGCTCCCCTAAATCCACCTAGGGCCAAGGATGGTAAGGTTGCAGACACTTCAAGAAACTATCAAGCTTGAGCAGGGCTCAAACCTCAGTGCGGTAGGAACATTTCAAATAGACTACCACAATGCCCAAACTAAATGAAAGAATGACTAAGGTCACTGTATTTACTTCTTCATTTAATTTAGCAGTCTTTAAAAACCAAAAAACACAAGTTCTGTACTATAGGAGACATGTTGACACAACAAAAGTTACTTGAAGTGACAAGTGGAATGAAAGAAACTCTTACCTACCCAGGGTGTGTATAACAGAGAGGTAGTCTCAAAGTAATGATTAACTAGCAGACCAAGTGATGAGTGTGACCAAAGTATAATAGGAGAAACTTTTTTTTATGAGACTTAAATTCCACACGCATCCCTAAAACTTCCTGCTGTTTTATAACAGCTTATTTTTTTTTACATATGGAACTGAAGGAAATGAGATTGAATAACGTAATTCATGAAGTACTTTCAGAAAATATTGTTTTAGTATATAAAAAGTCATGATAAAATGAGGATAATTTATCTCCTTAACCAGTAAATAATGAACAAAGGGAAGCAGTCAGATAAGACTTCTAAATGATTACCTCAGATTAGCAGGACCTGGAAAAAGTTTTAAATGAATACTCTGGGTTGATAAATTATTAAACAAGACCTGGAAAGGAAAGAAAAGTTGGCCTTTTTACATATAGAATCATCTAGGAATTAATTCACATCCAGAAGCCAGGATTCAGAATATTAAGGACACAAACTAAAATTATGGCTTGTTTGAAACTAGTTTGCTGAACTATCAACAGAAAGAGGAATTTCAAGAAGAGGATGAACTCATGTTTACATATTTTAGATACAGTTAACAGAGCCTTTTTTAGCCAGTTTGTTATTTTGAACTTATCGACACTGTGTTGTTGGTAATTTCAAGCAGTCTCTTCTGATTCCAGCTCAATAAGTTTATTTGGGAGTTACAATATCCTCATTTCCTTTCCATACTTTTTTGTGGGAGAAAAAAATTCAGAACTTTCAGCTCATGATCGAAATGTCCCCCTAAGTAGATCTTATTGTTTAAAAAGATTCATTCAAGTCCTGAGAAATTACCAAATAAAAAGACAATGCCTGCAAGAAAGGTAGTTGTGATGTGGCCATAAAAATAACATTGTTAAAAAACTATGAATATTGTAATAAAATACAGAAAATCCAAGTCATGCACTTAAGCTTGTTTTTAAAATTACCGGTAGTTTCACAGAATCAATTTGAGATTACTGCTCTAAACATTAATGAGCATCTCAGATTAAACACATTACTCATAAGTTGTATGAAGCTGGTATAGACATTGAATTTTGTTGGGTTAATGCTTTCAAGGCAAGAAAAGAAATGAAAATGTAGGTAAAGCAGTCAAGAGTTATGTTTCTATTTCATTAACCCATAAAAGCATCTATCATTGTCAAATTCATGCAACAAATTCTTTTTAGAAAGTTTCAGACCTTAAAGTGTTAAGGAGTTTAATGAAATTTTATTGAGTTGGACATTAAATCCCCTCAAAATTTCATTCCTGGCTTTGTCGAAATGTGTTCCAATGTTTTTGCATGCCAAAAAAAAAGTTTCATACTTTTCTTTGCTATCTCACAAAGGTCACAAGACAGTCTCTTTCGTCATATCTCACAAAATTGAAAACATTCATCGTGGTTTACTGAAAATCACAAGGAGTAATGTTTGGCAGCATGGTAATCTATCTGACATTGCTTAGCTTGGGTAAAAAATCCTACAAGTCAATTTAGAAGAATTAATTGGATGCAGCTTTTACAAGTTGAAATATGCTCCAGGAAAATCCCCCTGCAGTGGATTCTTGATTTGAGACAAGAAAAGAGAGCATGAATTACTGTCTAAGTTCAAATATTTAGCTGTTTATTCATAAGGCTAATGGGCAGATACTATAACAAACCCTATATAGGCCTATGTATAATATATCAGACTAGTTACACAAATTGAAATATTGAAAATTCCTTCTGTCCCCACACCACAACATAAATTGAACACAAATGTGAAATAAAAGGAAAGCTGTACATAAAGTAAATTATGTTAATATACCATTATACAACCACAGCAGTAACCTCCCTAGTAAACAGATTATATGGTCCGGCTGAGGTTGGCTTTCACCTGTGAACATTCACAAGAAGATACAGCAACTCAAATTAACTGGCGAGATGGGCAGCTGAATGAAAAATGGTCAAGGATCTGGTGAAATGGCTAATTTGTATCTAATTTGATGTAGAGAGTTTGGCCAGAGATAGAGTAAAACAAATGAGCTATGGTATGTTTAACAGTGCTGTAGCCATGAGCAAGTGATCTATCTTACTGCTTCCACGTCCCTTCATCTTTGACCTATCTGGAAGAGTAGTGCAGGTCAAAGCCACAACTGACAGGGTCATACAGGAACAGTAGCTTCTGAGTTCTGCCCCCCAAGGCTTCTTGGATTATTGAGACAGATTTCCAATATCTCCTTGCTGATTATGACAATTCTTTGAGGAATCAAACCTTGCCCTTGTATTGAAAGTATGGCATGTCAGTGTGGTCAGCCCCTTGGAAATTACAGTACTTGAATCAATGTAGTAAAAGTCCATATATTAGTTAGCTTCCTATTAAGGGTTGGAGGAAGCAACCTATTCTAGAATATTGAGTATTATCTCATTTTTACACAAAAAGGAATTAACAGCTCAAAATGAAACATGACTGGAAGAAAATAAAAGTAAAACGAATAAGCAGGAATCTTATCAAACGAAGAACTCACAACACCATCCTACTGCAGTGAACTAGCCAATGGTTTGCCCTTGATGGAAGACCTATGGTGAAGTTTTAACAGTTATTCACCCTCGTGGTGTCCCAGAGTCAACTTTTGCGAGACACAGAAGGTAATGGATCCATGTCAATGTCACTAGCTTGGGAAGAGGAAGAATCAAAATGAAAAGTATGTTCTTTAGAGCAATGTTTGTCTTATGAACTGAAGTACAGTAAAGTTACTTTGAAAGCCATTTCCATTGTTATGATGTCTAGAGAAAATATGCCCTAATCTTCTTATCTTTAAGGAAGGAACCTCCAGTAAAGAACAGCCAGGAGAAATACATACTACCTTTAGAATTCCATGACCAGTCTGATGAAGAGCTTTAGCTTGCATGGTGAACGGAGTTGAAAGGCACTCGATGTTAACTTGGGCCTGATAAAGGAATATAATTAAAGCACAGCTGTGATGCTGGAACAGACATTAATGCACACACTAGTCTTGAGAACCAGTAACTGACTGTGGATCATTAAGAATTAGTGTGGCAGGAACAGCAGGAATAGAAGTCGCAGGAACAAGAGTAGAAACTCTATCATCTTCCTCCTTTGTGTTTGGATGGATATAAACGTTGGGGTAAATGTAGTTTGTTGGGACAGACATAAATTTTCTTTTTGCTTATTAAATCTATTTTATTTATGGGAAAAATGATTGTCTTGGTCTGAAACACGATAATATGAGGTTAGTTTTACGATTTATGGAATGTGATTTAGTTACCTTCCCAGGAGTAAAGCCAATTGGGAAACAAACGTGATGTAGGGATTGTAGGCTAATGATACGGCAGTCTATGGGTACGCCCCCTCCCCTGTGGTAGGTAAGTAGGTAAGGATATGCCTCTTAGGTTAGATTAGGTGGTATTCTGTTTGTTTCCTTTTTAAAAAATGATTTTTTAGTCATAACTCTGGAAATTTTACACCAGGTCTCTCCCAAACCAACCACAAAGGCTACAAACATTGCATTAGTATTGCAGTGTAAACGCAATCACTGGTCTCCAGCACAACCGCTGAATTGACCAATGTAAGAGCAGCCAGTGAAGCAAGACGATATGCATGCAAGACTGAATTTGGGCAGGTACAGTAATGGAGTGAGCAGAGTGCAAAGACTTGGCCAACTCACCATCAAATGACTTTCACTCCTGAGAACTACATAACTACTCTAAAGTATCCAAAACACATCAGTGCCCTTAGGTCATCAGAAACCACTTGTTGGCTGACCCCTCACATCTTACAGTTTAATAAGATCACACCTGGTCATGACAGCTGCTGCAGAGGAAGTAAGGGTCCCTATTAAGGGATGATGTACTGTAAATGCTTGATAGCCATACCTGAAAGGCATTAGCAAGTAAGCATGAGATTGATAAAACAAAAGATACGTCAAGATGCCGCAACCAAGGGGGAAAGATGACTAAAGGAACAGAGCCTGACATGAGACAGGCGTGAAGCAGGCGCAGGTTTCTTGTCGCGTGCCGTTGCAGTCTTTGGTTCCTCTGTCCTCCGCAGCTGACAAACAGGAACAATCTCAAACTGTGATAAAGAGCAGAGCCACCGATACACAAAAAAAAAAAAAAATTAGTAAAAAATACAATCAAACTACTCCACACAGGGATATCAAACCTAAACATTAACTAAAACACTAAAGGAATGAGCACAGAGCAGGTCCAAATAAAGTAATTTGGTTAGTCAAGACATGACTGCGTTTCCAGTCAGCATGTATGTCAGAGAGACGACTGGTGAAATTGTGAGGATCACTGGACTGATTTTGGGCATATACAGTATTGTGGCAAAACAATTTCTTTTATATAAATATACTGTGTGTCATGTATACTTATTCAGATCTCTTATTTTAAATCTGACTGCTATACTCTACTTGTTATACTGAAGTTGACTGTGACTTACAGAAATGGCTGAAGCCCACATAAATAAACCTTTATCAAAGTAACCATCTATATTACAATAAGCATGTCAGTAGTGGAAAAATTAAGCTATATAGTAACCAATACTTTTTCTGAGGATTTTCATTAAGCATCAAGACATCTTGCAAATACTTAACAGTGTCCTGTCTTGTTCTGGAGAGAGTTATCAGGCAATGTGTATGCTGCACACAGTAAGCATAACCATAGAATATTTGCTTTGTCCTTACGTCCCTTTGGAAAAAATGTTTCCCTCATCTGAAATTGAGCTGAAAAATAAATTTTTGTCAGAGGACACCACCAATGGCCCTCAACTTAATTCCTTTGTGTAAACTGCTATTGTCAAAACAAAACTGTATCTTCTCAAAAGTAATACTTAAATTTTTCTTACCCTAGTTTTATTACAAATTAACTTGTTTTTTGTAATTGCCCTACCTCTAGTATAATACTGTATAGGGATCATATTGCAGAATATGGTATCACTACTGCATAGGTAGATCATATCCCTTTGGTTTTAAGTTCTTTCTTCACTCTAGGTGCCTTAGCACACAGTACCTAAGCTCAAGATTAAGGTTTTGTTGTTTAGAACCTGTTTGTTATTTATTCAGTTCAAGGGGATGCCTTCTTCTGGCTTCTCCGTTATGCATTTAAATTGGCTAAACAAATCCATGTAACTACATGTATGAATTAACTTTTGTCCTTCCAATTATTCTTTAGCTTTTTGAGTATCTGATTTCCTCTCATTGATTCTCCTCTGCATACATATCTAAGAGATTTCCTTTTTTATGCAAAATGCCCATTGTTCCTACACAATTACAAACCATCGTCCTGTAAAGGTATACAACTCCAGCAAAGCTGGAATGGCCGTTAAACGTTTGAAGGGGTAATAATAGCTACTGGTAGGCTGGCGGGCAAGCACTGCCCACCTGAGTCAGCTACATACTTACTTTTGACTTCGGCCACAAGCCGTACAGAAGCACCCAGAGACTGAGGGATTGTTCATTGATGTTCTTGCACTCATCTGTGAATGCAGTGAACTTGGAGGTGCTATCATAGCTCCTGGGAAAGTGGGTTTGACAGTCATTCATCAGCCTTTTTGGTGCCCCTCCAAGATTGAAGACTTTCCTCAAGTAGCCATGGTCATATAGTTCTTGCAGTACCCTGGACATAGTGAATTCTTAGATCTCTGGACCTGAGAATTCACTTTAGTCTAGCCAGTGAAGTAAGATCCTGCCTCAAGCACTCTCTTCACAGAGAACATTCTATGTGCCAAAGGGTACGAGCCCAGCTTCTCTCATCAACCTTACAGTATCTACTTTGGGGTTGGACGTACCTGTGAGACTCGAAACTGAGAGCACAGTCTTTTCATCCCGTAAGTTTGCGACCGTGGAATCAATGAGCCAACTGGGTCCTGAAGAGGAGGGCTGCTGCCATTTCTTGATTCTTTAAGCAATTTAAGTTGGACCAGAGGCAATGTCAGATTTCAGAAATGTCCCTGTCAAGGTTCCTCAGAGGGATGTAGAAGTGACCGTTGAAAAGTGGAGGGAAGCTGGCCATTACTCCCTTATCAACCGTGCAGTTATTTTCCAGGATCGGGGCCCTTCGAAAGCAGCTTCCCTGCCCTTCAAAGCCAAATTGGGACCTCCATCTGCTTCTTTTTGTAAGAAAGGGTTGGATAATGCTCCACCCTTTCATGACCAGCCTGGCCAGTTTTAAAGGCGGAAGAGGTAAGAAGAGAAGCCGATGCTGAAGTCGACATCAACAAGGAGCAAAACAGTCAGTGGTAGGAGTCCTTTGGGATGGATACTGTGTTCCCTTCATAGATCTTAGTCTTCCCCTTGTTTGCATTTCAAAGTTACGCTCCAAAGTTGCCAAAAGTTTTAAGAGCCTGTGTCCCACATAAGGTTGGAAAATTGTAACCAAACTGAACCATCTGGCCGTAGAGTAAAGGTAAAAGCATTGGAGAAGAATGCACTAGAAGTTGAGATATTTCTCTCGTTTTCTACAGTTGACTCTTCCAGATGGAAAAGTCAACGAGAGGTTGGAGACCAGTCATCGACCTGTCACTGCTGAAAAAGTTTGTTTATCAAACTCCGAGCAGCATGGAGATGGCAAGTTCAGTGCAGTTTACCATCATGATTCCATTGATCCTGAAGAACATTCATTTCCAGATACCCATCCACTAGTTGTTCCAGAAAGCACCTCCGCTTCATCTTCTTAGGAGTAGTTCACCAGTTCAAAGCTTTGTGCTTGGACTGTCCACCACTCATCAAGTATTCACACTTGTCTCTGCTTGAGCACATTAAAATGGGATACTTGCATATTTTGAGCCATCTCGATGATTGGCTAATCCTGGTCTCCTCTGAGACAGACTGCTGAACTTTAAATCATGATCTGGGGATTGTGATTAATTGAGAAAAGTCAGGTCTCACACCCTGTTCAAGCAAGAACTTGCGGCTAGGCTGTGGCAGTATCTAATAGGACATCTTTCATTGGAGGAACTCATTCCACACAGACATCTCCACCAGCAATTGCTCCAGTTGTCTGAAGCATAACTGGTCAGCCGCCATCAATCTCCAGTCCCATCTTCATCCAGTAGAAAAAGAGGCGCACGATAATCTTTCCTGGTGGATGAACGACAAAAACCTCATCAAGAGAGATCCAGTCAACTCCCCACCTCCAGAAATGCATCTATTCTTAGATGCATCCAAGGAGGGTTGAGCACATACACCTGAGGGATCAAGTTGCCTCAGGTCTTCGGTCCCCAAAACAAAAGCAATTACTTATCAACATATTTGAACTGCAAGTAGTATTCCTAGCTCTCCAACAGTTTGAAATGGCACTTAGTTGTATTAATATACACCACTACAGTTGTAGCATACCTCAACAAGCAATGAGGAACTGTGTCGTTCAACCTTTGCAAGTTGACGAAGTAGGTGAATATCTGGGACACGACAAAGCTCTAGACCTGCCTGAGAGGTTTATTCTGGGCAAGAGGAATGTTTTAGCAAACACATAACAGTTGCTAGGAGTAGGTTGTAGGTTCAGAGTGATCCCTACATCCTTGTGTGGTGATAAGGCTTCTTGTACTCTTGAAATCACCAGCAATAGACTTGTTTGCCACGCAGATGAACACGAAACTCCCTGTGTTCTGCTCCTCTGTTCGAGAGCCTTGGGCAGTGTTTGAGAAAACTTTCCAACACCCTCATGCTCCTTGTCAAGGTGCCAAGAGAATTACCCTTTCGCCCACGTTTAGCTTGTCAACCCCACCTGCAAAGGTACGATCACTCCATGAAGTTTCTTGCTCTTCACAGGTGGAGACGTCTTATCCCACATATGTGAGCAAAAGGCTTTTCGCAAGGCATTGCAACGGAGATGTCTGGATACCTGTGAAATTCCTCTGCAGCTGTCTACCACAGAAAATGGGTCATCATCTGCGATTGGGATCGTAGAAGGGATAATGTATTTCCCTGGTCGGAGCCTCTGCAATTAATAGCCAATTTTCTTTCTTTGACAAGAGAAGCTTCTCTCAGTCTCTGCAGTGAAAGACTCGCTCAGCCTTGAGAGATCTTCAAATTCAAGGGCTTAGATCTTTCCTTCTTGTGGGAATAGTCTATGTTCATGAGGTGCTTCAAGCAGTCTTGCCTACACTGGGATTTGATTTTAGGCCCCCGAAGTGGGATGTTACCCGAGTTCTCAAGTCTCTTATGCATGCCCCATATAAGCCTTTGAGACTGACATCGGACAAGAATCCGACACTCGAGACTGTTTTCTGCTTGCTTTTCCATTAGAAGGCAAGTTAGTGAGCTCCATGACAATCTTGCAAGTTAGGGAGCTCCATGACAATCTTGCAAGTTAGGGAGCTCCATGACAATCTTGCAAGTTAGGGAGCTCCATGACAATCTTGCAAGTTAGGGAGCTCCATGACAATCTTGCAAGTTAGGGAGCTCCATGACAATCTTGCAAGTTAGGGAGCTCCATGACAATCTTGCAAGTTAGGGAGCTCCATGACAATCTTGCAAGTTAGGGAGCTCCATGACAATCTTGCATGTCACTAGTCATTCTTAAGGATGGAAAGGAAGTCTTCTTTACTTTTATATCAAAGTTTACAACCAAGACCCAGAACCCTCCTCCATCTCCTCTCCTTATGAGGTGCCAGCAAAAATAAGGATGACTTCCTTCTCTTTCATGTGAGGGGTCTACAGCACAAACTTGAAAGGACTTGGTGCCAAGGCATTCACAGTACGAAGACAGGGGTATGAACTCCACTTTCAGGAAGAACCTATCAGTGGCGCAGGTTTTGAAGACAGAAGTCTGGGAACATCAGACAACTTTCTCCTCCCACTACCTTCAAGAGTCTTACCCACAAGTCCTTCGATACTTTTACCCTTGATTTGGTTATGGCTGCTAAACGTGTAGCCAGTCTAGCTCTCTCGTGGGGCAAGACGCATCTCATGTAAGATAGCAGCTTCAACATAAGCCTAGATTGAAAGATAGAATGACCTTCTACTCCTCTCTCTTCCCTTTGGGTGCAGAAGTCATGGTCATTACATGCTGGCCTGAATGTTAGATGCAGGTAAATTTTTTAACGGAGCAACATTTCTCTTCAGATAATATTTACTAAGAAGTGTCTACTCATCCTCCCCTATGTATGGCTGTTTGCAAACTCATTACTCATGAGCAGTATACAGTATATTCAGACATATATTCAAGAATATACAATAGGTTCTCATGTAACCACTTAACAATTCCACTTAGTGTGGGAATAACCTAATGCCAGTAACACCATTCTCTGGAGGTTGGCAGGAGTCACCACCACCGTCTATATAGGACCAGGTGCTCTGACATTACCTGGGAAAGTTTAACCAGCCAGATTTGGGTTCATACAAGACCCTCCTCCAGATGAGTTTCCTACTAAAGGACGATAGTTTGTATTCAAGTAGGAACGAATAACAAATTTTTAGTTTTCTTAACTATACGAACCTGTTCTTTAAATTGTACTTCCTACCTCAACCAACCCTGAAGTCTTAAGTCTAGTCTAAGGTCGAATGTGATTGTCAGGAGACTGACGGGTGGGTGATGGTTTCCTGCCAGCCCTCCAGTTAATATAACTACCACCATTTCAAAATTTTAATGGCTGTTTGAGCTTTGCTGAAGTCATAATCCCATTAAAGGACTTTTGGTTTGTATAGTTGGGAAATATACATATTTTTTAATTTGAATTTTACTCTAACTTTTATATTAATAAGTACTAAATATCCATTATTATTATTACTCTCGGGTGAATATATTTTTAAGTTACTAAAATCAATCAATTTTATTTCAGGAGGGTCCAGATTCTACTCCTTCGCTAGAGGATGTTGTGGCTCTTCCTGACCCGGCTGGTTCTTCTGCTTGGGTTTACCATCCAGAGGAAGATAAAAATCCAACAGCTCTGTATCCCATGGGCTTGGATTTACTGTCAGACTTTCCAGATGGATCACGAAGACTGCCAGCACGCCATGCATCTTTTGTTACACCTCGCTATGCCCGTGTTCATCAGCGTCCACAGCGTGCTCAGAGTTTTGTTGTCCGCAGAGATCTTAGTATTCCAGATGTCCGTTTACGACCACCACCTCCTGTAGAGTTGCCAAGTTCCCATTTCTCTTCACCGTATGGAAGGCCACATACCCATCGCATACATCGTTCAAACTCTGTTAGTGGAAGAATTTTGCTCAGCGAAACACCCAGTGAAGGGGCAGCTCTCAGTCGCAAGTTTCATGCTTGTTCGCTGGATGACCTTGATGCTGCTCCAGTTATTGAAGTAGGGATGCTTCCGAGAGAGATGAGCCGCTCGGAAAACAGTCTGTCTTCGTCTTTCCAGGAGCCACTGGCATCTGATAGTGGATCTTCACAACATGAACTATCAACTAGCTTCCAGGAGAGATTTTTGGATGGCAAGAAAGTTTTAACGTCTTTTGGTCCACTTAGCCGTCCCGTTACTAGAATTACCAAACCAAAAGCTCCAGCTCCACCACCACCTACGAAGCCTAAACCTTCGGCAATACCAGCCCCAGTTGTACATAAAAGTGTTAAAGTAGAAAATGACGACGATACCGAGAACTCTCCAGCAGATGTAACAGGAACTGAAGCAACACAAAATCAATCGGATACATGTAACGGTGAAAAGACCACACGATTTGATACAGTTCAATCGACGGAAGAGAATTCCAAAGATTCTCGTCCACTTCCTGGAATGGTGAAGCGAATATCATCAGTTGACAAACCAATACCTCTCCCAGTCATCGAAGAAAATATTAAGAATACACGAAAGCGACCTGCACCACAACCACGCACCATAGTACCATTACAGTCAGAGGAGGATTCTATAGACTCACCAATGACTAAAGATTTGGAAAATCTTGAATCCAAAAAGCCTGAAAATGTAAAATCCACAAAACCTGAAATTGTGAAGCCTCCACGTACATCAGTTGTTGACAAGACTCTTCGTTTAGCAGACAAAAATATGACCATAACACGGCCTGCACCAGTGAAAAAGCCCGAAAGAAAGAAAGCTGTAGGACACAATGAGGCTAACTTAAGACGACTTGAAGAAGTCCTTACAAATATTCTTGACCATGGAGCACCTGCACCACTTAGAGCAACAAAATCTGATGAAAACATTATGGAGAGCCTAAAAGCTTTGGATGCAAAAGTGCCAAAAAGTATTTTAAAAAAGGGTGCAGTGAAGCCCAGTAAATATGAGGTTGCTCACAGAGAAGCCATTGAAGACTCTAAAGCTTTACTAGAACAACTTCCCCATGGTGAGCTTCAAAGAAACAAGATTGTGCTTAGAGTCCCTTCGTTTAGAACAGCTGGTTGCCAGACAGAAGCTTATCGTCCGGTTAGGAGACGAGCATCATGTGCGCAAACCAATCTCAGCGTGGCTCCACGTTACAGAGACGCTGCAACTACTGGCACGAACACAAAGCCTAATGTTCGTACCACTCAAACAGAACGTCGAACCAAACCTGTTAGGCGAGAAGAAACTCAGGAATCAGTGATGCCAGAATCATCATCATCTTCATCTGGATACTCCTCTCCAGAGGTCAGCAGTAAAGAACCATCGCCAGCTCATTCTGGCCCTCCATCTCCCGCTTCTTCTTCAGCTATAGCCAGTGATGAAGAGGAGAAACGAGGCGACACAAACGTAACAGTCATTGAAATTAACAGAAGTGAGGCAGGCCCACCACGACTTCCTCCATGGCATGGAATGGACCCTCAGCCCCCACCGCGACCTCCAAAGCCTTTACGTTTACGACATATGTCTGATGCAGCAGCATTAATGGCGAGGCAGGGAGGGCTTTTGGTTCCTGTCCACAGACGAGCTTCACAACTGCCTATGTATGAAGATGTCTTTGGCCTGGCTGCCCTCACTGAAAATGTCATGCTCCTCACAGAAGCAATTAACCCCGTATTAGTGCACAGTACCAGACACAGTCAACTCAGTGGCAATGACAGAATTCCGTCAACTGCCCCTCGTGTAGTTGACGTTATACGAAAACTGACAAATCAACAACAGGAAAGAAATTGGGATGGACGCACAACCATCGTCCCTCGTAACAAACCAGCCCTCCGCACAAACAGTCTTACTCTACCCAGACCATCTGTCTTTCCAACTCCACAACCCAGACACACGAAGACTTCACAAAAAGATGAGTACAGTCAGCAGACAGATCATGAGGCAGAGTCTTCTACTGCAGCATATCTAGCCTCCCTGGAACTTCTTGCCTCACACTACAGACACCAAGCTCTTGCAAATGCAAAGGTATGAGACCCTAATAAATTATTTGTTAGTCTTGGCTAATTATGAAATCAGTAAATCTTCTATCCTCTATGAAGTACAAAAACAATGGTTTCCATATTTTTTGAGTCCCTTGTCAGGCTGGGAGGAACGTAGAGAGTAGAGGTCCCCTTTTTGTTTCATTAATTTGGGGGAAGTGCCTTGGTATATGTATGTATTTATGCACAATATAATAATCCAGTAAATAAAATTTATCTATCCACTTACATGCTCCAACTATCATACAAAAACTTGACCTTTGAGTTTTATTTTCTACTAAAATTATTATTATTAAACTCTGAATAGTTCTTTGATAGTCTCGCAGAACCAAAACAACCTAAAATGTTCTTTTGTTTTCGTATATAATCTTAATATATAACTTAACGTCCTTTACAGCAATTACAACTTCAACAACGGCTTTTAAGGCAGCAGCAACGTCAGCAGCAACATGAAGTGGCTGAAGTTGAAATAAGTGAGCCTGCACCACTGACTAACTCACACACAAACAGTACTCCACAAACTTCAAGGCCAAGCTTGGTAACACCAATAAAAGAAGAGAGTGAATGCTGATTAACAATTATAAAGTGTTCAGTGAACTAAGCTTCAACTGTGTTCTTTAAATAATTTTATCCTTGAAAATTATTTTTCTCATACTAGTTTTCTTGTAAATATTCTAATTATAAAATGTTAAATGTTTATATGATATTCCATATCGGATACTATTTGCTCAAATTTTTTTCTCACTAGAAAGGAAAGTTTCAACAATATAAAATATTGTTAACATAAATACACATAATTCTGTATGCATTACAAAAATATCAAGTTCCAATCAGTGTATGTGAATTTGAGACACATCAAGGCAAGAGAGAAGACCTTCGAACCCATCAAGATCATTGAAACCATCCAAATAATTATTTCATCCAATGTTGATATAGTGGGATGGCCACTAATCTCATACAGGAAACTTTCAAGTACATAAACCAGTCACTAAACTAGACAAGAATAGTTTATATTTGTATATATTGTACTTTGATAAATCATTATCCAAAGAGATCAAAATTGTGAATGAATGTTACAGTAATTTAATAGATAAATTACATTTGCAAAGCACTGCAGTATTATATAATTCTCTGAATCAAATATTTTTATCGACCTCAGTACTGTAATTCACTCCTGTTGTATATTTATAATTGTGTGTAAAATTTTTGCCTAAAACAATTTGTGCAATGTACATGGTCCCATATATGAGTACACACTTGTAAACAAAGATATTTAGGTTTAACACACGTAGGGCATCAGTACCTTTGCAAAACAATGCTTTAAATTGAAAAATTGGTTGCCCACACAACCATATCAAAAGGCTTCATTGATTAATAGATCAGTATTGTTGTAACTAATAGGTTATGACGAAATTAGTCCCCAACTTAAATTGTGCACCATAAATCTATCGTCAGTCTCCTCTGAAAGTTGTATATAATTTGTGTATATAATAGCTGAAATACAAAAAAACAATGGTATAGAGCAAAGGTACCATATTGACTGTTACAACTTGAATGTTATAAAGTATTAAATATAACTTAGAAAGTTTTAACATTGCTTTATACAATTATGCAAAAGTTAACCTGACACACTACAACCCTAATTTAAGGTCATATCAAAATAATAACCAAACCAACAGATCTGTTTTCTTTCTTTTCTATATAGAATGGTTACTCCAATATTCACAAATTAAATTTTGTACAGTGGACCCGTCAACATAATATACGCTACTATGCATTTCCAATCTTAAGGAAACTATCAATGTGTAAATATTCTCTCGTAAATGGGAGTTTTTGCTACAAAGCACCTCAGTAGCAAAGTGTTGGTGACCCTAAAGAATTATTTTATGGGAGTTTAATTATAGTATAACGGGAACACTGTGTCAGTATGCAACCGAGTTTACAAGTAGGTTGTTTACATGAGAGAAATTTGAATTTTTCTTTAGATGGTATATTTATTACTATACTCAATTTATTATAATGAGGCGCATTTGCACGGACTCGCAGCGGTGTTTTTGTAGCTCAGAAAAGTTTCCTGATCGCTGATTGGTTAGAGTCATCTTGTCCAACCAATCAGCGATCAGGAAACTTTTCCGAGCTAAAAGGGCACCCCTGCGAGTCGGTGCAAATCTGCCTCCCTAAAAAGAATTGACTATAGTAGTGATGATAGACCATTATGCTGCCTGCCCAAATATAAACTTTGCCACTACTGTTACAGGTATTATATTTACAGTCAAGTTAAACTCCGCTAACTTGAGAAAAATTACAAGACTTCCTATTTTGTCAAGTTTAATCTGCAATACGATTTTGGTTGTTCAGTACTTGGTACCTGCACTTTGCAGACCCACCTAAAAGGCATAGGAAATTAGTCTTATCCAATTTTGTTTACCAATACTTCACCACTTTTGCCAATATTACAACGATGCCTTTTATTTTCACACTCATTACCCATATTTACACAATTTTTGTATTGCTAAGTTGCCTATGGAAATTGATAAATGTCTAGGTATGTACTTAGTTCTTTAAATGTTAAAATATGCTATGCATGTTTCATCACTAACTAATTAAATGTCTTGGAGAAATACATTGTATTTCAGTGCTCCAGTAACTCTTTTAAAGTGTCATATAATATTGCACATGTTATATTTTTGCACTTTGAAATATTCTAAGTGTAATTATGGTATAAATGTTATATATTACCCAATAGACATTGCATGCTAAATACTGTATTAAAAAGCAAAATATCAACAACTTTTTGTTATATTGAATTTACTCGTGATAAATTGAAGCTTATCAATTGAAAAAAATAGCCATGAACTCACCAAGATAAACCTTCCAATAAATGAGTTAACAAAATAATATTTTAAACATGCAATTGTTTTGTTTAACAAGACATGGAACAATTACAAGAATAAACCAAATAATCTCTAACAAAAATCTCCTTAATGTTATTGATGTAATAAATTTTCCAGCAAAACATGAAATTAAATTTAAGAAATCAATTGTGAATTCACAACTATATTTATAATTACATGGAAAAAAACATCTGAATAAATTTTAATCTGTCTAAATTGGGTTGGCAGAATTTTATATACAACATAACTTATGTAAGTGGAACATACCCTCTATTTGCATGATAGAAAACTAACCTATAACTACTATATTTTCAAATATTGTACTGTATATTATATATGTATATAATTTTAATATCTATAATTTCTGGTTACTATATGACAATGTAAATAATAAAGTGTAATATATATTTTTAAAGAATATATAAGGACTGAAATTTTACTCTGTTGAGTCAGGAGCTTTAACTAATTTTTTATGTATAAAAGTATAAATAAAAAATAATTTCTTGTGTTGTTTCTTATTCAAATTTCATTGTTTTTTGTCCAATTTTTAAGAATTGTTGTAACAGAATCATAAGAATTTGCTAATGTATTCCCTCACTAATGATAGTGATGGGAACATAGCCTTTTGTGTATTAAAATATTTGGTCAAATAAAGAGTGTAACAGAAAAAATAAATAAGGCACATGTTAGCAATAGTTTATACTTCATCCAATTTTAAAATTTTAATCCTGGGTATTTGAAAAACTTCAGACTAGCAAAGAAATTACCATAATTAGTATAAAACATCAAGACAATAAAATTACCCTAGAAGACTTTTCTCTCAATCAGGGAAATCTCGATTGAACATACTGTATATACAGTGATCTAGACTGGTGACATCTTTAACCCTTTTTCCCTCAAAGGACGTACTGGTACGTTTCACAAAAGCCATCACTTTACCCCCATGGATGTACCGGTAGGTCCTTGCAAAAAAATGCTATAAAATTTTCATATTTTTGATAATTTTTTGAGAAAATTCAGGCATTTTCCAAGAGAATGAGACCAACCTGACCTCTCTATGACAAAAATTAATCCTGTTAGAGCAATTTAAAAAAAATGTGCTGGGAAAAAAATAACCCCCTGGGGGTTAAGGGTTGGAAATTTCCAAATAGCCTGGGGGTAAAAGGGTTAATATTTCAGGTAGTAAAATTTTCATTCCAAATTATCTAACCAGACAAGAACTTCCATATCAGTAATAGAAGTATCTTTCAAATACATTTAAGTGAAGAGTAATTTGCTATAGATGTTTTCAACAAAGGTATATTGCACTAACATTTCAACTCCAAAGTAAAACTTGTTATTGATCTGTGGCTTGTGAAAAAAGTTGAACCTGCAACTATAGTCCAGCTAAACAGATGAAAACATTGAATATAAAGGAATCTAAGACTCCATTTTAAAAAAATAAATACCATACAATGGATGACTTATTACTTAATCATAAAACAGAATGGAATTTTTTCTATATAAACCAATTTTCACCACCAGCATAATTCTGACTTGCGAAAGAAGCCCATGTCCTTGAATGCAAGGAAGTTGGTAATGAGGAGTTCAAACCTTAAGTAAACAGTCAAATTGAGATCAGTAACTGCAGAATGTTAAAAACAGTAAGGCCTAATGGTTCATGACTCAATGTATGTCAACTAAGAAACAGTACAATTAAATGAAATAAACTGAAGTACAATACTTAGCAAAGAATGTCAAAAGAACCAAGAAAAAAAGCCCCACACTGCTAATTCTGGGTGACTATCCATAGATGATGCAAAGTTCTTCGTAAAAATGTACCGAGAACCAAGTTTACAAAAGGCGTCCCAGAGAAAGTAAAGAAAGAAATGGTACGAGCGTTAGACTGTGTAAGACGTGTACAATATTGGCAATAACTACCCTAAGCCAACCTCCTTGGGGATCTGAAGATAAAAACAAAGGTAGAAGCCTATGCCTACAACTGTTCATCTAAATTGGGTCTCCAGTTGGAAGGATAACAACTATTCATGGTGATTTCTCATCTGAGGAACCAAAAACCCAAATGAAGTGACAATCAAATCCCCAATAGGTTTTGGTTACTTGCAGCTGATAACTCATTAAAGTGCATACATATTTGGGGCCCCCTTCAAGTCAGAGCAAATCCCCGCTCTTGTAAAGTTGTCTTCAAATTTTGAGAATAGCATTAAAGAATCTCCTTTAGGAAAGTCTCCTCTATGAAATAGAATACTTTCCAGGCCAGAACAAGTTGTTTCAACAGTGTTAAGGTCAAAGCTATGAGCCAAGCAATATGAAGAGAGAGACCAACTCATACTCATCACTGAAAGAGAATAACATGCAAACAACTACTCTCGGAGAGATGAAATGCATACAGGCTATTGAGCATCAAGCAAACTTGTTAGGGCCCAGTTCCATTGCTCTTGATTTGGGAACACTAAGAAATATTTTATACGAGGACATGCCTGTCGAACAGTCATGGTGCCGTCTTCTTTGACTGGATGACCTTCTGTTCTGATTATTCACCCTATTTGTGAAGAAGGAAGACTGAAGATCTTAAAGAGTTCTAGCTGAATAATCATGTTTCCTTCACTATGACCCCATGACCAACTTCACAGACAAGGCCTTAGATGTCAGGATGCCAGAAAACCTTAAATCAATCAAACAATCAACCACAGACAAGGAAGGTTGAAGACCTAAACAGGCCACAAGGCCACTTATTTAAAAAGAAATTTAACTCTCCCTTCAGCAGCAAAGCTCCCTTTAAAAGCTGCAAGTGGTAAAAAAGTATATGATTTCCAGTCTGAAACTAAAGATTTGGATGGCAATGGTTTTTCACCTGAGTTTCTCCAAAACAAGACGAGATGCATATCTGCTAGAAATATTATCCTCCATTTATGCAAGTTTTTTTTTTATAAAAAATAAATTAAATTTATACAGAGTTAAAATTTATTTTATATCAATAATTTATTCAGACTAATTCTTTGTAGAATCGATATAACTGAGATTGAGTAGAGTGGATAGAGGAAAATCCTTTTAAATTATAAAATTAATTCATAAAATTAATTCAAGATCACAAATGTTTAAGTAATTTGTATTTTTCCTAACATACTTACCTAGCGCGGCAAGATGTTGATCACGTCGCGATCAGAAACTTACTGACGATTCGACGACCTGAGCTAGCACACTTCCCGACCCCGGGTCGCCTCAGGGCACATACCACACTGCCTGAGGTTGACCCCGTAGAAAACGGAAAGAGGGTAAACTATACAAAAAGCTGGTCGGTTAGGTAGAGTTACCAGTAACTCCTAAGAAGGTAGTTCTAGGTCAGTAGGTTAGGAAAAATACAAATTCAAATGGCAAAGATCAAGTAAATCAAAGAGACCAAGTCAAATGAATTCTAATAAGTGAATGAATATTAACAAATACCTTCTTAGACTGTAGTGACAGGCCCATTCATCACTCACACTTAAAACAGAGAACGAAGAATGACAAGGCATTTGTGACTAGAAGTATTCAAGGTTAAACTATGCTAATGAGCATATATGCAAAAAATGTTTTCTATACAAGTTAATAACTCATTAAAGGAACATAAATTAATTCCTGGACTGGAGTTCTCTAAGGAATTATCTAAATGGAAGACAGCCTGTGAATAGTGGTTTTCACAAGCCCCTCTTGTATACACGACACCCACAAGGTGCTCGCGCGAGGGTAGTAACTTCTGCTTTCCATGCTTTTATCTTTCTCTGGTATATTTGGAAGATTTATATCAGAAAAGTGTAAAGAAGGACCCTTTTCACCGGCCGTCACAGGTCGCCCCAGAAATAAAATAATTACTTACCTACAATGCATGACCAAAAATGAGGGAAGATGAAAATAACCTGAGAATCTATAGTACAACAGATTTACTAAATACCACTTCTAAGTTATTTACAAAAGACAGTAGTACTGTTTTCCTCATATCAATACCTCCGAAACTTAGGCCTATCAGGTTCATATTCAATCTCAAACTTCTCAACGTATTCATCCATAATCTGCGGTGGTCTGTTCCGGCCCCTGAAGAGATCTCTGTATTTCCCGGTTCCTAAGCGTTCCCTTTTTATTTCCCTTTTCTTCCATGACGCAATATTCAGGTCTATGGGTATGCCAGCAGGGAATGGCAATCCGGGCGATTCTCTCTCAAGAGGATTGAGTTTTGCAAGACGTTTGAGAAGCATCTCTTTGTTCAGTTCCTTTGGGTGTTTATACCTGTCCATGTACCTGGAATTTTTTCAAGAACAATTTCACACAAATCTTCTGTTAATATTCCGTAAGTTCAATATCAAAGTATGTGAACTAACGAGTAAAATTATGAAAGTATGTGAACTAAGCAGTAAAAATATCAAATTATGTGTACTAAGGAGTAAAAATATCAAAGTATGTGAACTAAGGAGTAAAAACATCAATGTACGTGAACTAACAAGTAAAAATATCAAAGTATGTGAACTAACGAGTAAAAATATCACAGTATGTGAACTTACGAGTAAAATGACAAATTCGAAGATAATTTATATTTTTCCTAACCATACAAACCTTAGGTATTTACAAAGGGTATTACTTTTAGCGCAGCTGAAATGGCGAGCCATTAGAATTTTAACGAGGGTGTATTACCCCCGCGCTAGTTAGCGGGGGGGTAGGGGAGTGGTAGCTAGCTACCCCTCCTCCCCCTCACACACAGGTGAATACTCACTTTCACTTAGAGGTAGGACTTGTCTTGGGGGACAGGGCTGGCGGGCAAATATGTGTAAATAGCTAAGGTTTGTATGGTTAGGAAAAATACAAATTATCTTCGAATTTGTCATTTGTTCCGTAACCGAAAAACAAACCACGCTATTTACAAAGGGTGACTTATCCCTTAGGAAGGGTGGAAAGTCCCCAGCCATACTGGCTTTGGCTTTACCCGGGGACTCAGAATCCGAGTGAGTCGCACTCGAGAAAAGGAGTCCCTGCACCTCACAAGTTCCTTGCTCCGCAAGGAACCATGTGGCCTACGTAAGCTTGTGTGTGAAGGAAGAAGTGTGACTCGTCCTAGGCAGTTGACCTGGAGTTCCAGAAGGAACTCTGGGTTAGGACGTTCCCAATACCACCTCGTCAGGGTATGGGGGACGCGACAGTATTGACTCAATACTCGGAACACAAGGAAGCATGGTTTACCTGCAGAGGTTCGAGGTCAGCTATGCAGAGACCAGGATGCTGCTTCCCCGTAGAGGGGATGATGAAGAAAGAAGTAAGGGCCAGACATACTTCTTTCGTTCATGCAGACTAAAACCTGATAACAATGCCCTCAACCTTCTGCTACCTGTCCAAAAGGGAGCCTGAGGTTAGACCAGCTGTTGTGTAGCCACCACAGAGCGATAGAAAACGTATCGACTCCTGTGGGTCACGCCCTGCAGGAAGCGGGCTGCGAAGGTCATCAGACGCTTCCAGACTCCAGCTTGTAGCACCTGCGTCACAGAGTAGTATTACTCGAAGGCGAGGGACGTTGCGATGTATCCAACATCGTGCTGTAGGGCGACGTGACGGGGGAGGGTCTGAAGACAGGACGAGATGAATGTCCTTGAGTCCGGGCTGAAGAGGTATACTGGTGACTCTCCCCCCATGTCCTCCTTGTGTTCCCAAATCGGCTGCAACTGAGGACAAACTGCAGCTGTTCCCGGCGCTAACCTCTCGATTCCTTACTGGCAAGAAAGAGAAGGTCTTGGGACATCAGACACAGAATGGAGACTCGAAATCTTGAATGAATCGGACCGAAGGGCCGGGACCCTCAGATTCTGAGTCTAGCCAACAACTCAGGAGCGAGCCTGAGTGTTGCCTTCCCCTCTTCCTTAGAAAGGGGGGGTGTAGTAAGAGACCAAGAAGATTGCTTACACACTGGCCGTGGCCAGAGTGAGCAGAAGACCCAAGGCGGAAAACAATCCGAGGCCTGTCGTAAAAGGGTCTTGAGAAGATCTCTTAAAGGACTAAAAGTCCGAGCCATGCTCCAAGTTGGAGGTCTTCCTCCGACTAGGGCAGGGACGATCGTAGCTTCGCATGAGCGAGGATGGATCCAGCGGGCAGGAAAAAGTTATTCCTTTAAGCCTGAAGGTCAGGGAAAGGCTGAGCGACAGGCTTCATTGCCGAGAGCGGAAAGGAGTTTCCTCCCGCCGAAAGACAATAAGACCGTTATTGCTGGAGAAGAGGCCTCAAGGGAAGAGGTATATCTCCCACGGCACCAACCACCTTAGACTCTTCACTTTGCCTGGGAGACCCCTGTGGATGACTATCGCAGATGACGCGACCTCCGTACCGCGACTGTAGCGGGTTGTCTCTTCTAGAGGAGGAAGCGTAGTGTCTCCAGGCATGAAGCCGAAGCGACGCCCTGGTTCGGGAGAGATGTCGCAGTGTGGTTGCTTGAGTAGTCTGCGCCGTGGGAGAAGCTTTCCCGGGAGTTCCGTCAGGGGAAGCAGAGGGTCCAGAAACCGTTCTGCGCGTAGTCCCAGTGGAGCTCTCCCATTGAAAGGTTGACAGACAACCTGGTCTTGTTGAGGCCCATTGTCCGCAGACAAAAAGGAGGGAAGACGCAGGCGTCGAAGTTGTCCCACCATCACCGGAATGCATCTTGCCAGTGTCTCGGGGTCTGAGACTGGGGGGAAGACTAGCGGAAGCTTGAGGTTCCAAGCTGTCGCGATCAGGTCCCCCAGACCAGCACTTGCTGGTTACCCAAGGTCAAAGACCCCTAGGTACACTCTCTCTATGAGGCTCTGCTCGGATAGTCTGAGAGAAACATTCCCCTGCCTGGAATGAGAGAGCCGATGGTGGTATTGAGAGAATCTCAATCATCCCGGTATCTCTACTGCAAGATGTGAAGGTGTGAAAATGCGTCCCCTGCTGGTTAGAATGAAGTCGACGCGCAACGGGGAGACTCGGCGGGAGCTGTAGGATCTGAAGAGGGGCCAGACTAAGGCCCCTAAGCCTGCCTGAATGATGGAGAGGTATCCTTCAGGTCTTGACCATAGGCCTGGACCGGAACATGCCCCCCCCCCCCTTTCCTTTGACGAGTCCGAGAACCGCATCAAGAATGTGGGGAAAGGACGAGAATATCCACTACCATCAAGAGGCTCCATAGGTCAACACCCATTGCAGGTCTAATAGTTCCGCTGGTCCCATAGGGCCAGGGAGTCCGGTTAAACATTGTCTGAAGCCACCGGAACTTGGATCGCCCCACATGGAACTTATCCTGAGGCGACCGTTCGGACTATAGACGGGTCAATGAGGAAAGAAGAACTAGGAAACGTTCCAAGGTAGGGCTGAAAGCTCTGCTTGACTGAGAACAGGTACTGCGACTCTCCTCAGTCTTGCCACAGTCAACCGAAAGGAAGGCTCAGAGGATGTGGTAACAGAATCTGGCGTCCCCAGGTGGTCACCCATCCAAGTACCGACGTTGCTTAACCTCGCTGGATGGACGAGAAGCGTGGTTTCCAATGTGGTAAGGCGGTTGACTCAATATCATGGCCAGATACTCCAGATGTTGAGGCAGAGGAAGAGAAGGCTCCAAGCAAAATACCATGAGCCCACACTCATGGTAAGCATCCGGAAGCTTGTCCCGGCGCTGAGGAAGGTCGAAACCCGAGCCTACCGGAGTTGACCAGCCCTCCAAACAGCAGAGGAGGCGGAAGCCTGCACCTGAGCGGCCAAGAGGAAGGCAGGGAGAGTTCTCTGGGGAAACAAACCTGCTATGCCACGGCGGGATAGCCACACTGCATCATAAGCAGGAATACTTGCAGTCTAGGCTGAATTCGACGAGCACCCTGGAAGATGGATGGAATGGAAACTGAAAGTACCCGTCCTTCCGATCCAGGGTTTAAGGAGTCCTGTCGCCTCGTTACCAGTCTGATCGATTCTGCTGGCCGAAGTTTGTTTGACAAACTTGATCGGGGCTGAGAGGTCGACTATGGACATCCCCTCTCAGATCCTTCCTTACAAGAAAGGATCGACTGAGGGGGCCGGGGGTGAAGCCGTCGATGATCCTAAGGAAGACCTTCGCTTAAGGTATGGATCATTCTGCCCAACCGGGCAACTCTGCTGACGCTATGGCATAGAGGTTCAGAGACACTGAATTCGCTGACAGAGACGGCAGGCGCGATATCCTTGGCTACTCACAGAGAATATGCGGGAATGGGCATCGGGAAGCTGTCATTCGGATGATTGATTGATTGATTGAAAGTTTTCTGGCATCCTGACATCTAAGGTCATTGACGCCGATACCATTTACTGTATATGAAAATTAAAAGAGAATTCGATTAAAACCATAAAAATTAAGAAGTCATTAAAATAGTTAAATAGTTTTCAGAAGACCTGCTTCTGAAATAAATCTAAAAATTCCGCTCGCATAGTAAGACACATCATGTCCAAGAATCTTGGCAAGGATAAACCTGCCATCCTCACCTCGAGCCTCAAACAGATATCTATTTCTTAAGTTAGTGAAATTAGGGCATTCGGTCAACAAATGCCTCACTGTTAAAGGTACTAAGCAGTCCTCGCAATACGGTTGGTGTTGGCCCTTCAGCAGAAACTCGTGTGTCAACCGTGTGTGACCAATACGGAGACGACAAAGAGTCGTCTCCCATTTTCGGGGAATCATGTTATACCTCCAAGGTGATATGATATTTGTTACTTCCCTCATTTTATTGCCGTCTTGACTGTCCCAGTGCTGTTGCCATTTATCACAAACCAATTTCTTGATGTAAGGTAGGAGATCGTTACATGGAATGGGATACCTCCTTGGTAGCAACTCGGATGCCGCATTCTTCGCCAGTAAATCTGCCTTCTCATTCCCAGACACACCTACATGTGCTGGAACCCAACAAAATCGAACAGTTATACCTTTCCGTCCAATAATAAAAAGCCATTCTAAAATCTTTAAAACTAGAGGGTTACTAGAATTAAAAACTTCTAAAGCTTGAAGAACACTCCTTGCATCACTAAAAATTGTAAAATTACCCTCCTTTTCCAACGCTATTTTCTCAATAGCGGTTAATATGCCATACAGTTCGGCAGTAAATATGGAAGCTGTTAGAGGAAGTGCACCTCTACAATTAAAATCATTACTATGTACTCCAAATCCAACGCCAGCATCAGATTTGGAGCCATCAGTATATATAAAAGTCGATCCCCTATGTTCTTCGACATGTTCCATAAAAAGAGACCTGGATTCTAAGTCAGTCATATTCTTCTTAACTCCAATAAAGTATTTACAAAAAGATATGTCAGGTAATTTCCATGGAGGCGTTGATGATACCTTGAATGGAAGTACCTTATTTCTAATTATATCCAGACTATTTAAAAATCGTTTCACCCGAAAGCCATAAGGTTGAGGAGATTTTGGGTGCAACTCAAAGTATGATGCGTGTCTTACAAGGCTTGCAGTCTGAAAGGCTAGAGAGCTAGGGAGTCTTTGCAATCTAAACCAATACCGAAGAATGGAAGACATTCGGTAAAGGTCTAGAGGTAACTCCCCAGCATCAACAAGGAGACTTGGGATAGGCGAGGTTTTAAAAGCTCCAGTAGATAATCTAATACCTGCATGATGTATCGAGTCTAATATTTTTAACCGGCTTGGGGTGGCTGAAGAATATACCTCACAACCATAACTAATTTTGGAAAAAATCAAGGCCTTGTATAATTTTAAAATAGTATTGCGGTCTGCCCCCCATGATGTATGGGACAATACTTTTAAGATATTCAGAGCTTCAACACATTTAGCTTTTAGCGCTTTTAGGTGAGAAACCCATGTAAGTCTACAGTCAAATATCAAACCTAAAAATTTGGTTTCCGATACACATGGTATCCGTTGACCTTTAATGTATATATCCGGGTCTGGATGTACTCCCCGGATACGACAAAAATGGACAATGGTAGTTTTACTTGTCGAGAACTTAAATCCATTCATGTCAGCCCACTGGATAATTTTATCAATAGAGAGTTGGATTTTTCTCTCAACCATTGCCATTCTAGTGCCAGCAAATGATATTGAGAGATCATCCACAAATAGTGTTGAGAGAACATCCTGGGGAATGGCTGAGGATATCCCATTAATTGCTAGTGCAAAAAGGGTTACACTCAGCACACTACCCTGAGGAACTCCTTCTTCCTGGCACTTACTCTCTGATAGAGTTTCCCCCACTCTCACTTGAAAAACTCTACGTGAAAGAAATGCCTGAATAAATAGTGGCAGCTCTCCTCTCAATCCCAATTCATGAATGGTTTTAAGAATACCATATCTCCATGTGGTATCATATGCCTTTTCAAGGTCAAAAAATACTGTAACATGGTGCTGTTTGGAAGCAAAGGCTTCACAAATAGATGACTCAAGTCGTATCAACACATCAGTCGTTGAGTGCATTTTTCGGAATCCACATTGAATCGGTGATAAAATACCTTTCTTTTCAAGGTACCATATCAGCCTTGCATTGACCATCTTCTCCATGATTTTACATAAACAAGATGTCAATGCAATAGGACGATAGTTTACTGCTAAAAACTTGTCTTTACCGGGTTTTAAAAAGCCTAAAATAATGGCTAGTTCCCAAACACTTGGGTAGCTATGATCATGCCATATTCTATTAATAATGCTTAAAATAAATAGCTTTGTATTAAAATGTACATGTTTAATCATTGCATATGGAATTTCATCGGGTCCAGGGGCTGTATCGTTGCAATGAGCAAGTGCGGAATCAAATTCTCTTTCAGTGAAAGGAGAATTATACGACTCTTCCCTTCTTGTTGCAAAATTTAAAATTTTCTTTTCTTCAGTGCTCCTATACTGGTGACCAGGGGCTCCTTCACACTTGCTGGATACTTTTGAAAAATGATTAGCCAGGGCATTGCTAACTTCATTTGCTTCAGTTACATACTGGCCATTCACCTTCAACACTGGTGGTGGGTTGGGGGTGAATTTGCCAGCTATCTTTTTTACTTTCCTCCACACAGAAGATGGTGGTGTTCTACTGTTAATAGAGGAAACAAAAGAGATCCATGACTGGCGCCTTGCTTCTTTCATGGCACGACGGAACTGTGCTCTACATTTCTTGTACATTATTAAATTCTCATCAGTTCTGCGTCTACACAATCGTGTTAGAGATCTTCTTGTGGCTCTGTGGAGTGCAGTTAGTTCTGAAGACCACCACGGGACTGGTCGTCGTTTGAATAACCCTGTTGTTTTGGGAATTGAATTGACTCCTGCTGTATGAAGAGTTCCATTCAGTAGGTCTATGGCATCATCAACACTTTCAAACTGTTCTGCTCTCCCTTCGATTTCACTTAGCTCACAAAATTTAACCCAGTCTGCCTTGTCTAGATTCCAACGTGGCAATCTTTGCAAAGGCGGACCCTTGTTGGTGTTTATAATGATTGGTGCATGATCACTAGTATGCCAATCATCTAATGTCCTCCAATCAAAATCAAGAAGGCAGTTAGAGCTTGCAATTGAAAGGTCAATGCATGACAAAGTACCTGTCTGAACATGAAAGTGTGTGGGCTCTCCTGTATTAAGGAGCCCCACATCCTCATTCTCCACAATTGATGAGATAATATTGCCCCTTGTGTTGGCCAAAACATCACCCCATAAAGGATGTCTACCATTCATATCTCCCAGTAAGAGAAATGGTTGAGGGAGTTGTTGAATGACCTCTGCTAAGTCATCATATAAAATAATATCATTTGGAGGTAAGTACAGAGAGCAAATTGTATATTTTCTCCCTATATCAATTTGTACAACAACTGCCTGCAGGGTTGTACGTATAGACATAGGTATTTGGGGAACATCTCGACGAATGTATACAAGACTTCCGCCATGGCTCCCTGATTGTTGATTATATGGTGTTCTATAGCTAACATACTCTCGAGGACTAGGAGTGTTAGAATCAAGCATACCTTCCTGTAGACATACAATTATGGGGGAATGCTCATGAATTAGGAGCTTAAGTTCTTCATATTTGGCCCTCAAACCCTGACAGTTCCATTGCAAAATGGAGGAGAAAACTATGGATTATTTCTGGAAGACATCTTGGATGAGGTCTTCCCATTAGCAGTTTTTAATCTAACATTATTACCTGTAGGTTTCTTCAGAGGTGGTCTTGTTATAATGGGTTTTATGTTTGTGTTTTTCTTTGCATCCTTTTGATCTATTTGTTGAGGTGGATGGTGGACCTCAACTTGAATTTCTGATTTATTCAGTTTATCTTCTGGTCCATTAGAAACATCAACAGACAAAACATCAAATTTATTTGATGTCATAACCTTGACGTTTCTAATGGAGGGTGGAGAGAGAGAAGGAGGTCTCTCTCTTTTCCTATTTATCAGTGGTGAGGATTTACCAGGTTTTTGCACCTTCCCTACCACAGGTGCACCTGGTAACTTTGTTTCGGGTGGAACTTCCATCAAATCAGGCAAGGACATGGCCTGAGAGAGGTTAGCACTATTGTTGGTAATGGGGGATGAAGTTTGTATAGAAGTGGGCAGTGTTGCAGTTTTAATACACAGTGGTAAAGCCTTGGAAGGCAATATGCTTACCTTGTCACGTAAAACTCTACTATCATTAAATGATGTATTTCCTTTTTGGGAATTACTGGCAACACTATGTGGGTTCGATGTCTCCTGTGGTATATTTTCTCTTGATTTCAGTGCATTTGCATAGCTGTTTGGTTTTTTCAGTAGTCTTTTGGCGTGTCCTACACTTATGTGTTCTACACTGGATTTGTTGAGGGCTGCTTCTTCAAACTTATAAATCTCGCAGCTCCTGTCAGTGGATTTATGGTTTGAATTGCAATTCAAACAGCTGGGCTCAAGTGTACACTCTCCATGATAGGGACTGGCACAGATGCTACACATTTTTTCATTTTTACAAACTTTAGAAGGATGTCCAAATTTGAAACATTTGAAGCATTGTAAGGGCTTTTGTTTAAAAGGTCGAACTTTTATTCTTTCATTTTCAATATCGATGTGGAAAGGCACATCAGCATCCTGGAAAGTAAGAATAATCATTGACGTCCCAGGAATCTTATGGACTTTCCACACTGTTAATGGGCACATGGCTAGTATTTCCTCTTCTGTAAATTCGTAAAGATCTTTATTGAAGACTACTCCCCTTCCATAACTAAAGTTTAGGTGGGGTTTGACATCTAACATATCCTCATCACTGTTTGTCGTAAGGTTAGACAGTATTACTGATTGCGTGAATGATTTAGCATGGATTAGGAAGCTATTTTTCCCAAAGCGAGATATATCACCAGGTGCAATGGTTCCTACCTTTTTCTGAATTAGTTTGCTAATTTTAAAATAATTCCCATTACTCCCTTTAGGCTCGGCAACAAGCCACATTGGTGGTTTCGGCTTTCTTTGGGGGAGCATAGTTAAATCTATATCTTTCTCAAACCAGTCAGCAGGTCTATATACATCCAAACTGTTTGGTATCTTATCACATAGGGCACCCATGACATTTAGGTTATTAATTTTGATATCATTGATGTTACATATTGCATTGAATGCTTCTTCATGATTATTATAAGTTATCCATGAATGCCATTTTTCATTTTCAAGTTTCATTCTAATTTCTTTTATCATTCCATAGCATCTAAATGCTTTATATATCATATCATAATCAGTATTTATTGGAATTTGGGTAACATGAAGAATTCTTAGTTTCCCTTTGTTACCCGACTTAATTGGTTTTGAAACATTAGTAGAGGGGTCCTTTTTTGTTCCTAAGTCATCAACAGAATTTTCCTTAATTGAATTAGCAGAAGTCGTCAACAGTGCCGGGGGGGAGTCAGCAAATCCAGGGGATGGGGAGTCAGCATTTGAAGGGTCCATATTTAAGGGTGGGATTTTCAGGTTTTTGTTGTTGTTTGGTTGGGGTACCTGCTTGAGAATTATAAGAAAGTATCATACGTTGGAAAGGAAATTTGTATTCTCCACTATCGGCACAATGAGAGTATACTTCCCAGATGGTCCACTCCATACCCTACCCGAAGGATAGCATCAAAACAGATATAGAGGCACAGGTGTAAGCTAAACCCGCCTGTTAGGACTGAGACCAAAGTAATATGGAATCATCCTCCCCATATCTGTAATGATGGGCTTCCGGCCAAAAGCCAAGAGTCCCACCTCAAGGATTGGATCCCCCTGGATTCCGATGACCCAACCCTCGAGAGTAGTTCCGCCAAAAAGGTCCAAACCATCTTTGGGATGGCTGAGATCATCCAATACTCTCATATATAGCTTTGAATGCGAATACCTCCCAACCGTGATCCCTTCTCCCATTCATCTAAGCAGGCAGTAATAACGAATGTGGAAATATCCACGCCATTTAAATAAAATAGAAAAAAAAAAAAATAAATAAATAAATGAGCAAATAGAATAAATAAATATATATATATGCATACATCTACATATATATATATAAGTAAGAAAGATAATAATCATAGAGATAGGACAGCAAGATGAAAGAAAGTTGATGAAATTAGGAGAAGGTCGAAGTAATATTAAGCAAAAGAAAAAGATGAAAGAGAGAAATTTAGATTCGAACTGGGGGAGCAATTTCCCGAAGTTCGAGAGCCCTCTTGCCCGTCACCAAGATTCAGCACGGGAATGAAATGCCGTGCTGAAGCTCAATGACTTCGTCAAGGCATTCTCTCATTAAGAGGGACATTCGGATGAGTAACCTTAAGCATCCTCCCAGCGAAAAACCTGCAATCCTAGAGTTCGTGAACTCCTTTTAGGACTATGCCCCCCTGGGGGAGTCTCCCGTGCCATCTGTTCCTGACAGGAGAAAACTGCAATTGGACACTTTGTCCCAGTTGTCGTAGCCGATAACTTAGGCCGACGTGGTTGAAAGAAAAGGCGCTGGAGCCCTGCAGGGTCTGGAAGAAAGCGCCTTGGAGGAGTGAAACCGGAAGTCGATTTACTCCGCACAGCAGCTCTCTAAGTCTCTGTCCTTGGGCACAAACAAACTCTTCTCAAGGATGGAAGGGTGTCTGAGGTCGTCGACCTCCACAGATGAGACACCCGAAGGAAGCCCTCAGTCAGCGTGTCCAGATGGTACAACATCGAGCTTGTCCGCAAGTTAGATACTTAACGACGAAAGGCCAAGGTGCCTGAGCTCGAGAGGAGGAAAGTACCCTTGATCTTCCTGTAGCTTCCTTGAACCAAACCTCGGGCCGTAACCGAGGAGGGAAAGAACCTGGTAAGCTCCCAGAGGAAGAGGTAAGCAGTCACCCCTTGTCCGATGGAGAAATCTCGAACGGAAAGCCCCCCCCGCCAAAAATCCTTCCAGGGAATGACGGGGAAGGGCTAACCCAGGTTCAGGAATAGAGGAGTGTTGCTCAGATCTCCCTAAGTTTCTCCTATTCTTGCAAGTGCCATGCTCTGTGTTTACGGGGTGAGACAGTGTTCTGGAAATATGCTCCAGAAGAACTCGCCAGGCTGGTCATGCTGCGAAAACCCCATTGGGAATCGTGGTCGCAATTGCCCTGGAGCTCGCGCGACGGGAATTCCTGGTGGTCGGCGGGCGATAACCCATAGACGAGCAATGGATACTGCAAGAAATAAGCCGACATTTGTGCGAAGAAACACTGTAGGTTCGCGCGATGGAAAAAAACCGTTGGTTCGCGCGTGGGCGAACATTGGAGAGCATGAGCGTAGACGTGCAGGCACGTGGGCATGTGGGCATGTGGGCGCGCAGGCGAGTGGTCGCGCGGTTGCACGGGCGAGCGGTCGCGCGGTTGCACGGGCGAGCGGTCGCGCGGTTGCGCGGGCGAGCGGTCGCGCGGTTGCGCGGGCGAGCGGTCGCGCGGTTGCGCGGGCGAGCGGTCGCGCGGTTGCGCGGGCGAGCGGTCGCGCGGGCGCGCGGGCGAGCGGTCGCGCGGGCGCGCAGGCGAGCGGGCGCGCAGGCGAGCGGGCGCGCAGGCGAGCGGGCGCGCAGGCGAGCGGGCGCGCAGGCGAGCGGGCGCGCAGGCGAGCGGTCACGCAGGCGAGCGGTCACGCGGGCGCGCAGGCGAGCGGTCACGCGGGCGCGCAGGCGAGCGGTCACGCGGGCGCGCAGGCGAGCGGTCACGCGGGCGCGCAGGCGAGCGGTCACGCGGGCGCGCAGGCGAGCGGTCACGCGGGCGCGCAGGCGAGCGGTCACGCGGGCGCGCAGGCGAGCGGTCACGCGGGCGCGCAGGCGAGCGGTCACGCGGGCGCGCAGGCGAGCGGTCACGCGGGCGCGCAGGCGAGCGGTCACGCGGGCGCGCAGGCGAGCGGTCACGCGGGCGCGCAGGCGAGCGGTCACGCGGGCGCGCAGGCGAGCGGTCGTGAGGGTGGGCAGGTGGATGAGAGTGAGTCCGAGGCGGCGAACGCAAGCGTTAGCGCGATGGCGAGGAAACGCGCTGCCGCGTGGGCGAGGAGGACTGCTGGCGATATGGATCAACAAGCGATCGGTGGTGAGCTGGTGAGCGCTAACGCGCAGGTTGGCGATGGCGCGTTGTGATATGCCGACGCGATGGTCGAGCAGTATGCGCAGGTGAGCGATCGTGCAATGGCGAGCAGTATGCGAAGGTGAGCGATCGCGAGCAGTGATCAGCATGCGCAGGGTCGCGCGATGGTGATCAGTATGCGCAGGGTCGCGTGATGGTGATCAGCATGCCAGGGTCGCGCGATGGCGATCAGCATGCGCAGGTTAGCGGTCGCGCGATGGCGAACAGCATCTGCAGGTGGGCGATCGCGCGATGGCGAACAGCATCTGCAGGTGGGCGATCGCGTGATGGCGAACAGCATACGCAGTTGAGGGTCGCGCGATGGTGATCAGCATGCGCAGTGTTGAGCGATGGTGATCAGCATCCGCAGGTGTGTGGTCGCGCAATGGCGATCAGCATCCGCAGTTGAGGGTCGTGCGATGGCGATCAGCATTCGCAGGTGAGGGTCGCGCGATGGCGATCAGCATCCGCCGTTGAGGGTCGCGCGATGGCGATCAGCATTCGCAGGTGAGGGTCGCGCGATGGCGATCAGCATCCGCCGTTGAGGGTCGCGCGATGGCGATCAGCATCCGCCGTCGAGGGTCGCGCGATGGCGATCAGCATCCGCCGTTGAGGGTCTCGCGATGGTGATCAGCATCCGCAGTTGAGGGTCGCGCGATGGTGATCAGCATCCGCCGTTGAGGGTCGCGCGATGGTGATCAGCATCCGCCGTTGAGGGTCGCGCGATGGTGATCAGCATCCGCAGTTAAGGGTCGCGCGATGGTGATCAGCATCCGCCGTTGAGGGTCGCGCGATGGTGATCAGCATCCGCAGTTGAGGGTCGCGCGATGGTGATCAGCATCCGCCGTTGAGGGTCGCGCGATGGTGATCAGCATCCGCCGTTGAGGGTCGCGCGATGGCGATCAGCATCCGCAGTTGAGGGTTGCGCGATGGCGATCAGCATCCGCAGTTGAGGGTTGTGCGATGGCGATCAGCATCCGCAGTTGAGGGTCGCGCGATGGCGATCAGCATGCGCAGGTGAGATAGTAGCTGGCGAACCATGTTCCTTCAGAAGTGATGGAGAACGTTGGCGTGCCGGCTGTAACACACTTGGGCGATCCGGAGATCACTGGCGAGCTGATGATCGCTGGCGGGCTGATGATCGCTGACGAGCTGATGATCGCTGACGAGCAGAAGGCTACGCGTGGAAGCCTGCGCAAAGAAGAAGAGTCCTTGACCCCGACCTGAACCGAAGTTCTAGATCGCGAGGGCGAACGTGGGCGCACAGGGCGCGTAACGGGAACCAACAGGAACCGCAGGGAAGATCATCTTGAAAGCGCTGACGAACAGGAGAGCGTTGATGAGCAGAAGGGCGCGCAGGGAAACCCTGACACGCAAGGGAAGAAACCCCCGTGGGGGCAACCCTTTGCCCCAAAGGGAACGTTGTCCGCCGGGAGACTGATGTCCGTCGGAAGACCGCTGTCCGTCGGGCATACCGTTGTCCGTCGGGAAGACCGTTGCCCGTCGGAAGACGAGATCAGACTGCTGTCCATCTGCACCAAGGCGGAAGATCGAGAAAAAGGAGTTGTAGGCTGCAAACGGAGATCCAAAAGGGCACCTCAAGCACCCTTATAGGGAGATGAGAGGCCCTTGCGACGAGGCGGACAGTGGGCCTTACGGCGAGGGAGGCCAACAGCAACAGCAACAGCAACAGAAGAAACCTCCGAAGAGGAGTCTCTATGAGTGTACTCTCTCGCAAACGAGAGAGAAACACTTCGTGGAAGAGACTGGTCAGCCAGTGACCTAAAAGGAGCAATCCTCCGAAGAGGAGCTCCTGCAGTTGCCCAGCCCCTTGAGCGAAACTGCAGGTGCGACCGCTCAGCACCAAGAGCATAGTCGCACGAAAAAAAGGCAAGAGAAGAACCCCCCAAAAGGGGAAAAACTCAAGCCTGGACAGGAAAAACTTCCCTCGGAAGGAAAGTTATCCGCCCAAGGAGGCAAGCCTCCTGACTGTTCTAAAATGAACTGGAGAGCTGTCCGTCGATACGGGAGTACTACCAGTAGAAGGAGACACGCCCCTGACGAAAATACAAGGGGGGAGGCAGCAACAGCCGAATCCCCAGGACTCAACCAGACAGCTCACACCGTTGCTATATTACAGAAACGAACTAGATCGGTAACTGTAAAAAAATAAAACAAATATATTAGTACACATTCATTCCCCCGGGAAGGCTCCGAAGAGGAATCCCCCGAGGGAAAGGAACAAAAATTACACAACAGGCACGTGCCCTCACAACCACTTACACTCGCGGAAGGAGAGCTGTAACCAAAACAGAATTATAACAATTATAATTATGTAACTATGTAATTATGTAATTTAAAAATGAATGAACACTAAAGAAAGAACGAAAAGCCCGAAAGGAATCGTTCTACAAGCTGAAAAACAAAAAACAACTACAATTAGATTCATAACTAATTGATACAAACGTACGGCGTAGCAACCCCCCACACGGAAAGGAAGCTAGGCTACAAGGGCGTAGTAAAACGTAGTAAAAGGGGTGAACGACCTCAAGAGAGAGAGAGAGAGAAAGACATAAGTCAAACTCGATCGCCACCCATAAAATACGCCGTGGTGGCCTAACTGCCGAGGCTTCCACGTAGATATCGTACACTACACACACACATCTGAAAAGGAAACTTACTTATTTCTATACTCAAATATATATACAAACATGAAAACATGTTTACATATATATTGAGTAAAAGAAAAGTAAGCGATTAAGTAAAGACAAAACAGACAATGGCTGCCAAGCGAGGACCAAGACAGAGACGTCTGTCACAGTCCGAGCCAAAAGTTAAAGTGAGTATTCACCTGTGTGTGAGGGGGAGGAGGGGTAGCTAGCTACCACTCCCCTACCCCCCCGCTAACTAGCGAGGGGGTAATACACCCTCGTTAAAATTCTAATGGCTCGCCATTTCAGCTGCGCTAAAAGTAATACCCTTTGTAAATAGCGTGGTTTGTATTTCAGTTACGGAACAAATATCAAAGTATGTGAACTAACGAGTAAAATATCAAAGTATGTGAACTAAGGAGTAAAAATATCAAAGTATGTGAACTAACGAGTAAAATATCTAAGTATGTGAACTAACGAGTAAAAATATCAAAGTATGTGAACTAAGCAGTAAAAATATCAAATTATGTTTACTAAGGAGTAAAAATATCAAAGTATGTGAACTAACGAGTAAAAATATCACAGTATGTGAACTTACGAGTAAAATATCAAAGTATGTGAACTAACGAGTAAAATATCAAAGTATGTGAACTAAGGAGTAAAAATATCAAAGTATGTGAACTAACGAGTAAAATATCAAAGTATGTGAACTAACGAGTAAAAATATCAAAGTATGTGAACTAAGCAGTAAAAATATCAAAGTATGTGAAATAAGGAGTAAAAACATCAATGTACGTGAACTACCAAGTAAAAATATCAAAGTATGTGAACTAACGAGTAAAAATATCAAAGTATGTGAACTAACGAGTAAAAATATCAAAGTATGTGAACTAAATAATAAAAATATCAAAGGATGTGAACTAAGCAGTAAAAATATTAAAGTATGTGTACTAAGGAGTAAAAATATCAAAGTATGTGAACTAACGAGTAAAAATATCAAAGTATGTGTACTAAGGAGTAAAAATATCAAAGTACGTGAACTAAGGAGTAAAAATATCAAAGTACGTGAACTAACGAGTAAAAATATCAAAGTATGTGAACTAAATAATAAAAATATCAAAGGATGTAAACTTAGCAGTAAAAATGTCAAATTATGTGAACTAAGGAGTAAAAATATCAAAATATGTGTACTAAGGAGTAAAAATATCAAAGTACGTGAACTAATGAGTAAAATATCAAAGTATGTGAAATAAGGAGTAAAATATCAAAGTATATGAACTAAGGAGTAAAAATATCAAAGTACGTGAACTAACAAGTAAAAGAAAAAAGAAATATTAGTTTTGCATAATTATAACATGTAAAAAAACCTTATTTACTTACTCATTAAATGGCTTTCTGATTGGAAAATACTTCTCTGGCGTTAAATAGGGTGGAGGGAAATCATACTCGTAAACAGGCTCACGCATATCTGTAAAAAGAGGTTGAAGTAAAATAGGCATTTCAAACTTTGTTTCTTAATAGAATAATTGAGAAAACAATTCTATAAATATATAAAGTTTTTCCGTCTCCCAGGTTCCTAGCAGTAACACTTTTCTCTGCCTTTTAACCCTTTTACCCCCAGGCTATTTGGAACTTTCCAACCCTAAACACCCAGGTGTTTTTTTTTTTTTTTTTCAAGCACATTTTGCAATATTTTTTTTTAAATTGATCTAACAGCCTTAATTTTCATCATAAAGAGGTCAGGTTGGTCTCGTTCTTTTGGAAAATGCCTGAAGTTTCTCATAAAGTTATCGAAAATATGCAAAAAAAAAAATGTAAATAGCATTTTTTTGCAAGGACGTACCAGTACGTCCATGGGGGTAAAGGGATGAGTTTTGTGAAACGTACCAGTACGTCCATTGGGGGTAAAAGGGTTAATTTTGGTCTACTTTCTTGTCTCTATTCGTAATTGCTTGCCTAACTTTAATATTTTTCATGCTTTAGTTATCATTTTTCAAACTATACAAACATTCATATAGGAAAATCCTAGAAGACTTGCAATGCAAAGTATCCCCAGTATATATATATATTATTACTATTGCCTCATACTTCGCGCTTCATAGTCCTCAGCCATGTAGGTCTGGGTCTTCCATCTCTTCTAGTGCCTTGTGGAGCCCAGCTGAACGTTTGGCGAACTAATCTCTCTTGGGGAGTGCGAAGAGCATGCCCAAACCATTTCCATCTACCCCTCATCATGATCTCATGATGGAGAATGGAGAAGATTGAATTCAAACCTCAAGATAGAGACGACTGGCGAAATCTAACCGAGGCCCTTTACGTCAATAGGTATGGGAGGAGAGGATGATAATGACTTGCCTCAAACAAATACTGATCAATTGAATCACAAGCACGCTTGTAGGACATAAATCAAAGTTATTATCATAGCCTTCTATGACATAGCACAGTAATTACAAGCTTTCTGAATAAGGTCTAGAATAAGTGTTCAGATAGGAAATTCCTTCTTTCTCTACTATACGACAGGGTATAAGCAGGAAAGTACTAAGAGTTCTTTGCCAAGTCTTTTTAGCCACTGTTGGATTGTTCAACATCTCTTTTTCCACCTGCTGCCTTTGGTTTCTCCATAACTATAAAACTAATATTTAAAATCCCCAAATAAAATGATAAACATAATCATATTTCATATGCAGATATTTCAAAGGATATTTTTTCAGATGTCGACAAAATGAATCATAACATACTTAATTTTTGGTGGAAAACTTTCATTAAAGTCGAGTCCCAGTCTGACTGGAACCATGAAATGCCTGCTGGAGTCATTTCATCTTGTAGCTCACTGTAGAAATCTAAGGTAGAGAACGTTCGCTCCCGAAGCTCTAAACTGAAAAGAAAACGGAATGTCACATAAGATAATAATTTTACAGACCACGATATCAGAACCGGAGCAAAAGTAAAACATGGAGGACTATAAACAAAATAGTAAAATATGGTCTCACCAGTTTTCTACTTTACTTGAATAAGTTTAGCAACATATTAAGAGGGAAAACTGACGGTGAAAGCAGAACATATATTTTTACTAATAATTAGTATAAAAAAGTCAGGCCAGATCACCGGGTTAACTTTCTTAATTCTCATTTGGGCTAGCTTGAAGGGTTTGTTTTTCATGAATATATAGCAAATATCAAACAGGCTTTAGTTCTCACCCTATTTTTCCATATTGGAGCCCTTAGGCTTATAGCATCTTGCTTTTTCAACTAAGGTTGTAGCTTAGCTTGTAGTAATAATAATAATAATAATAATAATAATGTTATTTTCATTAGTAAAATAAATTTTTGAATATACTTACCCGATGATCATGTAGCTGTCAACTCTGTTGCCCGACAGAAATCTACGGTCGGGATACGCCAGCGATCGCTATACAGGTGGGGGTGTACACAACAGCGCCATTTGTGGTCAGGTACTCCAGTACTTCTTGTCAACACCACCTCAATTTTTTCCTCGGTCCACTGGTTCTCTATGGGGAGGAAGGGTGGGTCAATTAAATCATGATCATCGGGTAAGTATATTCAAAAATTTATTTTACTAATGAAAATAACATTTTTCAATATTAATCTTACCCGATGATCATGTAGCTGATTCACACCCAGGGTGGTGGGTGGAGACCAGCATACATGTTAACAAAGAAGCTAAGTATCCCGTATTTCATTTATTAGTTATTCAAAAATAACATAAAATAAATAAGTACCTGGTAAGGAAGACGACTTGAACCATTACTCTGCCTTTATTAAGTACGTCTTCCTTACTGAGCGTAGCGGTCCTCTTAGGATGCTGAACGACTCTTAGGTGCTGAAGTATAAAGGGCTGCAACCCATACTAAAGGACCTCATCACAACCTTTAACCTCGGCGCTTCTCAAGAAAGAATTGACCACCCGCCAAATCAACAAGGATGTGGAAGGCTTCTTAGCCGACCGTACAACCCATAAAAAGTATTCAAGAGAAAGGTTAAAAAGGTTATGGGATTATGGGAATGTAGTGGCTGAGCCCCCGCCTACTACTGCATTCGTTGCTACGAATGGTCCCAGGGTGTAGCAGTTCTCGTAAAGAGACTGGACATCTTTGAGATAGAATGATGCGAACACTGACTTGCTTCTCCAATAGGTTGCATCCATAACACTCTGCAGAGAACGGTTCTGTTTGAAGGCCACTGAAGTAGCCACAGCTCTCACTTCATGTGTCCTTACCTTCAGCAAAGCAAGGTCTTCTTCCTTCAGATGAGAATGTGCTTCCCTAATCAGAAGCCTGATTTAGTAAGAAACTGAGTTCTTAGACCTTGGAAGAGAAGGCTTCTTGATAGCACACCATAAGGCTTCTGATTGTCCTCGTAAAGGTTATGACCTTTTTAGATAGTACCTAAGAGCTCTAACTGGGCAAAGTACTCTCTCCAGTTCGTTCCCCACCAAGTTGGACAGGCTTGGGATCTCGAACGACTTAGGCCAAGGACGAGAAGGAAGCTCGTTTTAGCAAAAACCGAGCTGCAAGGAACATGTAGCCGTTTCAGATGTGAAAACTATGTTCCTGCTGAAGGCGTGGATCTCACTTACTCTTTTAGCTGTTGCCAAGCACACGAGGAAAAGAGTTTTTAATGTGAGGTCCTTAAAAGAGGCTGATTGGAGAGGTTCAAATCTTGATGACATAAGGAACCTTAGGACCACGTCTAGATTCCAGCCTGGAGTGGACAACCGACGTTCCTTTGAGGTCTCAAAAGACCTAAGGAGGTCCTGTAGATCTTTGTTGGTGGAAAGATCCAAGCCTCTGTGGCGGAAAACCGCTGCCAACATACTTCTGTAACCCTTGATCGTAGGAGCTGAAAGGGATCTTACGTTCCTTAGATGTAACAGGAAGTCAGCAATCTGGGTTACAGTGGTACTGGTTGAGGAAACTGGATTAGCCTTGTACCAGCTTCGGAAGCCTTCCCCTTTAGACTGATAGACTCTGAGAGTGGATGTCCTCCTTGCACTGGCAATCGCTCTGGCTGCCTCCTTCGAAAAGCCCCTAGCTCTTGAGAGTCTTTCGATAGTCTGAAGGCAGTCAGACGAAGAGCGTGGAGGATTGGGTGTACCTTCTTTACGTGAGGTTGACGTAGAAGGTCCACTCCTAGAGGAAGAGTCCTGGGAATGTCGACCAGCCATTGCAGTACCTCTATGAACCATTCTCTCGCGGGCCAGAGGGGAGCAACCAACGTCAGCCGTGTCCCTTTGCGAGAGGCGAACTTCTGAAGTACCCTGTTGACAATCTTGAACGGCGGGAATGCATACAGGTCGAGATGGGACCAATCCAGCAGAAAAGCATCCACGTGAACTGCTGCTGGGTCTGGAATCGGAGAACAATACAACGGGAGCCTCTAGGTTATCGAGGTAGCGAACAGATCTATGGTTGGCTGACCCCACAGGGCCCAAAGTCTGCTGCAAACATTCTTGTGAAGGGTCCACTCTGTGGGGATGACCTGACCCTTCCGGCTGAGGCGATCTGCCATGACATTCATATCGCCCTGAATGAACCTCGTTACCAGCGTGAGCTTTCGATCTTTTGACCAGATGAGGAGGTCCCTTGCGATCTAGAACAACTTCCACGAATGAGTCCCTCCCTGCTTGGAGATGTAAGCCAAGGCTGTGGTGTTGTCAGAGTCCACCTCCACCACCTTGTTAAGCTGGAGGGACTTGAAGTTTATCAAGGCCAGATGAACCGCCAACAGCTCCTTGCAATTGATGTGAAGTGTCCTTTGCTCCTGATTCCATGTTCCCGAGCATTCCTGTCCGTCCAAAGTCGCACCCCAGCCCGTGTCTGATGCGTCCGAGAAGAGACGGCGGTCGGGTTTCTGAACAGCCAAAGGTAGACCTTCCTTGAGAAGAAAGCTGTTCTTTCACCACGTTAGAGTAGACCTCCTCTCTTCGGAAACAGGAACTGAGACCGTCTCTAGCGTCATGTCCTTTATCCAGTGAGCAGCTAGAAGATACTGAAGGGGGCGGAGGTGGAGTCTCCCTAACTCGATGAACAGGGCCAGCGATGAAAGTGTCCCTGTTAGACTCATCCACTACCTGACTGAGCATCGGTTCCTTCTCAGCATGCTCTGGATGCATTCTAGGGCTTGGTAGATACTTGGGGCCGACGGAAAAGCCCGAAAAGCTCGACTCTGAAGCTCCATACCCAGGTAGACAAAGGTCTGGGATGGGACGAGCTGGGACTCCTCTAAATTGACCAGGAGGCCCAGTTCCTTGGTCAGATCCATAGTCCATCTGAGATTCTCCAGACAGCGACGACTTGTGGGAGCTCTTAAAAGCCAGTCGTCTGACGGAGCCGGACACAAGATCATGGTACTGCTGCACAGTCTGTGAACTGTCAACCATGGGGAAGCGAGGAAGTACAGCGACAACCCGAAACTGTCTAGACTGTCTGGGTAGTACAGACAACTCCTTATCGGGTTGCTGAGGTTGCCGCACTGCGTCACAACAAGTCCCCTCTGCTGGTTGTTGAACGTCTTCCCAGTGACACACTGACTCCGTAAACAAAAAATCCTCTAACAAGGACTAAGCTTGGACTGCATGTCTTGCAACAAAGCTCAAGGTCTATGGGAGCAGGTGTGGCAACAGACGGGGTTAGCGAATGAAGCGGAACCATTACCCTCCCTGGAAGCATGTGCTTAAATAAAAGTCCATAGGAGGCTAAGCAGCTTAAGGCTCCTCTCCAAATGACAGAGTCCTCAAGGGAATATCAGAAGGAGGGAGAATAGCACTTTCTCATCTACAGGAACCATATCCGAGAAAAGCTAAGTTCTCTCAGTGAGGGTTTCACTGGTGCAAAAGCAGCAGACCAGAAGGCAACGTTATGAAACTGCTTGACAGTCTTGTGAGTTGGCAACAACCAAAGATGTGTGACTGAGGAGCATGCGGTAAGGTATGCAGAGCATGCGGTAAGGTATGCAGAGCATGCTGTAAGGTATGCAGAGCATGCTGTAAGGTATGCAGAGCATGCTGTAAGGAATGCAGAGCATGTTGTAAGGTATGCAGAGCATGCTGTATGCAGAGCATGCTGTATGCAGAGCATGCTGTAAGGTATGCAGAGCATGCTGTAAGGAATGCAGAGCATGCTGTATGCAGAGCATGCTGTAAGGTATGCAGAGCATGCTGTAAGGTATGCAGAGCATGCTGTATGTAGAGCATGCTGTATGTAGAGCATGCTGTAAGGTATGCAGAGCATGTTGCATGGCATGCGGCTTATGCTGCATGGGATGAGGCTCATGCTGCATGGGATGAGGCTCATGCTGCATGGTATGAGGCTCATGCTGCATGGGATGAGGCTCATGCTGCAAGGGATGAGGCTCAGGCCGCATGGGTTGAGGAGGATGCCGCATAGTATGAGGCTCCTGCCTCATGGGTTGAGGAGGTTGCCGCATAGCATGAGGCTCCTGCCTCATGGGTTGAGGAGGATGCCGCATAGCATGAGGCTCCTCATAGCATGAGGCTCCTCATAGCATGAGGCTCCTGCCTCATGGGTTGAGGAGGATGTCGCATAGCATGAGGCTCCTCATAGCATGAGGCTCCTGCCTCATGGGTTGAGGAGGATGCCACATAGCATGAGGCTCCTCATAGCATGAGGCTCCTGCCTCATGGGTTGAGGAGGATGTCGCATAGCATGAGGCTCCTCATAGCATGAGGCTCCTGCCTCATGGGTTGAGGAGGATGCCGCATAGCATGAGGCTCCTCATAGCATGAGGCTCCTGCCTCATGGGTTGAGGAGGATGCCGCATAGCATGAGGCTCCTGCCTCATGGGTAGAGGAGGTTGCCGCATAGCATGAGGCTCCTGCCTCATGGGTTGAGGAGGTTGCCTCATAGTGCTGGAACCCGGCAACTCCCGATGCGGCAACTCACGCATGAAAGCAGGAGGCGCAGCAAGAACATGCGTCTGGCAGGGTGGACTGCGCATCGGAGGTGGAGCTCTCACAGGTGGAGGGTGGGAGCAGGCAGCCGCAGTATCTGCTGAGCGCACAACCTCGGCGGGTTGTAGGTTAACAGGCTGCATTGTCAATCTTCCAGCATGATACTCCTGTATGAAGGAGCAAGCTGAGACTGTATAGTCTGCAGCATGGACCACTAGGGTCTATGAAAGACAACAACAAACGGAGCTACTGTCCGTTGAGACTGAGGGTCTAAAACAGCTGGTGCGGCAACAGACAGAGTTACTGCCTGTTGCGGTACCACCTTGCCTCTCTGGGAGGTGTGCAGTTGTCGTACTGCAGCAAGTCCGAACTGACCCAGTGGCAGTGGCTACACCTAGGAGTTGGACTTGCGCGGAAGGGACCGACTTGCACTTAAAAGCTGAAAGATTTGGTCCATGGTTTCTGCGAGAAACCTCTTCCGCAGACGAGGAATAAATGGGCTCTCTCGTCTTTGTGTGGGTGGGGTGATCACGTCGGCTACGTGAGTGGATACACCCGAAACCACGGAGGGAAACGTCTGTTCGTCGATCAAGGCCTGATGAACCCATAAGTCCTTCGACATTACTTCTCCCCTGGGCTTGGGAGCTTGTAAGAGGTCCCAGACTAGGCGAACAACTGGCACGAACAGAGGAACCCTCGAACGCAACACTGTAACACTTTGCGCTTATCACTTTATCACTTTTGATTTTCTGTTTGCACTTATTTCACTGAACTCGAACTTTAAGTGGTTTGTACCTGAAACACGCAATTCTATCCTTCATTAAAAGTTAGTAATTGCGAAAACAGTATTACAATGTAACAGAAAAACATAATGAAAGATAAAGAATTCAGTGGCTGGAAAAGAGACTAAACACTAGATCAAATAAACTACGTTTAAAATCTCTCACCGCATAAAGCCTGGGAACAAGAATAAAACTCTAGAAACGTTTACCTTCTTCCCCTAAAGAGACTAGGGAGAAGAGCAAAAACGATAACAACGTTACCCGCTTGAACGAAACGTTTATCCTCCTCTCTCTCCCTCCGTCTCTATCTCTCTCTCTCTCTCTCTTGACTTAGCACCTGAGAGAAGAGCCCAATTATATATATCGTTAAAACATATTATTGTTAAAGGAAAAAAACTGAAAGATTTCCCAAATAAAAAGTTCCTTTATTAGAATTAAAACCATTTAAGCTAAGAAAGAATGAACAAAACGCTAGAATCGGTTTACTCTTACTGCAACGTGAAACCGTGAATACTCTCTCTCTATCGTAACGATAGAGCGCAAGTTGAACGTTCTGAACGTCAACAACTGCGGAGACAAAACAAAACGTTAGTTCAACTTTGAAAACAGTACGAGACTATCAAAGAAATTCTTTCAAAAACATTAAAATTAAAATAACATAAAATCTTAACAGGTAAAAACGATATGACGGGCTCAATGTTAATTAACTTCGGTTCCAAGAAAAGACCGCCTACTATTAGGAAAGGTCGCATATAAACAAACATAAAAATTAATTTTATAAGTTTATAATAAAAGGAAGTTAATCGAAGAGGCCTATAAAAGGCGGAGAGATATAAAATAAATCTATAACTTTGTTAAGCAAAATTAAGAAAGAGAGTCTATACTCTCTTCGACACCAACACTTCCGTCTAAGGGAAGGGTCGGCCATTTAAAAGTGAAAGAGAGTTCATACTCTCTTCGTCACCAAAATTAAATCAAATTAATTCCAAAAACTTGCTAAGCTAATGTTAAAGCTTCCTGAATAGCGAAGGCTAAACTCTAGAGCAAATACATCACCAAATCGTGAACAATAACTCCAGAATCAACAGCGTATCCAAGTAGGTCTAGCCGGTGGCACGACAGAGGAAAAATTGAGGTGGTGTTGACAAGAAGTACTGGAGTACCTGACCACAGATGGCGCTGTTGTGTACACCCCCACCTGTATAGCGATCGCTGGCGTATCCCGACCGTAGATTTCTGTCGGGCAACAGAGTTGACAGCTACATGATCATCGGGTAAGATTAATATTGAAAAAATAATAATAATAATAATAATAATCATTGTTGTATAGCACTACTCAAAATTTTTACAAGGCTCCTCCCATTTTTCCTTAGTATAAAAGATATCAAGCTAGAAGGATATTCATTTATGTTAACGTGGCTATATTCAATATTATTATTATTATTATTATTATTATTATTATTATTATTATTATTACTTGCTAAGCTACAACCCTAGTTGGGAAAGTAGGATGCTATAAGCCCAAGGGCTCCAACAGGGAAAATAGCCTAGAGAGGAAAGGAAATAAGGAAAAACTACAAGAGAAGTTTAAGAACAATACCAACATTAAAATAAATCTTTCCCATGAAAATCTGAAGTGTAGGGAATAGATATTTAATAGAAGTTATGTAATTTTTTTATTTTTAATTACTTTAACCCTTTTACCCCCAAGTTATTTGGAACTTTCCAACCCTTAACCCCCAGGCATTTTTTTTAAGCCCATTTTGCAGTATATTTTTTTTAAATTGCTCTAACAGCCTTAATTTTTGTCATAGAGAGGTCAGGTTGGTCTCATTCTCTTGGAAAATGCCTGAAATTTCTCAAAAAAATTATCAAAAATATGCAAAAAAAAATGTAAATAGCAGTCTTTTGCAAGGACATACCGGTAAGTCCATGGGGATAAAGGGATGAGTTTTGTGAAACGTACCAGTACGTCCATTGGGGGTAAAAGCGTTAAAAAGCTCTGAAGGTGTATTTTCAACTTAAGTCAAAGAATTTATTATTGCCACAATATTTCTTGATAGGCACCAGGATGAAATATCCACTGAAACTAGACACTAAGGCAAAAGTGTTCCAATTTAAACCCAGCATTATGAAGCTTCATCTGTGGTGGAAATGTGGGAGGTTGGGCTGTGGCACCCTAGCAGTACCAGCTGAACTCGGTTGAGTCCCTTGTTAGGCTGGAGGAACGTAGAGAGTAGAGGTCCCCTTTTTTTTGTTTCATTTGATGATGTCGGCTACCCCCAAAAATTGGGGGAAGTGCCTTGGTATATGTATGTATGTATGTATAAAATAGCTCACTCCTTTCACTCAAAACAAAATAGATTCTTTCACAACTAGCTCGTGTAATCAAAATCACATATGATACTTATGATCTTAGGATATCTTGTATTCATTATTGACTATTCTCGTGTAGTTTACTTATTTCCTTTTTCCACCGGGCTATTTTTCCCTGTTGGAGCCCTTGGCCATATGGCATCCTACTTTTCCAACTAATAATAATAATAATAAGAATAATAATAATAATAATAATAATAATAATAATAATAACTAAATATTTTAAAAAAATGGCATTTACTATACTGTCAGTAGTACTTGCCGCCAAAGAGAATTTCTAAAATATTTTATAAGAAATGTAAGAAACACATATACAGCCAAAAATGAACAGAGAATATGTAAGAGATGACATTAAAATGCAATTAGTTAGTTAATACGATATTCCTACTTACCAAGGAGCTTGTCTTTGGTATTTTGAAAAATCTATAGGTCCCTCTTGCTTATACAAGAGGAACACCATACGCTGATATCCAACCCCTCTGGGCGGGAAGGGCTGCAGGTAGTCACAAATAACATCTCCTTTACTCACATCGCCGCCTGGAATATTTCCCCTGGAAAAAGTTCTAACGTCATATTACAAAATACCAAATATATCTTGAATGTCTTACGATACCAATCATTATTGAAGTGGAAGTATTACATTAAAACCTATGTAAAAGGTATGGGGCATTCTGTATTGTGATACTGTATTTATAATAGCCATTATAAGAAATAATATCCAAGGATACAAAATCATACCCAAAACCAAAATCATATAGTTATTAACCCTTTTACTCCCAGGCTCTTTGGAAATTTCCAACCCTTAACCCCCAGGGGGTTATTTTTTTCCCAGCACATTTTGCAGTATATTTTTTTTAAATTGCTCTAACAGCCTTAATTTTTGTCATAGGGAGATCAGGTTCGTCTCATTCTCTTGGAAAATGCCTGAATTTTCTCAAAAAATTAAAAAAAATATGAAAATAAAATTGTAAATAGCAGTTTTTTGCAAGGACGTACCAGTACGTCCATGGGGGTAAAGGGATGAGTTTTGTGAAACGTACCAGTACGTCCTTTGGGGGTAAAAGGGTTAAGCAAAATTAAAATACAGTATCTTACTTCATATGTATTAGCAAAACCAACAATTTATGAAAAGTCATAAAAGTAAAACCTTGAACACATCATTGTATAGAAGTTTATTCAGACCGATAAGTAAGCCTTCTTGGCCCTTCATGGTTAACTTGTACTTGTTCTTCACTGAGAAGTGAAACTGGAGAATGGTAAGGCCGAGCAAAAATACTCAAGGAAATACTTGTAGATATGAAGGGAAAGGCCGACAGCTATCGAATTGCAGGTTCAAGGGAATGCATAATCTTTTTAGTAGAATAAAAATTAATTGTGGTACAAGGGATACTTTGCGGGCAGTGCCAGGTAGGCACCTTAACCCTTTTACCCGCAGGCTATTTGGAAATTTCCAACCCTTAACCCCAAGGGGGTTATTTTTATCCTCAGCACATTTTGCAGTATATTTTTTTTTAAATTGCTCTAACAGCCTTAATTTTTGTCATAGAGAGGTCAGGTTGGTCTCATTCTCTTGGAAAATGCCTGAATTTTCTCAAAAAATTATCAAAAATATGAAAAAAAAAATGTTATAGCATTTTTTTGCAAGAACGTACCAGTACGTCCATGGGGGTAAAGGGATGAGTTTTGTGAAACGTACCAGTACGTCCTTTGGGGGTAAAAGGGTTAAGCACCAACTGTTGAATTAAATACTTACACAAACCAGTGTAGGCACTCTTTTTCGTTTTCATACAGGTTCCCATCAGGGTTGGTAAGAATTAGGGTCCATAAATCATCAGGTTTGCTTGAAAACTCTACGCGAGGCTGACATGTTGCCTGAAACAATGAAATAAGTTTTTATAGTTTATATGTGAAATATCACAAATTTTTAAGTAATTTGTATTTTTCCTAACATACTTACCTAGAACTACCTTCTTAGGAGTTACTGGTAACTCTACCTAACCGACCAGCTTTTTGTATAGTTTACCCTCTTTCCGTTTTCTACGGGGTCAACCTCAGGCAGTGTGATACGTGCCCTGAGGAGACCTGGGGTCGGGCAGCGTGCTAGCTCAGGTCGAATCGTCAGTAAGTTTCTGGTCGCGGCGTGATCAACATCTCGCCGCGCATATCTATTTTAATGTTGTTACTGTTCTTAAAATATCCTATATCAATTGTTAATTACTTTTCTTATAGCTTCCTTATTTCCTTTCCTCACTGGGCTATTTTCTCTGTTGGAGCCCTACGGCTTAACGCATTCTGCTTTTCCAACTAGGGTTGTAGCTTAGCAAGTAATAATAAGAAAATGGGTAAATACTGTAGTACTTTGAACATACTAATCTTCAAAACTATACATTTTCACTACTTAGATATATAGAATAATAATTTTGTCACTGCAATGTTATTTTGGTCTTGGATTCAAGTAAATCAGATATTTGACAGTTATAGCCAAAAATCGATTCTGACCTTACGGGTCACTGTGACCTTGAAATTGACTCGAGGTAAATCGATCTAATGGTTTTCCTGTAAAGTTCCTAACAAAGAAACAAATAAACAAAAAATCTACAAAAAAACAATACTCCTTACTGGGTAAAAATTTATCTTTTCTAAACTAAATTGAGGTTCACGTGGCTGTCTGATACGACTATTCCTGTAAAATATATAAAATTTTAAAAGTACTGTGTCTTTTTCTTAGCCATATAAACCCAAGTCCTTTAATTAAGAAGATTACTTCGTAATTAGCTTACAAAGTTCATTGCTGTACAGCCGGAACCTCATAACTTGGTAATAACCTCAGAGGCATTATCATGATCATACCCACTATAATCCACTTATCAAGTTTTCCTTAGCTTTCCCCTTAACTAAAAGAAGCCTTTATATAATAGTGTTCAAGAAGTCTCTTCAAAGTGAGCATTAGAGCCCCATTACCCTCTTGTCACACCACACAAAAGTCGGTTATCGTTCAAAATACTTGCTATGGAGAGAATTTTTTAACATCCTGTATTTAGAGTCACTGATTTTACATGTTACAGCTGCAACTTGAACATATTGCTCCACAGAGAAACTGGCAAACTTTCACATTCAGGAAAAAAATTCTCCATATCGCATTGCTGCCTTCAACGCAAAAAACAAAAATAATGCAATGAACCCATTCAACAATTAATACAAGAATGCATATCAAAGCCAGTAGAATACATTCCCAATCAAGGTTAATTATCTGGATCATAGACGAGGTAGCAGCAGTAGGGGATTCAGCATTATGAAGCTTCATCTGTGGTGGATAATGTGGGAGGGTGGGCTGTGGCACCCTAGCAGTACCAGCTGAACTCTGTTGAGTCCCTTGTTAGGCTGGGAGGAACGTAGAGGGTAGAGGTCCCCTTTTTTGTTTTTGTTTCATTTGTTGACGTCGGCTACCCCCCAAAATTGGGGGAAGTGCCTTGGTATATGTATGTATGTATGTATGTATAGACATAGCTAAGTGAATCTTTCATAGCATCGACGAGAGGGCTGAAATGTTTGTGGCCATTAAGGCATTCCTAAGCTTGTTGTTGCCTTATACCATAATATATTTTCCATACTTCACTAGAAGGTGCAAAACTTATGGAAAAAGAAAATGGGAAATTTTTAAAATTTTAGGATAAATATAAAAATTTAACAAGCTTCAAGAGGGAAGCCATATTAAGTTCAAGTGAGATTCATTGAAAAAAATGGAAACTGCTACATGACTGTTCAAATGGACAAACTGAATTCATTACTATAAATAGTTACTTCAATGTATGGTAAAAGAAGTTACATAAAGCCCCCTTATTACAATAACTCTTTATACATGTTTTATCTCATTATAACCAAAGTAGGTTTTATAATGTTGCTTACTTATTTTTCACACACAAGATGACCCTAAAGGTTCTTTGCAGCGTCTCTCAGACAACAGTTCCATCACATTCTGCCTTTTTAATTTTCCCTAACCCTTTTGGATGCCTCCCACCACGCTGTCCAACTTATTTGAATTTTTATCTTGCATCAATTTTCACCTCTTATTCAAGAAAAAATCCTTTAAGTAAACACTATGAGAGTCTAGAAATGACTCCATTGTTATAATGAACTAATTTAGAATTATAAGTAGTCTCCCACAATGGATAATGGGGGAGGGTAGGCTGTGACACCCTAGCAGTACCAGCTGAACTCGGTTGAGTCCCTTGTTAGGCTGGGAGGAACGTAGAGAGTAGAGGTCTCCTTATTGTTTTTGTTTCATTTGTTGATGTGGGCTACCCCCCAAAATTGGGGGAAGTGCCTTTGTATATGTATGTATCATTAAAGAGGTTAGACGAAGATTTGGAAGGAGACAAAAGAGAATGGATGGGGAGTAGAGACCAGAAAGTAAGGTAATCAAACTGAGGTAGAGAAAGAGGATGAAATCACTTGAGCAGTACCACAACACTACAGAAATATTACTGGTAAATTGCTGCCACAACAAAATTCAGCCAGAATTTTTATGTTGAACACACTGACATAAGCACCTCTTCAGTTTATTTATGACGCACCTATTTTAACGTTGTTACTGATCTTAAAATGTTTTATATTTCTTAGCAATTACTTATAGTTTATTTGTTATTTTCTTATTTCCTTTCCTCACTAGGCTACTATCCTGGTTAGAGCCCTTGGACTTGTAGCATTATGCTTTTCCAACCAGGGTTGTAGCTTGGCAATTAATGATGATGATAATAATAATAATAAAAATAATAATAAAAATAATAATAATAATAATAATAATAATAATAATAATAATAATAATAATAATAATAATAATAATAATACATGAACTTTACATTAAAACTTTTTGTTTTAGTTTTAGTATAAGGCCAATAAAAGGTAACAGTACATTACTTTACCACCATGATTTCAGGTCAAGATGTATGAAAATAAAACGTCATAAATGTACCACAATAAAAAATTAACGTCATTAAAGAATGGGAGAATGAACAGAATTATAATCAAATACTAAATAGATCGGTAAAAATCAGAATACCCTGTATACTGTAAAGTAAACCGAAGTGTAAGTAGAGCATTCAGTCCACATATCTACCAACAAAACCTTTTACAAAAGGAATGTTCAACAATTACAGCGATGTATTCGACTACAGGAAAATGATAATAAAGGGATTTTGAAGAAGGAAAAATCTATTTCTGGGCGAGGAACCTGTGTCGCCCAGTGAAATGCTCCTCTAGCACCATTTCTAAGGCATAGTTATTGCTAAATATACCAGAGAAAAAAGGGATGCTACCATTTCACTCATTTCAAAAGCTATCCTGTATTTTTTTTTAAACTTTAAGCTGGTGTTTACGGACCCACATTTCACACAAACTGGTTAGAATTCAAGGACATCATTATATACAAGGGTCCTTTCATTTTACCAGTGACAAAACTCCAACTACTATACTTGCATCAATAAACTGTTGAGAGAATGGAAAATGGCTGTCTGCTAAAGAAGGTGATGAATGCAAGAGTTGATGATGGGAGAAGTACAAGAGGAAGGCCAAGGTTTGGGTGGATGGATGGTGTGAAGAAAGCTCTGGGTGATAGGAGGATAGATGTGAGAGAGGCAAGAGAGCGTGCTAGAAATAGGAATGAATGGCGAGCGATTGTGACGCAGTTCCGGTAGGCCCGGCTGCTTCCTCCGGTGCCTTAGATGACCGCGGAGGTAGCAGCAGTAGGGGATTCAGCATTATGAAGCTTCATCTGTGGTGGAATTGTGGGAGGTTGGGCTGTGGCACCCTAGCAGTACCAGCTGAACTCGGCTGAGTCCCTGGTTAGGCTGGAGGAATGTAGAGAGTACTGTAGTCCCCTTTTTGTTTCTTTGTTGATGTCGGCTACCCCCCAAAATTGGGGGAAGTGCCTTGGTATATGGATGGATTACTTACTCGAAAAAACAATGAAGATAAATTCTGACTAATAAAGAAGGCTGCATATCAGTAAACAAAGAAAATTGTAAACAATTTTTTATACTAAAATAAACAGTAATATCAAATTAAGAATGTACTGTACATGATTACCTCAGCAGGCTTGATAGTGTTCCCTCTGTATACAACAGATTCAGTATCGCCATTATAATCATAAGTGATCGTCAGGTATACGTAAGGATTGAAATACGCTAGGCCAAATAAGTCGGAAAATATTCCATAGTGCTCGGCCAACGTTCTCAACTGCAGAGGGGCAGTTGTCGTTTCCCATTCCTGCTGAACTGCGTCGAGATCAACTTTTACTGAAAAAGAGGAATTTATATTATGCAATGTGAAGTTAAATTAATAATACAGTATATAATGTCCCCAACTTACAAGCATTCGACTTTGAACATTCTGGGATATAAACACAAATCTAACTGAAAATAAAAATAAACAAATACTGTGATAAAACTATATCTTTTTCATTTAACCCTTTTACCCCCAAAGGACGTACTGGTACGTTTCACAAAACTCATCCCTTTACCCCCATGGACGTACCAGTACCTCCTTGCAAAAAACTGCTACAGTGATGCCTCAGGATACGAAATTAATCCGTTCAGGATGCGGTTTCGTATCCTGATATTTTCGTATCCTGAGTCGTGTTTTACATGTAAATAGCCTAATCCGTTCCAAGCCTTATAAAAAGTCACCCTTTCTTTCATAAACACGCTAAACTGTAGTAATAAACATGCAATGCAGCTATTTCTATAATTCAATAATTAACACAACCGTTAAAAACAGCCTAATCCATTCCAGAAACCACTATGAGATTATTCAATAATGTAGTTATAGCCAAGTTATCCCCCCCAAGCCCAAAGAAAACGGTCCGTTTTCTTTACTACTGTATAAAAGTTACGGTACTGTATGTACGTAAAGCATTTAGATCAGTGAAGGTGTATTGTTACCTGTACGTACACCTAAATTAATGATTGATACATGTACACTCTGAAAAAAAGGTTACAGTTAATTAGTGTAACAAAAAAGTTGAAACTTACCTTTTGATTGAGACGATGTCCGATAGCGAAGTCGCGGCAGAGGAGGATGGCATAAGGCAGAAAACGTAACAAGTGACAGACTACTTACAGTAATTTACACACCTAACACATTAACACTTAAACTTTACGAAATAAAAAAATGGAAGAAATAATTAACACTTAACATTACGTATGGAAAACTATAAAATGAAAGAAAAAATTACTTTAACACTTAACGGTAACATAAAACTTAAAATTGAATTTTTTTTTTTTTTGCTTTTTTATAACTTTACGTTTTTCTTATTTTCTAAATCTCTTCTACTTCTTCATCACTTTCTTTTTTCTGTTTCTTTTCTTTACTTTCACCTTCTAATTCTTCATCCCTTCCTCTTTTCTGTTTCTTTTCTTCACTTTCACCTTCGTCTTGGTCTACTAATACCGCTGGCCTCTTTAATAAGAAACTATCCATTGAAGCTTGTTTCTGCCTACTTTTCAACACATTTCTAAAATGCGTTAGGCAAACGTAATATAATACACTACGTAACAAGTGACAGACTACGTACAGTAATTTACACACTTAACACATTAACACTTAAACTTTACGAAATGAAAAAATGGAAGAAATAATTAACACTTAACATTACGTATGGAAAACTATAAAATGAAAGAAAAAATTACTTTAACACTTAACGGTAACATAAAACTTAAAATTGAATTTTTTTTTTTTTTCTTTTTTATAACTTTACGTTTTTCTTATTTTCTAAATCTCTTCTACTTCTTCATCACTTTCTTTTTTCTGTTTCTTTTCTTTACTTTCACCTTCTAATTCTTCATCCCTTCCTCTTTTCTGTTTCTTTTCTTCACTTTCACCTTCGTCTTGGTCTACTAATACCGCTGGCCTCTTTAATAAGAAACTATCCATTGAAGCTTGTTTCTGCCTACTTTTCAACACATTTCTAAAATGCGTTAGGCAAACGTAATATAATACACTACGTAACGTTATATACAGTCTATGTATAGTAAACACTAATACAGTACAGTGCACAGTAACGAATGTTTATTAACGATAACACGTGGCGTACGAATGTACTGTATATTAACACTAAGTCAAACAAGCGAAAGCACACAATGTCTGTTAACGATACCGCGGTCGGGACGAAAAGAGAGAGAGAGATGAACGCCCGTGCGTAGGCAAGCTGGGATAGTTGCCGACCAATAGGAAAGCAGGATCTTATGGCGTCAGCTAGCGTCTGAGTAGGGAGATAACCAATGGGTGAGCGGGAGGCTGTAAGTGAGTCTACCCAAGTTCAAAGTCAGGCGGCGAGCGCTTTTTAAAATTACTCTCGGCGAAGAGTTGGGATCTCGTAAGGTTTTCGTATCCTGAAATTTTATCCGTATCCTGGGGCATAAAAATCTTCGAATCAATTTTCGCATCCTGAATTTTTCGTAAGCAGAAACTTTCGTATCCAGAGGTATCACTGTATTTAAAAATTTTTTTGCATATTTTTTATATTTTTTTGAGAAACTTCAGGCATTTTCCAAGAGAATGAGACCAACCTGACCTCTCTATGACAAAAATTAAGGCTATTAGAGCAATTTTTAAAAAATATACTGCAAAATGTGCTTGAAAAAAAATAACCCCTGGGGGTTAAGGGTTGGAAATTTCCAAATACCCTGCGGGTAAAAGGGTTAAATACAATGAGCAAAACAAAATTTGTAATAACCTGTTAGAATGCTAGAATTTTATATACCAAATGCACAGAAGAAGTTCAAGGAATATCGAAATACTGATCAAATACTTACACAACCTCTTCTTTGCGAGTTTTTCCAAGTTTTTATCTCTCTTGTTGCTTTTCACCTTCTCCAGTCGCTCCGTTACAATTTCCTTTCGGGATTTTCTGTCCAACGAAAATCCTATGTTGACTGGTGTGTACAATTCTGGATCTTTCTTGGTTTCATCTCTCGCTATTGGGAAAAAATTTTACTTGTTAAACATTGCAGGATTATTTAACCTTAGTATTCTCAACGGAGTTTATAGTCTAATAAGACCACTTTCAATAAAAAAAAAAATTATAAATAAAGATTTCCTGCACTCTGAAAGTGAAATTAATGGCAGACAAATAAAAAAATGTATTTTCATGCTCAAAATCTACTAACTTTAAATAGCTTTTAAAGCCAATACTGTATATTTAATTCTCCAAAAAAACTTCTTTAGGCATGTTACACTTAAAATGCAAATAAACATTACTGTAATATGCTCTTCATGTCCGTAAAAGAATTAAATAACTAAATTAAACATTATTTTGCACATGAAATTAATCTTAAAGTTAAGAAAGTTATCAAAATCTTATATATTTAAAGTAATCATGTACTATTTATAATCTACCGAGACATTTCAAACATAGTCAATGGTAAAGAAGGACTTTTATTAGATTGGTGGGAGTTGCCAGGTATAAATTCATGACGAGAACTGATGTATCCTAAGTATTACACGAACGACTATATATTTAACGATCACTTTTCCCCGTTTTATGAATTTATGACCGCTACCAATGTTGCACTCCCCAAGAGAGATTAGTTCACAAAACGTTCAGTTGGGCTCCACAATGCACTAGAAGAGTTGAAAGACCCAGGCCTACATGGCTGAGGACTATGAAGTGCGAAGTAGGAGATGATGAATGGAAAAGTACTGAATTAAAGCTCAAGGTAGAGATGAATGGTGAAATTTAACAGAAGCCTTTTGCGTCAATAGGCGTGGGAGGAGATGATGATGATGATGATGATGATGATGATGATGATGATCAATGAACAGAGATAGAGACGACAGGCGAAATCTAACCGAGGCCCTTTGCATCAATAGGCGTAGGAAGAGATGATGATGATGAGGATCAATGTTACGAATCCTCAAACCCCTATAAACAGTATAATTATAAGGAAATCCAAAATGGATACTGTACCAGGATTTTTAAAGGAGCAATGAAATATACGGATATCACAGGGCTGTAGCCTAAATTCATCTTTCCTAGCCTAACCAAGACCACCAGAGCCAAATTTGACACTGAGGCTTTGACCTTCTGAACAACCCAACCTAATCTGACCTCAAGTGTCCTGGGTCATATACAGTAATGCAGTAGCATACTAGATCCCAACCTTGCTTTCCCGACCCTAACAAACTAGACTACCAGATCTTGCATAATCAGTCTCTCTCTAATAATAATTCACAGTGAAAATGCCTTACTTTAAGATTGGGATTTGCCTTTGCTGTTGAATTTGCAACTACTGTACAGTACTTTAACCCTTTTACCCCTAAAGGACGTACTGGTACGTTTCACAAAACTCATCCCTTTACCCCCATGGACATACCGGTACGTCCTTGAAAAATAAATGCTATAAAAATTTCTTTTTTCATATTTTTGATAATTTTTTTGAGAAAATTCAGCCATTTTCCAAGAGAATGAGACCAACCTGACCTCTCTATGACAAAAATTAAGGCTGTTAGAGCAATTTTAAAAAAATATACAGCAAAATGTGCTGGGGAAAAAATAACCCTTTGGGGCTTAAGGGTTGGAAATTTCCAAAGAGCCTGGGGGTAAAAGGGTTAACATCAGAATTCAATTAATGGAATTTCTAATAAATCGTTGCCATTATTTTTCATACTAATTCTCAGAGGTTACTGCATATTACTGGTTTCTCAATCCAGGTAACTCGTATAATCTACCAGGGGAGTGCATATCAACTACGGGTTTTTGATAGGTACTGTATCAATAATGTTCGAAACACCTTAAAATATACCGCCTGCAAGTCTGATTTTATGTGATTTAAAACAACTTTATTAAAATGACAAATTCGTAGATAATTTGTATTTTTCCTAACTATACAAACCTTAGCTATTTACATGGGGTAATTACTTCGGCGTCGCTGAATGACGAGCCATAAGAGTTTTAATGAGGGTTTACTACCCCGCCGCTAGTTAGCGGGGGGTAGGGAGGGGTAGCTAGCTAACCCCCCGCCCTCACACACACCGGTGAATGCTTCACTTTGCTTAGAGGTAGGACTTATCCCGGGGGACAGGGCTGGCGGGCAAATATGTGTAAATAGCTAAGGTTTGTATAGTTAAGAAAAATGCAAATTATCTACGAATTTGTCATTTGTTCCGTAACTGAAATACAAACCAAGCTATTTACATGGAGTGACTCAACCCTTAGGAAGGGAGGTAAGTCCCTGCCATACTGGCTTTGGCTTGCCCGGGGACTCCAAATTCGAGTGTGTAAGTACTCAAGAAATAAGTTGTCCCTTCTCCTCGCTGGCATGCTGTGAAACTGCTGCGGCCTACATAAGCTGTGTGTGAAGGTGAAAAGTGACTCGTCCTAGGAAGTTGACCTGGAGTTCTTCAGATGGAAATCTAGGCTAGGACTCTCCCAATACCACCTCGTCAGGGTATGGGGACATGACAGTATTACACTTAATACTAGGAACACAAGGGAGCATGGCTTACCTGCAGAGGTTCGAGGTCAGCTGTGCAGAGAACCCAGGATGCTGCTTTCTCCAAGGGAGGAGAGGATGAAGAAAAGAATAAGGGCCAGACAGATCTTTTCATTCACGCAGACTAAAACCGGGTAACAATGCCCTCAACCTTCTGCTACTTGTCCATTAAGGAGCCTGAGGTTAGACCAGCTGTTGTGCAGCCACCACAGGGCCGATAGAGAACGTATCGAGCCTCCTGTGTGTCACGTCTTGCAGGTAGTGGGCCGTGAAGGTGGTCTGACGCTTCCACACTCCAGGTTGAAGAACCTGCGTCACTGGATAATTTTTCTTGAAGGCTAGGGACGTAGCTATGCCCCTGACATCATGCGCTCTAGGGCAACGTGACGGAGAAGGGTCTGGATTCAAGGCCAGATGTATCACCTTGCGAATCCAGGGCGAGATGGTATTCCTGGTGACCCTCCTCTTCGTCTTCCTGGTGCTCACAAACAGGGCTCGCACCTGGGGACGAACTGCAGCTGTTCTTTTAAGATACAACCTCAGACTCCTCACTAGGCACAGTAGGTGATGGTCTGGGTCATCTGTTACAGAACGGAGACTCGAAACCTGGAAAGAGCCGAACCTAGGGTCCGGCACTCCCGGATTCTGAGTCTTGGCAACAAACTCAGGAACGAAGCTGAACGTTACCTCCCCCCATCCCCTTGAATGGGCGATGTCGTACGAGAGACCATGTAGCTCACTGACTCGCTTGGCCGAGGCCAAAGCTAGCAGGAAAACCGTCTTCCAGGTAAGGTGGCGATCTGAAGCCTGGCGTAATGGTTCGTAGGGAGGTCTCTTCAGAGACCTTACAACTCGAACCATGTTCCATGGAGGTGGTCTCACTTCCGACTGAGGACAGGTAAGTTCATAAGTCCGTATGAGAAGGGAAAGTTCCAGCGAGGAAGAAATGTTCATTCCTTTAAGTCTGAAGGCAAGACTTAAGGCTGAGCGATAGCCTTTCACTGCCGAGACTGAAAGGCGCATATCCTCCCGCAAATACACGAGGAACTCCGCTATTGCTGGAATAGTGGCATCGAGGGGAGAGATACCCCTTCCACGACACCAACCACAGAAGACTCGCCACTTCGCCTGGTAGACCCCTGCGGAAGACTTGCGCAGGTGACCAGACATCCTGTTCGCAACTTGTTGCGAAAATCCTCTCTCCGTGAGGAGATGCTGGATAGTCTCCAGGCGTGAAGTCGAAGCGAAGCTACGGCTTTGTGGAAGATGTTGGCGTGTGGTTGTTTGAGTAGCTCGTGACATGGAGGGAGTTCTCTCGGAACCTCCGTGAGGAGTTGCAGAAGGTCCGGGAACCATTCTGCGTGATGCCATAGCGGAGCTATCAGGGTCATTGAAAGATTGACCGATATTCTGGTCTTATTGAGCACCCTCCTCATCAGACAGAGCAGGGGAAAGGCGTACACATCAACGTTGTCCCACTGTTGTTGGAAGGCATCCTGCCAGAGCCTTGGGGTCCGGGACCGGGGAGCAGTACAGCGGGAGCTTGAAATTCAGCGCTGTAGCGAACAGATCCACAGTTGGGGAACCCCACAAAGTCAGGACTTTGTTGGCTACTTGAGGATCCAAAGACCACTCGGTACTCACTATCTGCGTCGCTCTGCTCAGACTGTCGGCGAGCATATTCCTTTTGCCTGGAATGAAGCGAGCCGCTAGCGAGATCGAGTGGACTTCAGACCATCTCAAAATCTCTACTGCAAGATGGGATAGCTGTTCTGAAAAGGTACCTCCCTGCTTGTTGATATAAGCCATCACCACCACAGAGTGGCCCACCAGGACTTGGTGGAACTTCTGAAGTGCCAGGAACACGGCCTTCATTTCTAGCAGATTTATGTGAAGGTACTTTTCTGATTCTGACCACAGGCCTGAGGTCCTGTGGTTCAGAACGTGGGCCCCCCACCCTTTCTTTGATGTGTTCGAGAACAACATCAAATCCGGGGGAAGGACGAGAAGATCCACTCCCTTTCATAGGTTCTCGTCCGCCACCCACCACTGGAGGTCCATCCGTTCCGCAGGACCCACAGGGATCAAAGTGTCTGGGGAATCGTGACCTTGATTCCACCAGGACTTGAGTCGCCACTGGAGGGATCTCATTCTGAGGCGACCGTTGGGAACGAGACGGGCCAGGGAGGAGAGGTGGCCTAAGAGACAGCCACGATTGGGCTAGGAGTTCTTCTCGATTGAGGAAAGGCCTTGCGACCTTCCTCAGCCTTGCTATCCTGTCGTCTGATGGGAAGGCTTTGTGGAGATTGGTGTCTATGATCATGCCTAGATATACCAGTTTCTGAGAGGGCTGCAGAGATTACTTCTCGAGATTTACCATGATCCCTAGATCCTGGCAAACTTCGAGGAGCTTGTCTCGGTGGCGAAGAAGGGTTGCCTCCGAGTCCGCTAGGATCAGCCAATCGTCCAGATAACGAAGGAGACGGATGCCGATCCTGTGAGCCCACGAAGAGATCAGGGTGAATACTCTGGTGAACACCTGAGGGGCTCTGGAGAGACCGAAACACAGCACCTTGAACTGGTAGATCTTGTTGTCTAGGTAAAATCTTAGGTACTTCCTTGAAGACGGATGGACTGGGATCTGGAAGTACCATATATACTCGTGTAATGTTCGATTTTTGAAGGCCTATTTTTCAGTTAAAAAAGTAAGGGTCGAACATTACACGAGATATATATTTGAAAAAGTAAAAATTTCTTGGCCACCGGTAGGTAAACATAAGCTAGGCCTACACGAAAATTACCCTTGGCTATGCTAGCTACAGGTAGGTAATCATAGGCTATGCTTACATGTATATAAGGCTACCCACCGGTAGGTAAACATAGGCTAGGCCTATATATACAGTACAAACCATGTTCATTTAACACCACGCATATTATTAGCATGGATTATATTTCTTAAACCATCATAAATAGTTTTTTTCCGCTACGAGTAATCACTTTACCATAACGCAGCAAGTATGAAGCTAGCAAACAGTCGGGTTGCGTATGTTATAACGTGATATGGTTAATGAAAAAATAATAATTTTTTAATAACTAAATATAGGATATCCTGTATGTTATTATTATCGTAATTAACACTAGAATTAAAATTACTGAAAGGTTATCGAGAGAAAAAGTTGCTAACAACGCAACCAATACTCGATGTTTACATTTTCTCAGCTGTGCTCGTATGGTTGAAAGTTGAAATTATTCCTCGAATTTATCATTTATGCCATTTTTGTAGATATGCCAATAATATATACGGTAAAAATTGTTTCATTACTTTCATTATACATTCATATATTAATGTAAATCATTTCATGTGTGTCGGTGGTTATCGCACCTCAACCTAGGCTAGCCTACTGATAAACCAGACATAGAATTCAAGGTGTGATTTTTATAACGGTAGTATAAGACGATCCCTCATTTTTAATGGTTAAATTTTAGAATATAGGGTCGTCTTATACGCGGAAATATACGGTAATTAACATTAATAATAAACCCCCAAAAATTTTCTTAATTGAATCCACATTTTTTTTCTCCAAGTTCGAACGCTAGTTTCGGTAATTCCAAAAATTTTTGCGGCTTGAACGTTATTTGTCGTTTCAGCGGCTGCAATAACTTGAAGCTTGAATTTTGCAGTAAATTTTTCATATTTCTTGGTAGACATCTTGATGGATTATGAGTAAATTCTTATTCATACATACTGTGATGAAAAAAAAAAAGATTAGAATAACGGGTAATTATAATTACCGTAATTACCAGTAATGGTAATTTCTTACGCAAAACGATTAACTAATTTTGTTTGCTACTTGTAGTGTTTGCTTGATTTTGAAAGCTATTAGGCGGTGATGATAATCGGCTGTTCGCAACTAAAGTGTTCGCTAGAAAATGTACGCTGAATACTCAATTGTTATTGTAAACAGATGTTAGTATTTAGTTGTTCCGATTTGTTTTATACAATTGTTTGTCGCACTTAGGCCTAACCCCTACTTTGTTGGTAATTATGGTATGCTGGAAATAGAAGATCATTGAGGCAAAATCAAGACTCGAACATTACATGAGGTATATGATGAATTCATGATTTTGAAGGCAAAATATGGGGGGTCGAACATTACACGAAGTCGAACATTACACGAGTATATACGGTACGCATCCTTCAGGTCCAGTGTACACATGAAGTCTTGTGGTCTCACTGCAAGTCTGACCGTGTCTTCCGTCTCCATACTGGACGGAGTCTGTCTGACAAACCCGTTCAGGGTTGAGAGGTCGATGACTGGTCTCCAGCCTCCAGACGCCTTTCTCACAAGAAAGAGTCGATTGTAGAAGCCTGGGGACCCATCTACGACCTCCTGGAGAGCGTCCTTCTTCAACATGGTCTGGACTTCTGCCCAAAGGGCTTGCCCTCTTGCCGATCCCATGGCAAGAGAGCTCAACGACACTGGATTCGCTGTCAGGGGAGGTAGAGAAGCTGTGAACGGGACGCGATAACCCTGAGCGATCACGGAAATTGTCCAGGTATCTGCCCCGAGTTGCTGCCACCTTGACGCGCAACTTTGTAGGCATCCCCCCACCGGTGGACATGCAGGGGGACTGCCAACCCTAGCGTTCACGGCCTCGGCCATTTCCTCTAGGGTTCTTGCCTTCCCTGGAGGACTTCTTGCTCCTTCTGCTCTTGGCAGGAAAGGGCTTAGACACCTTCGGCTTTGCTGCAGTGGTCTTCTTCATGTCCTTAGCCGGACGGGGCTGTTGTGCCGCTGAAGGTTTGTAGGGCCTCGATGTCAGGGCCCTATGGATGAGGGAATCCTGGTTGGACTTCCTCCTCCTCTCAGTGGTAAGCTTCACGTCCTTAGGCTCAAACAAACTCTTACCGAACACGGAAGTGTGTCTGAGCCTGCTAACCACCGAACTGGGAACCTTCTGGTGGAACCTCTCAGCCACAACGTCCCGTCGTTTGAGAATCGTATTGGCCCACAAGCTCGAGACTTGGTGGGCCAGAAACTCAATGGTCCGTGTGCCTGAGAGCAAGAAAGTCTTCAGTGCCTTCCTGGTGCTTTCTTTGGAGAGGTCCTCAGACCGCACCAGGATGCCCAGAGACCCCAGCCAGATGTCAAGCCACGAAGTTGCCTACATGGCACACTTAGCGACCTTCTCCTGGCTTAGGATCTCAGTAGCTGAGTAGGACACGTGCCGGTTGGAGAGTCTCTCTAGAGGGACTCCCCCGGTGAGTTCTTCCACGGAGTGGTGAATCGGAAGACCCAAACAAGACTCCTCAAGGATCTCAAAGTACCTCCTTTGATGGACTCGAGGAGGAGGGAGGAGCTTGTTACCGGCGCTGGATCTGTTGGAGGAGGCAAGCTCAGAGAGCTGGCCCTCGACCTTGTCCCTGGCACTCTTCATCCCCTGAGACCAGGGCAAAGCTGCACTGGCCTTAGAGGGTTTCTGGGTGCCGTAGACGTGGTCCAAGACCCTGTCCTTACCTTCACGAGGAGGAATCTCAGGGTCTGGGATCCCGCTGAGGTTCCTCATGAGGGTCAGGACTTGCCAGAACGTGTGTTCTGACTCTTGGTGCTCTCCTCGTGAAGGACTGGCAGCAAAGTCTCCCGTCCCCAGTGGCTCTTCCCGGGGGGACACATGGACATCCTCGGAAGTTCTAGATGGCTCCTGCCTGATCCTTGTTGACGATTTAGGGATCGTCTTAGAGTCCTTCGGTTCCCTCCTGGGCGGGATACAGGACTCGAGTAACGATGGGTGCAGGCTCTTTTCCACCCCTGGACAAGAAGACTTCTCAGGGAGAGGCAGAGTTTCCCCCATTGATGCGATGGGGGAACGGTCCGGCTCGTTCGACTCTCCTGAGGATGGGTAATCCTCATCCTCAGGGGAGGGAGAGAAAGTCTGGGGGGGGGAAGGAGCCTTGCGCAAGGATCTGCGAGGAGATAAAATAGGCCTTGGAGGTGTTTCCATGGGAGAGACTCCTCTCTTCCTCTTCAGGGGGGAGGAAGCTGCCACTGATTTGTGGCCCATGTCAGAGAGGGCGGGCTTCATAGCCTGCACAAGAGCTCTGACCAGGGTCCCGAACCAGGGCTGCTGGCTGACAGTCGCGCTGTCAGACACTCCCTCTGGAGGGAAGGGGATCGTTCGATTCCTTGGAGGAGTCGACAAATGCGGGTTCGCCTGAAAAGCTGAAACGAAAGAGTCCTTAGACCTGTCCGGGAATCGCCCCTCCTCCGGCGAGCGCGCTGTTCTGCGCTTGCGGGGAGGGGAATGAGACGAAGACCTATCCGCCTGGCGACACTCGCGCCGGAGGTCGCGTGATGGGCCCTGATCAGGGTCGCGCGTGAAAGGATCGCGTGACACAGGAATCTCGCGCTCGCGCGGGCGAGAAATGTTGGTGGAGCGGGCGCGGTGGCGCGTAGGCGAGGCCACAGGCGCATGGGCGCAATGGCGCGCAGGAGATGGTGTGGGTGCGGGGGCGCGCAGGAGCTGGAGCGGGCGCGCGTAGGAGATGGCGAGGGCGTGTGGCGCGCAGGAGCCGGAACGGGAGGAGGCCGGATACGAGGACGCACAGCATCCAGATGCGGCACTAACGGGCGCGAGAGGGCAGTGGCGCATGGGCGCGTATCCGGAAGAACCGGGCGAGAGCGCAGGTTCAGGATATTATTATTATTATTATTAAATGCTAAGCTACAACCCTAGTTGGAAAAGCAGGATGCTATAAGCCCAGGGGCCCCAACAGGGAAAATAGCCCAGTGAGGAAAGGAAATAAGGAAAAATAGATCATTTTAGGAATAGTAACAATATTAAAATAAATATTTCGTATTTAAACTATAAAAACTTTAACAGAACAAGAGGAAGAGAAACTAGATAGAAAAGTGTGCCCAAGTGTACCCTCAAGCAAGAGAACTCTAACCCAAGGCAGTGTAAGACCATGGTACAGAGGCTATGGCACTACCCAAGAATAGAGAACAATGGTTTGATTTTGGAGTGTCCTTCTCCTAGAAGAGCTGCTTACCATGGCTAAAGAGTGTCTTCTACCCTTACCAAGAGGAAAGTAGCCACTGAACAATTACAGTGCAGTAGTTAACCCCTTGCGTGAAGAAAAAATGTTATTTTCATTAGTAAAATAAATTTTTGAATATACTTACCCGATAATCATGTAGCTGTCAACTCCGTTGCCCGACAGAATTCTACGGACGGGATACGCCAGCGATCGCTATACAAGAGGGGGGTGTACTCACCAGCGCCACCTGTGGCCAGGTACTGCAGTACTTCTTGTTGACACCACCTCAATTTTTCCTCGGTCCACTGGTTCTCTATGGGGAGGAAGGGTGGGTCAATTAAATCATGATTATCGGGTAAGTATATTCAAAAATTTATTTTACTAATGAAAATAACATTTTTCAATATTAATCTTACCCGATAATCATGTAGCTGATTCACACCCAGGGGGGTGGGTGAAAACCAGTGTACATGTTAATCAAGAAGCTAAGTATCCCGTATTTCATATTATCAGTTATTCAAAATAACAATGAAATTATAAGTACCTGGTAAGGAAGTCGACTTGAACCATTACTCTGCCTTTAATAAGTTCGTCTTCCTTACTGAGCGCAGCGTTCCTCTTAGGAGGCTGAACAACTCTAAGGTGCTGAAGTATAAAGGGCTGCAACCCATACTAAAGGACCTCTACACAACCTCTAACCTAGGCGCTTCTCAAGAAAGAATTGACCACCCGCCAAATCAACTAGGATGCGGAAGGCTTCTTAGCCTACCGTAACAACCCAAAACAACAATAAAAGCATTCAAGAGAAAGGTTAAAAAAGGTTATGGGATTAAGGGAATGTAGTGGCTGAGCCCTCACCTACTACTGCACTCGCTGCTACGAATGGTCCCAGGGTGTAGCAGTTCTCGTAAAGAGACTGGACATCTTTGAGATAGAATGATGCAAACACTGACTTGCTCCTCCAATAGGTTGCATCCATAATACTCTGCAGAGAACGGTTCTGTTTGAAGGCCATCGAAGTAGCCACAGCTCTCACTTCGTGTGTCCTTACCTTCAGCAAAGCAAGGTCTTCATCCTTCATGTGAGAATGAGCTTCTCTAATCAGAAGCCTTATGTAATACGAAACTGCGTTCTTGGACATAGGCATCGAAGGTTTCTTAATGGCACACCATAAGGCCTCTGATTGTCCTCGTATAGGTTTTGACCTTTTAAGATAGTACTTTAGAGCTCTGACAGGGCAAAGAACTCTCTCTAGCTCGTTACCCACCATGTTGGAAAGGCTAGGAATTTCGAACGATCTAGGCCAAGGACGTGAAGGAAGTTCATTTTTGCCAAAAACCCGAGCTGTAAGGAACATGTAGCTGTTTCGGATGTGAATCCTATGTTCCTGCTGAAGGCGTGAACCTCACTAACTCTTTTGGCTGTTGCAAGGCAGACGAGGAAAAGAGTTTTGAGAGTAAGGTCTTTGAAAGAGGCTGACTGGAGAGGTTCAAATCTAGGAGACATAAGGAACCTTAAGACTACGTCTAGATTCCAGCCTGGAGTGGACAAGCGACGTTCTTTAGAGGTCTCGAAAGACTTAAGGATGTCCTGTAGATCTTTGTTGGAGGAAAGATCCAAGCCTCTGTGGCGGAAAACTGTTGCCAACATACTTCTGTACCCTTTGATCGTAGGAGCCGAAAGAGATCTAACATTCCTAAGATGCAACAGGAAGTCAGCAACTTGGGTTACAGAGGTACTGGTAGAGGAAACTGCATTGGCTCTGCACCAGCTTCTGAAGACTTCCCACGTGGATTGATAGACTCTGCGAGTGGATATCCTCCTTGCTCTGGCAATCGCTCTGGCTGCCTCCTTCGAAAAGCCTCTAGCTCTAGAGAGTCTTTCGATAGTCTGAAGGCAGTCAGACGAAGAGCGTGGAGGCTTGGGTGTACCTTCTTTACGTGAGGTTGACGTAGAAGGTCCACTCTTAGAGGGAGAGTCCTGGGAACGTCGACCAGCCATTGCAGTACCTCTGTGAACCATTCTCTTGCAGGCCAAAGGGGAGCAACCAACGTCAGCCGTGTCCCTTCGTGAGAGACGAACTTCTGAATAACTCTGTTGATGATCTTGAACGGCGGGAATGCATATAGATCGAGGTGGGACCAATCCAGCAGAAAAGCATCCACGTGAACTGCTGCCGGGTCTGGGATTGGGGAACAGTACAATGGGAGCCTCTTGGTCATCGAGGTAGCGAACAGATCTATCGTTGGCTGACCCCACAAGGCCCAAAGCCTGTTGCACACGTTCTTGTGAAGGGTCCATTCTGTGGGGATGACTTGACCCTTCCTGCTGAGGCGATCTGCCGAGACATTCATATTGCCTTGAATGAATCTCGTTACCAGCGTGAGGTTTCGACTTCTTGACCAAATGAGGAGGTCCCTTGCTATCTCGTACAGCTTCCTCGAATGAGTCCCTCCCTGCTTGGAGATGTACGCCAAGGCTGTGGTGTTGTCGGAGTTCACCTCCACCACCTTGTTTAGCAGGAGGGACTTGAAGTTCATTGAGGCCAGATGTACTGCCAACAACTCCTTGCAATTGATGTGAAGCGTTTCCTGTTCCTTGTTCCATGTTCCCGAGCATTCCTGTCCGTCCAAGGTCGCGCCCCAGCCCGAGTCTGATGCGTCCGAATAGAGATGAAGATTGGGGGTCTGAACAGCTAACGAGAGACCCTCCTTGAGAAGGATGTTGCTCTTCCACCACATGAGAGTAGTCTTCATCTCTTTGGTAACAGGAATAGAGACCGCTTCGAGCGTCATATTCTTGTCCCAGTGAGCTGCTAGATGGTATTGAAGGGGGCGGAGGTGGAGTCTCCCTAACTCGGTGAACAGGGCTAACGATGACAGGGTCCCTGTTAGACTCATCCACTGTCTCACCGAGCATCTGTTCCTCTTCAGCATGCTCAGGATGCACTCTAGGGCTTGGTTGATTCTTGGGGCCGACGGAAAAGCCCGAAAAGCTTGACTCCGAATCTCCATTCCCAGGTAAACGATGGTTTGGGAAGGAATAAGCTGGGACTTCTCTAAGTTGACCAAAAGACCCAGTTCCTTGGTCAAGTCCAAAGTCCATCTGAGACTCTCCAGACAGCGACGACTTGTGGGGGCTCTTAAAAGCCAGTCGTCTAAATAAAGGGAGGCTCTGATGTCCGCCAAGTGGAGGAATTTCGCAATATTCCTCATCAGTCGCGTAAACACCAGAGGTGCCGTGCTTAGGCCAAAACACAGGGCTTGGAATTGGTACACAACCTTTCCAAAAACGAATCTCAGAAAAGGTTGGGAGTCTGGATGAATGGGGACGTGAAAGTAGGCGTCTTTCAGATCCAACGAGACCATCCAGTCCTCCTGCCTGACCGCTGCTAGGACCGACTTCGTCGTCTCCATAGTGAACGTCTGCTTGGTGACATAAGCATTGAGCGCACTGACGTCCAGCACCGGTCTCCAACCTCCTGTCTTCTTGGCCACCAGGAAGAGACGGTTGTAGAAGCCCGGGGATTGATGATCCCGGACTATCACCACTGCCTCCTTCTGTAACAGGAGCGACACCTCTTGATGTAACGCTAGCCTCTTGTCCTTTTCCTTGTAGTTGGGAGAGAGGTTGATGGGAGAAGTGGTCAGAGGGGGATTGCGGCAGAATGGGATCCTGTAACCCTCCCTTAGCCACTTGACAGACTGGGCGTCTGCACCTCTTCTTTCCCAAGCTTGCCAGAAGGTCTTGAGTCTGGCTCCTACAGCTGTCTGGAGAGGAGGAGAGTCAATGTTTGCTTTTCGAAGACTTGGTACCTTTCTTGGACCTGCCCCTGTGACCGTCTGGGCGGGTACCTCCTCGGCTGGGGGCTCTGCCACGAAAGGGCGGAATAAATCTGGTAGCAGGAGTATCAGCCACTGGGGTGCGGTAAGTTCTTGGTACTGAAGGTGCAACCTTAGCCTTCCGTGCTGAAGAGGCCACGAGGTCATGCGTATCCTTCTGTATAAGAGCCGCAGACATTTCCTTGATAAGATCCTCAGGAAACAGGAACTTAGAAAGAGGAGCAAAAAGTAACTGTGACCTTTGGCAAGAGGTGATACCAGTGGAAAGGAAGGAGCAAAGTTGTTCCCTTTTCTTGAGGACTCCCGATACAAACATAGAGGCAAGTTCGCCGGAACCATCGCGAATTGCTTTGTCCATACAGGACATGATCAGCATGGCCGAGTCTTTGTCAGAAGGGGCAGTCTTCTTGCTCAAGGCCCCCAGGCACCAGTCGAGGAAATTAAAAATTTCAAAGGCGCGAAAGACTCCCTTTAAGAAGTGGTCCAGGTCAGAAAAGGTCCAGCAGACCTTAGAGCGTCTCATAGCCGACCTTCGTGGAGAGTCAACCAAACTTGAGAAGTCAGCCTGGGCAGAGGCAGGGACCCCCCAGCCTGGTTCCTCTCCCGTGGCATACCAGACGCCCGCCTTAGAAGTCAGCTTAGGAGGCGGAAACATAAAAGACGTCCTTCCCAGTTGCTGCTTGGACTGCAACCAATCCCCTAACATTCTCAAAGCTCTCTTTGATGATCTAGCGAAGACAAGCTTAGTGTAGGCAGACTTAATAGGTTGCATGCCTAGAGAGAACTCGTATGGAGGAGAGCGAGGGGTAGCAGAAACAAAGTGTTCAGGGTATAACTCTCTGAACAGAGTTAGGACCTTGCGAAAGTCAATGGAGGGTGGCAATGACTTGGGTTCCTCCACATCAGATGAAGGATCATCCAGGTGAGCAGCTTCATCCTCAGAAACCTCATCACCTGAGGGTTGAGAAGCGAGAGGTAACGATAAAGCGGTATGCTGAATGGCTGAATCCTGAAGAGCGGGTGCATGCGCACTTGCGGATTCATCCTCAAGTCTCTGCTGAAGAGGATGAGGGCTGGTAATGACAAAGTCATGAGGCTGGGATGAAGGAGGTTCTGCGGGGGTCTGAGGAGCAAGCGTGGTGAGAGGCGAATGCTGTAAAGCATGAGGCTCATGCTGCATAGTCTGCGGTTCAAGTTGAATGGGAAGCGGCTCAAGCTGAGAAGAATGTGGTTGCTGCATGCGTTGAGGTGGCTGCCTCATAGCATGAGGTTCCTGCCTCAAGAGTTGCGCTTGCCTCAAGGGTTGAGGTGGCTGCGCAGAGAGAGGCTCTTGTCTCACGAGTTGAGGTTCTAGCCTCAAGAGTTGAGGTGCTTGCCTCGAGAGTTGAGATTCTCGCCTCGAGGAAAGTGGAGGTGGCTGCCGCAAGAGTTGAGGTTGCTGCCTCAAGGATGGTGGAGGTTGTCGCACCGCAAGAGGTGCTGCCTCGAGGATGGTTGCAACGCATGAGGCTCCTGCCTCAAGGGTAGAGGAGGTTGCTGCAAAGCATAAGGCTCCTGCCCCAAGTGTTGAGGAGGTTGCCGCGTGGCAAGAGGCTCCTGCCTCAAGGAAAGTGGAGGTTGCTGCACAGCGCTGGTATCTGGCAACTCCCAATGCGGCAGCTCACGCATGGAGGTAGCTTGAGGAACCTCAACATCATACGTCTGGCAGGCTGGACTGCGCAGAGGTGGAGGAGCGCTCGCAGGAGGAGGTGTGTTAACCTTCTCTGCCTGAAACTCCTGCATCAACACCGCAAGCTGCGACTGCATAGTCTGCAGCATAGCCAACTTGGGATCAACCGAAGTTGAGGTCTGTTGAGGCGTAGCTTTAACAGAAGTTGAGGTCTGTTGAGGCATCGCTTTACCTCTCTTAGGAGGCGTGCAGCCATCCGATGACTGCGGCGAGTCCGAACTAGCCCAGTGGCTACACCTGGGCTGTTGGACTCGCGCGGTCTGGACCTTACGCTTAAGAGGCCTTGAGACCTGGGTCCAGCGTTTCCTCCCGGAAACATCTTCTGCAGACGAGGAAATTAAGGGCTCAATCGTCTGAGAGTGGAAGTGACGATCTCTATAAGATACGCCCGCAACCACTGAGGATACTACTGTGCGCCGATCAAGGCCTGCCGAACCCTTTTGCCCTTCGACATTGCTTCTCCCCTGGGCTTGGGAGCTTGCAAGAGGTCCCGGACTGGGAGGACGACTGGCACGCACAGAAGTATCCTCATGCGCAACACTGACACTGACACTAGGCACAGCACTGGCACTACCACTTCCCACTGCACTTTTCACTTTAAGTTCCTTGACATCTGCCAAGAGAAACTTGTGGTCACTCACTACCGACTCCACCTTATCACCTAAAGCCTGAATGGCACGTAAAACATCCAACATATCAGGCTGAGCACTAATAATAGGTTCGGGGGTAGCCACTATAGGGGGAGGAAAAGGTTGAGGATCATGGGGGGAGGAATAAAGCAAAGAGCGAGCAGAACTCCTCCTAACTCTCTCCCTCTCTAACTTAGTCGTATACTTGAGGAATTGAATAAAATCAAATTCCGAAAGCCCGGCACATTCCTCACATCGATCTTCCAACTGACAGGATTTTCCCCTACAGTCGGAACAAACGGTGTGAGGATCAACCGAGGCCTTCGGAAGACGCCTAATACAAGTCCTAACACTACATCGTCTTTGGGTAGGAGCTTGAGAATGGTCGGACATCTTGAATCAGAGAACAGTCAAGGGGGGTTTCCAAATTAAAGCAAAGATCGTTATACCATTAATCAAAATCAATCCAAAAGCTATCTAAGCTAAGGGAAAAGCTTCCTGTATAGCGAAAGCTGAAATCTCAGAGCAATACTTCACCAAAACCGTGAACAAAGACTCCAAAATCATAAGCGTATCCATGTAGGTCTTGCCGGAAGCACGACAGAGGAAAAATTGAGGTGGTGTTGACAAGAAGTACTGCAGTACCTGGCCACAGATGGCGCTGGTGAGTACACCCCCCTCTTGTATAGCGATCGCTGGCGTATCCCGTCCGTAGAATTCTGTCAGGCAACGGAGTTGACAGCTACATGATTATCGGGTAAGATTAATATTGAAAATTGTCTAGTAATCACAGTGTTGTCAGGTGTATGAGGAGAGAGGAGAATCTGTAAAGGATAGGCCAGACTATTCGGTGTCTGTGTAGGCAAAGGGAAAGAACCGTAACCAGAGAGAAGGGTCCTATGTAGTACTGTCTGGCCAGTCAAAGGACCCCATAACTCTCTAGCGGTAGTATCTTAACGGGCGGCTGGTGCCCAGGTTAGCGCGTTGGAGCGTAGGTAGGCGCTGGTCCGAAAGAACAGGCATACTAGCCTGTGGGCGCGCTGGGCGCGCAGGTGATCGTGGGCACACGGGCGCGCATCAGGATGTGGACGCACTGGTGTGCGCTGCTGCGGTGGGCGAGCAGGACGCGCGGTTGGATTAGGGCGCACAGGTGTGCGCTGGAGGGTTGCATGGGGCGCCTTGAGAACTGGAACTGGGCGCGCAACCGGAGCGTCGTGCGGCTGGAACGCGTGCAGGATCGCGCGATCTAGAAGGAGTCCTGGGGTGCCTGTGAGCGCCCGTGCGTTAGCTTAGGTGCCTCCTGGGTAGTGCGCTGCGATGTAGAAGCGCGCTGGCGCGTTGGCGAGGCAGTGAGCGCTGTAACTGGAACTGGGCGCGCTTCGCGCGTAACTCCAGACGGGCGCTGCGAGTCCAGAGGAACCTGTGAGCGCCTGTGTGGTAATGTAGGAACCTCTTGAACTGCGCGCGACGAGGCAGGAACCAGGGAATGATGGGGCACAGGTGGGTGCGTGAGCGCAGGTGGGCGCGTGTGCGCAGGTGGGCGCTGGCGCGCTGGAACAGGAACTGCTGGTGGGCGCCGGGGCGCAGAAGGATGTGGGCGCGCAGGGGAATCCTGGCGCATAACAGGAACAGGGGCGTGCACTCTCGCAGGTGAGCGCTGTGGCGCTAAGACAGGAACAGCGGCAGCAGCAGGAGGGCTCGCAGGAAGAACCTGGCGCTTGAGGGCAAGAGGCGCGGATTTGCGCTCAAGGCCCTTCAGCCCCGAAGGGCCCGGTGCCTGCGCAGTGGCAGGATCAGGTGGCGCGTAACGCGCATCCGCAACGTCGAAAGGTGACGGCAGGTTAACAGGTCTGAAGGGAGACTGGTCACAGGGTCCCGAAGGACGACCATCATCCGAAGGGGATCGCGAACGATCCCCGGAGAGGTCTAAGGTGGTAGCTGGCAGGATCGGCGAACGGCGAGTCGTCTCCTCCGCAGAAGACTGTGGTGACGACGAGCCGAAGAGGCGCCTCCTAACTCCCTTATGAGGGGAAGGAAGGCCTCTACGGCGAAGGGGAGGACGAGCCTTCCGCCTTATACGCCCATGAGGGGCCGTGGGATCAGCAGGCTGACCATCATAGAGCCTTCGCAGAGGAGTCTCTGTAAGTGAACTCCCCCGTGGGGGAGAATCACCGGCAGGAGAGACCGTGGGACTTAGATCCTCCCTCGAAAGGTGTTCGGATGGGGAATCTAAGCCTTCAGCTACCTCAGCAACAGGAACGGGGGTTTGACTAGACCCACGAGATGTCTCCGTCACAACAACGTCAACCACAGACAGAGGATCTATCCCTGCTGTAGTTGGCGATTGTTTGACAGCTGCACCAAGTTTGATCATGACAAACAGGGCTTCCTTGGAGGGCAAACCCTGCAGCCCCAAGGAAGCCCAAAGCTGCAACAAATCATGATTAGACATATTCAAATCCTCCTCCGGGGGAGGAGGCGCAGCCGCCTCGCTATGGGAGGCAACTACCTCTCCCGCACCCCGGGATCGGTCAAAAGCATTACGGTCTACGCTACCACTCACCGGCCTCTCGGAAGAGATCGCTAAAGGGGGAGCTTCGGAGGAGGAAAGGGCTACGAAAGAAGAAGTCCTGGAATTTTCTCTCTTCAAAGAAGCCTCTGAAGGAGAAAGATCCCTTTTAGAATTTTTCTTCCGGCGCCGGGCAAACCTCTCCCACTGGGAGGTAGACCACTCCCTACATTCAATACAAACATTACCACTATCACACCGCAGGCCCCTACAGTGAGGACATAAGGTGTGGGGATCGGTGACGACTGCCGACATAAAGGTCCCACAAGGGCGGCCGGGAAGTCCAGGGCATGTACGCATAGTCAGTAGAAGCCAACTTCAAACACACTGGAAAAGAAAAAGCAAAAACAAATTAAATATGGCAGTCAAAGTGAGGGAGAGAGCAGACAGGTCTGTTCTCTGCCCGAGCCAAAAGTAAAGTGAAGCATTCATTGGTGTGTGTGAGGGGGGTAGCTAGCTACCCCTCCCTACCCCCCGCTAACTAGCGGCGGGGTAGTAAACCCTCGTTAAAACTCTTATGGCTCGTCATTCAGCTATGCCAAAGTAATTACCCCATGTAAATAGCGTGGTTTGTATTTCAGTTACGGAACAACTTGGTTTTTTCTACCAGTCATTGTAATAAAAATAAGTTGTCGTAATCAAAACCCAGTACAGTAATAATAATGAAACATGATCACAACTGGAGCCTTTGTTTGCCAGGGCTTCAACATGCATAGAAAACTTGATCTTTCAATTACATTATCTTTGAAGTCGTTTGTAGTCATGACCAGGGCCGAATTACCGCATAGGCAAACTAGGCATTTGCCTAGGGCCCCGCGCATTTGGGGCCCCGCGATCCAAGGGGTTCAGAATCTCAATGACAAGTTTGGATATCTGTTCAAAATTACTATTTTGCCAGATGCAGAATTGAGAGAAGCTGCATTAAAATTGCAACAACACCTTTCAGTAGATGTTCAGGACACATTTGTTGAAGAAATAGTTCATTTTTCTGGGTATATGAATCAGATTAAAGCTCCACCTGAAAAATGTGCGCCCTCAGCTGCTTTGAAACATTTAAGAAATGCAGGTATCTCAGAAACCTTCCCTAATGTTGACATAGTGTATCGCCTTTACCTAACACTTCCAGCTACTAACTGTGAAGGAGAACGTTCCTTTTCTGTTTTGAAAAGAGTGAAAAACCAGCTCCGTTCAACAATGACCCAAGACAAATTATGTAACCTATCCTTGTTGATCATTGAGTCTGATCTAACAAGAAATATTGATTTTCAGAGTATAATTGATGATTTTACCAATATGAAATCCAGAAAGAAAATTATTTAAGAAGTGCCTGTGAAGTTGATATATGTACATGCATGATTTAATTATAATCACAAAAAGGGAATGTAGTGGTTATGTTGAATACCAAAGGTGTGTATGATGCTTTAGTAACCTAGTTTATTTAAGTAGTGCCTGTGAAGTTGATAGATGTACATGCATGATTTGATGATAATCACAAAAAGGGACTGTAGAGGTTATGTTAAATACCAAAGGTGTGTGATGCTATTGCTTTAGTAACCTAGGAGTCTTCTGTTTCTTTTCTTTAAACATATAATTAGATAAGCGTAATGGTAAATAATAATGAAAATGGAATTATTATGTTAAAGGAGATGGGTATAAGATGGCAAAGATTTAATTATCTAGAAATACTGTACTTTGAGTTTCTATTTTTTATATGAATGAAATGTTATTTTCATTAGTAAAATAAATTTTTTAATATACTTACCCGGTGATCATATAGCTGTCAGCTCTGCTGCCCGACAGAAAAACCTAAGGACGAAATACGCCAGCGATCGCTATACAGGTGGGGGTGTACATCAACAGCGCCATCTGTCGAGCAGGTACTCAAGTACTCCATGTCAACACAGAACCAATTTTCTCCTCGGCCCACTGGGTCTCTATTGGGGAGGAAGGGTGGGTCCTTTAATTTATGATCACCGGGTAAGTATATTCAAAAATTTATTTTACTAATGAAAATAACATTTTTCAATATTAAACTTACCCGGTGATCATATAGCTGATTCACACCCAGGGGGGTGGGTAGAGACCAGCATATATGTTAACATTAAGAGCTAAGTATTTCGTATTTCATTTTAGCAGTTATTCAAAATAACAAACATAAAATTAATAAGTACCTGGTAAGGAAGTCGACTTGAACAATTACTCTGCCTTTTTAAGTACGTCTTCCTTACTGAGCCTCGCGATCCTCATAGGATGCTGAGCGACTCCTAGGAGCTGAAGTATGAAGGGTTGCAACCCATACTAAAGGACCTCATCAAAACCTCTAATCTAGGCGCTTCTCAAGAAAGAATTTGACCACCCGCCAAATCAACCAGGATGCGAAAGGCTTCTTAGCCTTCCGGACAACCCAAAAAACATCAATAAAAAACATTTCAAGAGAAAGATTAAAAAGGTTATGGGATTAGGGGAATGTAGTGGTTGAGCCCTCACCCACTACTGCACTCGCTGCTACGAATGGTCCCAGGGTGTAGCAGTTCTCGTAAAGAGACTGGACATCTTTAAGGTAAAATGATGCGAACACTGACTTGCTTCTCCAATAGGTTGCATCCATTACACTCTGCAGAGATCTGTTTTGTTTGAAGGCCACTGAAGTTGCGACAGCTCTAACTTCATGTGTCCTTACCTTCAGCAAAGCATGGTCCTCCTCATTCAGATGGGAATGAGCTTCTCGAATCAAAAGTCTGATATAATAAGAAACTGCATTCTTCGACATAGGTAAAGAAGGTTTCTTAATGGCGCACCATAAAGCTTCTGACTGTCCACGTAATGGTTTAGTACGTCTCAAATAGTACTTAAGAGCTCTTACAGGGCATAGTACTCTTTCTTGTTCATTTCCAACCAAATTAGCAAGGCTTGGAATATCGAACGATTTGGGCCAAGGACGAGAAGGAAGTTCGTTTTTGGCTAAAAAACCAAGCTGTAAGGAACATGTAGCCGTTTCAGATGTAAATCCAATGTTCCTGCTGAAGGCGTGTATCTCACTGACTCTTTTAGCTGTTGCTAAGCAGACGAGGAAAAGAGTCTTCAAAGTGAGATCTTTAAAAGAGGCTGATTGAAGTGGTTCGAACCTTGCTGACATAAGGAACCTTAGTACCACGTCTAAGTTCCAACCTGGTGTGGCTAACCGACGCTCCTTCGAGGTCTCAAAAGACTTAAGGAGGTCCTGTAGATCTTTGTTGTTGGAAAGATCTAAGCCTCTGTGACGGAAGACTGCTGCCAACATGCTTCTGTAACCTTTGATCGTGGGAGCTGAAAGGGATCTTTCCTTCCTTAGGTATAAAAGGAAGTCAGCTATCTGAGTTACAGAGGTACTGGTTGAGGATACTGATTTCGACTTGCACCAGCTTCGGAAGACTTCCCACTTCGACTGGTAGACTTTGAGAGTGGATGTCCTCCTTGCTCTAGCAATCGCTCTGGCTGCCTCCTTCGAAAAGCCTCTAGCTCTCGAGAGTCTTTCGATAGTCTGAAGGCAGTCAGGCGAAGAGCGTGGAGGCTTGGGTGTACCTTCTTTACCTGCGGCTGACGCAGAGGGTCCACTCTTAGAGGAAGTGTTCTGGGAACGTCTACTAGCCATTGCAGTACCTCGGTGAACCATTCTCTCGCGGGCCAGAGGGGAGCCAACCAACGTCAACCTTGTCCCTTCGTGAGAGGCGAACTTCTGCAGTACTCTGTTGACAATCTTGAACGGGGGGAACGCATAAAGGTCTAGATGGGACCAATCCAGAAGAAAGGCATCTATGTGAACTGCTGCTGGGTCCGGAATCGGTGAGCAATAAATTGGGAGCCTCTTGGTCATCGAGGTTGCGAACAGGTCTATGGTAGGCTGACCCCACAAGGCCCATAGTCTGTTGCAAACATTCTTGTGAAGGGTCCACTCTGTTGGGATGATTTGACCCTTCCGGCTGAGGCGGTCTGCCATGACATTCATGTCGCCTTGAATGAACCTCGTTACTAGGGATATGTTTCGATCTCTTGACCAGGTGAGGAGGTCCCTTGCGATCTCGAACAACGTCATCGAATGAGTCCCTCCTTGCTTGGAGATGTACGCCAAGGCTGTGGTGTTGTCGGAGTTCACCTCCACCACCTTGCCTAGAAGGAGGGACTTGAAGCTTCTCAAGGCCAGATGAACTGCCAGTAGCTCCTTGCAGTTGATGTGCAACGTTCTTTGATCCGCATTCCACGTGCCCGAGCATTCCCGACCGTCCAATGTCGCACCCCAGCCCGTGTCCGATGCGTCCGAGAAGAGAAGGTGGTCGGGGGTCTGAACAGCCAGTGGCAGACCCTCCCTGAGGAAAATGTTGTTCTTCCACCAAGTCAGTGAAGACTTCATCTTCTCGGAAATAGGAACCGAGACCGCTTCTAGCGTCTTGTCCTTTCTCCAGTGAACAGCTAGGTGAAATTGAAGGGGTCGGAGGTGGAGTCTCCCTAACGCGATGAACTGGTCCAGTGATGAAAGCGTCCCTATCAGACTCATCCACTGTCTGACTGAACATCGGTCCTTCTTCAGCATGTTCTGGATGCATTCTTGGGCTTGACTGATTCTGGGGGCCGACGGAAAAGCCCGAAAAGCTTGACTCTGAATCTCCATTCCTAGGTATACTATAGTTTGGGATGGGACGAGTTGGGACTTTTCCATATTGACCAGGAGACCCAATTCCTTGGTCAGATCCAGAGTCCACTTTAGATTCTCCAGACAGCGACGACTTGACGCAGCTCTTAAAAGCCAGTCGTCCAAATAGAGGGAGGCTCTGATGTCTGCTAAATGCAGGAATTTGGCAATATTCCTCATCAGTTTGGTAAAGACTAGAGGTGCCGTGCTTAGGCCAAAGCACAGGGCTTGGAACTGGTATACAACCTTCCCAAAAACGAACCTTAGAAAAGGTTGGGAATCTGGGTGGATGGGGACGTGGAAGTAAGCGTCCTTTAGGTCTAACGAGACCATCCAGTCTTCCTTCCTGACCGATGCTAGAACCGACTTTGTCGTCTCCATGGTGAACGTCTGCTTTGTGACAAAGACATTCAGAGCACTGACGTCCAGCACCGGTCTCCACCCTCCTGTCTTCTTCGCCACTAAGAAGAGACGGTTGTAGAAGCCCGGGGATTGATGGTCCCGGACTATGACTACCGCTCCCTTTTGTAGTAAGAGAGACACCTCTTGCTGTAAAGCTAGTCTCTTGTCCTCCTCTCTGTACCTGGGAGAGAGGTCGATGGGAGTTGTTGCTAGAGGGGGCTTGCGCAAGAATGGAATCCTGTACCCCTCTCTGAGTAACTTCACAGACTGTGCGTCTGCGCCCCTGTTCTCCCAGGCCTGCCAGTAGTTCTTGAGCCTGGCTCCCACTGCTGTCTGAAGAAGGTGGCAGTCAGACTCTGCCTCTAGAGGACTTGGAACCCTTCTTCTTGCTCCCACGTTGACTTTCGGCACGAGCACCTCCTCTGCTGGAGGCTCTGCCACGAAAGGGCGGAATGAACCTTGACGCTGGAGTGTCCATCCTGGGTCTAGGCACGGAGGGCAAAGGGGTGGCTTTGCGTGCGGATGACGCCACCAGGTCATGAGTGTCTTTCTGGATCAAGGAGGCGGCAATCTCCTTGATCAACTCTTCAGGGAAGAGACACTTCGAGAGCGGAGCAAACATAAGTTCCGACTTTTGACATGGGGTGACTCCAGCTGACAAGAAGGAGCAAAGGTGATCCCTCTTCTTGAGGACCCCGGACACGAAAGAAGCCGCAAGCTCACTAGAACCATCCCGTATGGCTTTGTCCATGCAGGACATAATGAGCATGGAAGTATCCTTATCAGAAGGGGAGGTCTTCCTGCTCAACGCTCCCAAACACCAGTCCAAGAAGTTAAAGACTTCGAATGCACGGAAAACTCCTTTCATAAGATGGTCCATATCCGAAGGAGTCCAGCAAATCTTGGAGCGTCTCATAGCCAGCCTGCGGGGAGAGTCTACCAGACTTGAGAAGTCGCCCTGGGCAGAGGCAGGAACTCCCAAGCCGAGAACTTCTCCCGTGGCATACCAGACGCTAGATCTGGAAGCAAGCTTGGCCGGGGGAAACATGAAGGTTGTCTTCCCAAGTTGCTTTTTGGACTGCAACCACTCTCCCAGTACCCTTAAAGCTCTCTTGGACGAGCGAGCGAGTACGAGCTTCGTAAAGGCAGGTGCTGCTGACTGCATGCCTAAAGCAAACTCAGAGGGAGGCGAGCGTGGTGCTGCAGACACAAACTGATCCGGATATAAATCCTTGAACAGCGCAAGCACTTTCCTAAAGTCTTAGGAGGGAGGCGTGGTCTTGGGTTCGTCGATGTCCGAGTGTTGGTCGTCAAGATGAGCAGCTTCGTCATCATCAGAGAGTCCATCGTCTGAATGTTGAGGAGGAAGCGGCAAAGGAGTAGGTAAAAGCTGGACGGCTGAGTCCGGCAGCACGGGTGCATGCGTGGCTGCACTGGACCCAACGTCATGCAACTGTTGGTCAGTCTAAGAACTGGCAACAACCATAGCTGAGTGGGTGCGCAAAGCGTCTACTCCTGACTGTGGTCGGATAGCGGAGACCACCGTGGGTTGCGGAGGCTGACGCACCGCGTCAAAACACGGCAGCTTAGCTCCACCCTCCTGTTGTTGTGGTAGCACACGAACGTCAACGGAGGGTTCCGTGCGTCTGTGAACGTCAACATGCGTCTGGCAGGGTCGACTGCGCATGGGTGGAGGAGCTCTCACAGCTGGAGTGCGGGAGCAGGCAGCTTCAGCGTCTACTGGGCGCACAACCGTGGATGGTTGTAGGCTAACGGGTGCAGCGTCAACCTTCTCCGCACGATACTCCTGCATAAAGGAAGCTAACTGAGTCTGCATAGACTGCAGCAAAGACCACTTAGGGTCTACAGCGGCTGGTGCGGCAACAGACGGAGTTACTGTCTGTTGCGGTACCACTTTACCTCTCTTAGGAGGTGTGCAGTCGTCGGAGGACTGCAGCGAGTCCGAACTGACCCAGTGGCTACACCTGGGCCGTTGGACTAGCTCGGAAGGGACCTTGCGTTTAAGAGGCCGTGAGACCTTGGTCCATCGTTTCTGGCGTGAAACCTCTTCCGCAGACGAGGAATGAACGGGCTCACTCGTCTTCTTGTGGGTGGGACGATCTAGGCAAGATACGTCCGAAACCACGGAGGGAACGTCTGTCCGCTGATTAAAGCCTGTCGAACCCTTTGGTCGTACGACATTGCTTCTCCCCTGGGCTTGGGAGCTTGCAAGAGGTCCCGGACTGGGAGGACGACAGGCACGAACAGACGCACCCTCATGCGTAACACTGACACTTTTCACTGCACAAACACTCACTTCACTTCCCACTGCACTCTTACCTTTCAACTCCCTGACGTCAGCCATGAGTTGATTGCGGTCATTCGCCAATGACTCGACTCTCTCACCCAGAGCCTGGATGGCACGCATCATATCTGCCATCGAAGGTTGATGAGAGCTAGTAGGGGGGTCGGGTGCAACCACTACAGGGGAAGGAATAGGTTGAGGGGCATGGGGAGAGGAAAAATCGACTGAGCGAGACGAACTCCTCCTGATTCTATCCTTCTCTAGCCTACGTGCATATTTCAGGAATTCTTGAAAATCGAATTCCGAAAGCCCAACGCATTCCTCACATCGATCTTCCAATTGACAGGCTTTACCCCTACAATTGGAACAAACGGTGTGCGGATCGATAGAGGCCTTCGGAAGACGCCTTGAACAGTCCCTAGCGCTACACTTCCTGTACTTGGGGACTTGAGAAGGGTCAGACATCTTGAATTAGTCAAAGGGGGGAATTCAAAATCTATCCAAGTCGTCAACAAATAATCCAAAATCCAATAAAAGAATGCAAGGAAGTATTGAAGATAACTTCTGCACAGCGATAGCTAATAACCAGAAATGAATACTTCACCAAATAACGTGAAAATCAATCCAGAAAACAACAGCGTATTTAGTAGGTCTTGCCGGTGGCACGACAGAGAGAAAATTGGTTCTGTGTTGACATGGAGTACTTGAGTACCTGCTCGACAGATGGCGCTGTTGATGTACACCCCCACCTGTATAGCGATCGCTGGCGTATTTCGTCCTTAGGTTTTTCTGTCGGGCAGCAGAGCTGACAGCTATATGATCACCGGGTAAGTTTAATATTGAAAATTACTGATTATTATAGGCTTAATGGCAAAATATGATATAAACGGAATGATAACAGTGGCTGTGTTGAATGTAATAGGTGTAGGGTTATAAGTCATTACTTTATCTAACAATTCTTTACTTTCTTGATTTTATATGATTTGATAGTCTTATGCATGATGCAATGATAACAATAATAGTCAGTGATATATAAAGGGAATGATACTGCTGTAGTGGTTATGCTGAATATAGTAGGTACATGATGTCACTACTTTAATAGCCTAATCTAGTAATACTATGCTGTCTTGAGCTTATTCTCTTTAAAATGCATGATTTAACAAGATAGTTATAATGGCTGTTGGTAAATGGTTTTGGTTGCGTTGATGTACTTTCCTATTAAATTTAATCTAAATAGCCAGAATGTATTTAATTAGACCTTAAACAGGCTCACACCGACACCCCCCACCCCACCCCCAAGCTGGAAGGGGTTGCTTCGCTTACCCGTAACTCAAAGGGGCCCCGCCAACCTGAATAGCCTAGGGCCCGGAGACTTCTTAATCCGGCTCTGGTCATGACCATCGTACTAGAAAAACCTCCTTTATTAATTGAGTGTATTTACCTGTATTTTGGTATGCCAAATTAACGCTAACTATTTATTGGTTTTTTGTTCCGCCATAGATTGCTGCGCTCGCAATTTAACATTATCTCATTGCTCATATGTCCTAGCAAGCAGAATATGTTTTGCTACATATGTTAGCCCTACGGGCCACTATTTATAATACAGTATCTTATAACGTTTTGACTTTAATTTAGTTCGAACAGATACCTGTTCCAAATTCAATCTTGCCCGACATAAGATGGCCAAAGAAAATAACAAAATAAATTACATTTATATCATACTTGAAAATATCATACAATTGACTGAGTAAAACCACAAATATACAAATTTAACAAAGAATGAGTTCAAACTGCTTTGCGTTCTAGCCTCTGTTTGAACATGACTTGGCTTTCATTTCCCATTATTAAACTAAATATATCACACACACGTTCCGAACCTAACCTTTCGTAACTGTATCAATAAGAAATAAATTTAAAATCTTTAATTACACAGTATATTCCAATACTGAAAATAAATAAAAAGTTTCGAATATAAATGTTGGGCCGTTTATTCTGTTCGAACAAGTAACTTACGACAGAAGCACCACCTACAAGTCTTTTTCTGAATTAGCCTACCAGGTGGAAGGAGGCTCCTATAGTATGAATTATGACGACAAAAAGAGCAAAACAGTTATTCTTGTATTAAAATCAGTAACTTTGTTAATAGAGGTTTCTGCCAGTAGTATAAGGTGTTCAAAATCGTGTATTTATAGAGATCTATTCAATTGTGCAAGTTTCAATGCTTGACCTAATATTGCACTTTTCCTCCCATGTGCATTAAAAATGGACCGACCCCAACTAACCTAAACTACAAGCCATGTAATTACATACTTACCTAACAAAGGGGGGGACTAACATCACCCTGCGCCCCATCCCTTACACTAACGTATTCTTAACTATAGTCCATTTCTTTTAGCAATGCATATTTGCACCGACTCGCGGCAGTGCTCTTTTAGCTCGGAAAAGTTTCCGGATCGCTGATTGGTTGGACAAGATAATTCTAACCAATCAGCGATCAGGAAACTTTTCCGAACTAAAAGGGCACCGCCGCGAGTCGGTGCAAATATGCATAGCTAAAAGAAATGGACTATAGCCATCATCATATATACAGGCGGCCGTTATGATACATACACCCCGACCTAAACTAAGCCTCCCAACCTAACCTAAGAGCTGTATACTTACCTATTTATCTAGCGGGGGCGTGCGACCCCCTTCGACGGCCATGTCCTGTGTTTGCTTCCCTAACGGCTTCACTTCTACCAAGGCTATACTAAATAATATTTCGTAAATCGTAAACCTAACTTCAAAATGTCGTATTTCAGACCAAAATAAACAACTTGCATAATTCAGTTTACACCTGTTCCAACGAACTACAAACACCCTTTATATTAATAGTAGGTTCCAACAACTGAAAAAAAAAGGATTAAAAAATAAATGAGTTTAGTTTACGGCAAAATTCACACCTGGGTTAAATATAATACCGGCAAAATAACAATCAGCTTAATGCTAAACGAAGTCGCAAAGTAATTTTGCCAAAATTCAGAATTATTTAATGACTCACCAGCTAATCTCTCTTCCAAAGTTGGGTAAACGTCAACTTTAATCTTATTTATCCATTTATTCCGGACTTGTTGAAGGATAACACTGTGATGTTGAATTAATAATTTCCCCGGCCATAGTCTTGCCATTTTTGGTAGGACCAAAACATGGAAGTAAATGTCGAGTTCTATTGGGAAATTCCACAATGGCGCTGTTCTGTTCAATTGGTTTAAGATATTTTATAAATTTATTGTACTTTGCTTCATTTTCTGACAAGATTAATGTTTATAAAAGGGATAATTTTATTTTTTTACTGAATTTTTTATATATATGCAATATTTCAATAACTTTCATGCTTACAATGGGGCAGCTCTGTTCAATTAGTTTATGTTATTTTATGAATTTATAGTACTGTGCTTCATTTTCTAACAAGATTAATGTTTATAAAAAGGCTAGTTTTAATCTTTACTAAATATTTTAATATATTTGCAATATTTTGATACATTTTATAAGTATAATCCAGAACACACCGGTGAACGTAAAATAAACATTTTTTTAATAGAACGCGCTTGATCCTTACAAATTGTTATTGTTTCAAAATCTTACATATAAAAAAAAATCTTGCTTAAACATAAATATCTAAAATATATGGTAAAGCATATGAAATTATGTCAAAATAAAACTTTCAGAAATATACATACAACTCAATGCGAGAGCTAAGGATCTTCCATCGCCTTTCATGCAAAATCACATAGGCCTATTTTACTTTATTATTATTATTATTATTATTATTATTATTATTATTATTATTATTATTATTATTATTATTATTATTATTATTATTATTATCACTTGCTAAGCTACCATCCTAATTGGAAAAGCAGGATGCTATAAGCCCAAAGGCTTCAACAAGGAAAATAGCACAGTGAGGGAAGGAAATAAGGAAATAAATAAGCTAAGGAAGAATTGATTAACAGTAAAATAAAATATTCTATGAAAAGTAACAAGATTAAAATAAATCTTTCATACATAAACTAGAGTTCTCTTGCATGAGGGCACACTCGGGCATACTATTCTATCTAATTTCTCTTCCTCTTGTTTTGTTAAATTTTATGTAGTTTAGATAAGAAATATTTATTTTAATGTTACTGTTCTTAAAATATTTTATTTTCCCTTGTTTTTCCTTTCCTCGCTGGGCTATTTTCCCTGTTGTGGCCCCTGGGCTTATAGTATACTACTTTTCCAACTAGGGTTGCAGCTTAACAAGCAATAATAATAATAATAATAATAATAATAATAATAATAATAATAATAATAATAATAATAATGTGTCCGAGTGTACCCCCAAGCAAGAGAACTCTAACCCAAGACAGTGGAAGACTATGGTTCAAAGGCTATGGCACTACATCAGACTAGAGAACAGTGGTTTGATTTTGGAGTGTCCTTCTCCTAGAAGAGCTGCTAACCAAAGAGTCTCTTCTACTCTTACTAAGAGGAAGAAGCCACTGAACAATTACCATACAGTAATTAACCCTTTGAGCGAAGAATTGTTTGGTAATATCAGTGTTGTCAAGTGTATGAGAACAGGGGAATGTAGGAAGAATATGCCAGACAATTCGGTGTATGCATAGGCAAAGGGAAAATGGGCTGTAACCAAAGAGATGGATCCAATGTAGTACTGTCTGGCCAGTCAAAGGACCCAATAACTCTCTAGCAGTATCTCAAGGGGTGGCTGGTGCCTTGGCCAAACTACTACCTATAAGGACTGCATGTTTAGTACTACTGTACTAAACATGCAGTTAATTTTAATAAATCTTGCCTACTTCATCATAAGGCTCTACACTAGACAGAATTCAAGAAGTTTTATTCCAGCTGTGATCAGATTGTGGAATGATCTTTCGATTCGGTCAGTTGAATCGGTGGAACTTCGAAAGTTCAAACTGATATGTCTCATGATTTATATACGGCAGCTCAATTTTAATGTTGTTACTGATCTTAAGGTATTTTAAATTCATAATTCAATACTTTTTTTGTAGTTTATTTCCTTTCCTCGCTGGGTTATTTCCCCCTGCTGGAGCCTATATAGGCTTATGGCATCCTGCTTTTTCACCTAGGATTATAGCCTACATAATAATAATAATAATAATAATAATAATAATAATAATAATAATAATAATAATAATAATAATAATAGTAGTTTCAATTATCTCTTATGCTATCACACTTCTGCTCCAACAGTGGGTCTCTTAATTAAATTGTGTTCTAATCTATCCTTATATATATATATATATATATATATATATATATATATATATATATATATATATATATATATATATATATATATATATACATACATATATATATCTATCTATCTATCTATCTATCTATCTATCTATCTATATATATATATATATATATATATATATATATATATATATATATATATATATATATATATATATATATATATATATATATATATATATATATATATATATATACCTATCTATCTATCTATCTATATATATATATATATATATATATATATATATATATATACATACATATATCTATCTATCTATCTATCTATCTATATATATATATATATATATATATATATACATATACATATATATATATACATATACATATATATATATATATATATATATATATATATATATATATATATATATATATATATGCATACATATATATGTATTGTCCAATAATTACTTAGTTCACTTTTATCTTCTGTACATTCAATTTTTCAGGTCAGATTGTCTCTTTTTATCTATATCTTTTCTATGCTCGTGACACTTAAAGGGTCTGATTCCTTCAAAATGTCAACTGATGAAAGTATTGGATCCTATGTAAAAGTCGTGAATAGTATTTCAGAGGTCTCGTGATAAGAAAAACTATGATATATTTTCTTATAAAAGCTACTGAACATTAATTTGTATAATAAAATTCAATAAATTATTTATTTAATATTATTATTTTATATTTTATACAATCGATATGTAATTTTAAGTAAAAATATGATATAAAATACTACCTTTAGACTCTCAATTGCTGCTAAAGTCATCATATGATTGTCGTTGGCAGACGACAACAAACTGGTCTGGTGGTATCCTCAGATACGAGTGACAATTGTCTCTAGTGTTCGTCGACTTTCGAACTTAATTCAGGCAAAATGGCGTTAAGCGATGCAGATGTACAGAAGCAGGTTTGTAAATTATGTTCCTTTATCTTTACCAAGAGCGTTTTTTTACTGGTATTGATTTTTTTAGTTTATTTTGATTAGGGTATCTCGGGGGCCAGACTAAACTAGTCGTAGAATGATATGACAGCTTATGTAACTTTTACTGGTAATTTGGATTAAATTGTACTATCTGTACCATTTGTCTTTTTATATAATTGGTTTTGGTTGCGGGAATAAGTTTAGAATAGTTTTAAATAGATTTGAGTGAAGGCTAAACAGTATTAAAGTTGGTGTACTGCATACTTCCCTGGCTACCTTTTGGGTTTCATTGTAGTGTATTACAGGGCAATGTAACCTAGGAAAACAGCTACTTATTCTTATAGAAAAAAATTTCGCTCCCTTCGAAAATGACACTCGTTCCCGTCGCAAATGAATAGTTTCAGGAATATATATACATCTATATCCTCCGTAATACAATACAAAATTACCAAATATTGTACCAATTTAGTAATAAGTACGTTTCAGTCTTAGTATTTTAGATAATTATCCTGTCATATATGGGTGTAAATATCGAAAATTTATTTTCCTTAATCTGACATATCGTAGGATGTCACAACCTTATTCGTTAAAGTACAGAGCAATACTTTTATTGGGAATTTTTTTAGAACGACAGAAGCCTTTGTATAAAGACGGACAGGCCCTTTGCGTGCATAGAAACCCACAACCTAAAAGTCCCCCACTTAATCTTACCTACTTATGTAACGGCTGGACTGCGACCCCCTTTAGATTGCTGTATTTTTAGTGATAGGGTTGAAAATAAGGGAGTTATGGGCCATGGCCTTCATCATACATACACCCCAAACAGCAGATGCACCTGCTAACTAGCCTTTGGGCGTATGTATCATAGCGGCCACCTGCATGTATTGTTATGGCTAACTTAGAATATGGCAGTGTAAGGGGGGTCGCAGTGGGGCGTCAGCCCCCCGTTAGGTAAGTAGGTAAGGACACGGCTTGTGGGTTAGGTTAGGGGGGAAAGTTTAGGTTAGTTAATGTCGATTTTTAATTCACACGGGAGAAACTGGCCGCTGATTTACAAAGGCTCCGATTTTGGTTGCGGGAATAAGTTCAAAATCGTTTTTAATACATTTGAGGAAAGGCTAAACAATGTTGAAGTTGGTGTACTAAATACTTAGCCCTGGATAAATTTTATACCAATTTAGTAATGAGAACATTTCAGTTTAATTATGGTAGATAATTATCCTTAAATATAAAAAATTCATGTTCCTTAATCTGACACATCCAAGGATGTCACAACCTTATTCATTAAAGTATAGAGCGATACTTTTGTTTAGTATTTTTTTTAGAACGGCAGAAGCCTTTGTATAAAGACGGACAGGCCCTTTATATGCATAGAAACCCACTTAATCCAAAACGTCCCCCACTTAATCTTACCTGCTTATATAACGGCCAGACTGCAACCCCCTTTAAATTGCTGTATTCTTAGTGATAGGGTTGAAAATGAGGGAGTTATGGGGCATGGCCGTCATCATACATTACGGTATTGACTATCACATAACCTCATATAAACCATCCAACAATTGCCTGTAGAGTGTAGGGTTTCCCTGCTGGACGGGACCAGATAAGCAGCCCTTAAAGTAAGTACGTAAGTAAAACCACCAAGAGAAATTAGGGGATAATTAATGTGAGATTAACATTAAAAGATTATATAGTTCTTGTTTTTGGGGACAAACCAGAGGTAGAATAAAAGTTATAGAATTATATAATGAATAAAATAAAAAGGTAGTGAATTACAAAAGTACATTTTAATATATATTAGAGCACATTGTTTTACCGAGTTGCCTTGGCTCCCATGATGTCCGCATATATTTTCCTGAAAAATTTGTACTTAAAGATACATACTTTTTCAGGGCATCGCATCTTACTTGACGAGTGTGAGGTAGCAATCGATGTTAATCCTTGTTAACCTAACTTTCCCATTTCTGACATAATTTAGGGTGTCGTGCCTTACCTTGCTTTAAACTCACGGCCTCTAGACTCCTTTGAACTTATGCTATAAAATGTAACAGTGCCACTTTCATGGATAGAGTTTGGTGGATAAGATTAGCAGTAAAAAAATACAATATACTGAATCTATGCTTCATGTCACTGACATTATCACTGGAAAAATAAATTTCCTTCCCTAAATTAATATGGACGCTAAAACACTTTCTTCATATTCAAACCTATGAAAACAAAATTTAAAGTTGGATGGAAGACTGTTATGGATAACTAGTGCATGCGACTCGTCAAAAATGTTGGCTACCACCCACACACACATTCAACCTTTACCACCTGCTCTCCTTTTCTTAACTACAACACAGCAGTTTCGACTATTTGTGAGACACTGTGGTCTCCGAGTATACCTCTTGGGGTACCCCCTCTCTCTAGGGTATGACTACTCTCTCCCCCCTACCCGAGGGTCGAGGAGAGACTGAGTACAACCAGTCCTACCTTTGGCAATGCCGCTCAGCGTGGTAGGAAAGAAATATATTTATGTATATAGCAAGACACTTGTTTAGTGCCCTATCGTGGGTAGCAGAATCCTACCCAATACCAAGCCTTGTTAGTTTTGCCTATAATTTTCAATAGTTTAGGAAGTCTTTTATCAGATTTATACTTTAAATATGACACTTTTTCTTAGAAGTAAGCTTATACAAGTACGGTATTGAATCCCAAGCATACGCAATCCATTGCACAATCATCCATATACAAAAAGTACTGTTTCAAGATTATCTGATTGTCATTTTTTCTTTCAGATCCATCATATGATGGCCTTCATTGAACAGGAGGCCAACGAAAAGGCAGAGGAAATCGATGCCCGTGCTGAAGAAGAATTCACCATTGAGAAGGGTCGTCTTGTCCAGCAGAATCGTCTGAAGATTATCGAGTACTACGAAAGGAAGGAGAAACAAGTTGAACTCCAGAAGAAAATGTAAGTTTTTTCTTAAAAGCAATTTATAACCCTTTTTGACATTGATACCATAATGGCCTATTTAAGTGTGCCAGGGGACGGTTCAACTTCATCTACAAGTTAGGGGACATTGATATAGAATTACCATATCATTAAGCCAAATTTTAGTTAGATAACAAGTAAAAATTTACCCATTTTCTTTCTCGAGATTTTTCATGTTTTTGTTTTGTTCTTACATTTCTAAGACCATACAGTACTTTATAAAATAAATTTAGTTTCCCATCTTGAGACAAAAACTAACTATTAATCATTAAAAGTAAATGTACAATGAGCAATGGAGGAAATATATTATATAAGCTCATAAGCAGCTAGTTAGACCCAAGATTGTTTTAACAGGAATTTTATATGGTTAAGGAAAGATGTTTTAAGATTGGAGATCAATGGGACTGGGTGAGGTGCATGGGTGGAAGGGACATTACAGCGTTTTGTATTGGGGTTATTGTTTTCAATTGAGATTTTTGTAAGTCATGAATCCTTGATAGATTTTAACATTATAAATTTTAAGTCATTAGCTTTTGTTGTGTAAGGTCCATCCAAAATTTTCCAGGTTTTTTGATGTTCTGTATGCAGATTGTATGATACGACAAGAAGGGAACTCTTAGTTAGCAGAACTTTAAATATGTCAAGGGGTTAACTACTGCACTGTAATTGTGCAGTGACTACTTTCCTCTTGATAAGGGTAAAAATCTCTTTAGCTATGGTAAGGAGCTCTTCTAGGAGGACATTATTCTCTAGTCTTGGGTAGTGCCACAGCCTCTGTACCATGGTCTTCCACGGTCTTGGGTTAAAGTTCTCTTGCTTGAAGGCACACTATTCTATCTATTACCTTATTTCCTGTCCTCACTGGGCCATTTCCCCTGTTGGATCCCTTGGGCTTATGTCATCCTGCTTTCCCAACTAGGTTTGTAGCTAAGGTAATAATGATGATAATGATAATAGGAATACTGTATAGGTGGGTTTATTTTATGCCCGAGAATTGTTACAGTAGAAGGAAGAAAAGAATGGGGAGATGAAATTAGAATGGAAAGCGTAGCTTTATACATTTACTCATACAAATGATTGAGATCACAATTTTATTTCAGTGGTGCCAGCAATCAGCTTAACAAATCCCGTCTGGAAGTACTGAAGGCCCAGGAATCCCACATCAGAAATGTATTGCATGAAGCCCGACAGAAGCTGCACATCCTCACCCAGAATGAAACCAAGTACCAGAAGCTTCTCGAGGATCTCATTTGTCAAGGTCTTTGCCAGGTGGGGAAGTGGATATGATATCTTGGTGCTGTTTTGGTATGCCATCTCATTTATGTCGTGATCTCGGAAATTATTCTTTGGCTTTGGTATGCAATCTCAATTTTTTTAATAGGTAAAAAAATAAGAATAGCAGAAAATCTAATGGTATTTGCTTCGCTGTGCAAATCTAATGGTATTTGCTTCGCTCGTGAAAAAATATAAAGGCATCAAGCTCCATATGTACAGGCAAGCAGTAATGTGGAGCTGGGCACGCTAACATCACTGATTGATTATTATTTCTGGGACAATTATTCCCGGTACAGTATATAGTGTATATTTTGTTTTAGGAAATCTAATGGTTCTTGCTTCACCATGAAGTGAAGTGAGATCGCTGCTATCAGGTGAAATCGCATACTAAAGCCAAAATACGACTGAAATCGCATACCAAATCAGCAGTGATTTCTTTTATTGCCTGGTTAGGGATGTTTGTTCATACAGAGTATTTTGTATTTATTCCATTATGTAGACCAGAGCACTGTTTTGTATAATAAGTTTATGAAAACCTCACCATCCTTGTGAGCTAAGGATGGGGGTTTTGGGAGATCCTATAGGTCTATCTGCTGGTCATCAGCAGCCCTTGCCAGGCCCTCCTTGGTCCTAGCTTGGGTGGAGAGGGGGCTTGGGCACTGATCATATGTACATATGGTCAGTCTCTAGGGCATTGTCCTGCTCAATAGGGCAATGTCACTGTCCCTTGCTTCTGTCATTCATGAGGGGTCTTTAAACCTTGAAGTTCCTTTAAACTGTAGTTTGTTAGTTTATATTATTTTTATAACTTTGTTTGATCTTGGATTTCTGTCAAGTAATAATCATTGCTTTATTTTATTGACGTATTGCATATTATGTGGAACTAAGGGATGAGAGCTTGGTGTACTACTGTAATATATTTTATGTAATTAAGGGGTGAGAGCATGGTGCTTGAATTGGTGGTATTAAGTTCATGTGTTCATATATTGTAATCTAATAAGTTTCCTTTTCCCCAGCTTTTGGAGTCAGACCTGGTTATCAGGTGTCGCCGTGCTGATCATCCTCTGGTTGAAACTGTTATACCAATAACCACAGAAAAATACAGGGAGCAGACAGGGCGTACTTGTAAATTAACTGTCGACACTACAAACTGGCTGCCAGCAGAAATGTAAGTACTGTAAACTACTTGGTGGTTGTGGGTTTCAAATCATGAGGCAGGGTATTTACTTCAAAAGGTGATTTAGAAAATTGATACTTTTCATTATTAGTCTTGGTATTGTTACATTTCTCTCTGGATGAGATTTTAAAACCTTGGCATAACTTTTTGTCTTGCTTAAAAATCACTTTGCATATCCAATGAAATCTGGGTCACTGGCGGTGAAAGGGTGGATGAAAAATTGAATTCTTATAGTTCTGTTGGCAGCATTTTTTGTCCATTAAGGGTTTGCATTTCATATTATGCCTTAATAATAGCTGCTGCAGATGATGGTCATCATATAACTCGAGGTTAAAAATGACTAGACAGTTACCATAGGTTTCAAGATTTATTTAGGTCACAGCAAGTGTCTAATTGCAGTTTCCTGTCTTCACAACTGACCTGTTTCTTGTGTTGTCTACATTTTTCTTTCATAACAGTACTTCCTGCTCCCTACTATCTGGGTGTGGCATCCTAAATTCCACAAGTTCACTGGTTCACCAATAAAACCAGATAAAAGTAATTCTGAACAAGATTGTAAATTAAAAATTGTGGGTTACCTAGCAGTAGAAATGTCTCTTGACTTACATTCTATGGGCCGGGACTTAAGTCCTGTCAATAGCCCAATGGTTTGAATTTGTGAATGCAACCTTACTGCCTTTCCGAGGTAGGGGTGGGCAGTTTGGAGCTATAGGTCTATGTGCCGAGTTATCAGCTGCCATATCCTAGACCTCCATAGTTCTAGCTGGGTGGAGAGGGGAGGCATGAGTCCTAATCATTATGAAATAATTGCATTGACCTGCTCTCTTCCTCAACTGCTCAGGAGTGACCTTGAAATAAATTTTTAAAAAATAGTAGTTTGACTCGGAGGGCTGGTTAATCTCCTTTTAATTGAAAATAATCAAAGCAAGCTGGTATAAATTAAATAAAACTAAAACCAGCATGATGATGAACAAGCAAGATGGACTATACATGAGTATTATTCCTGTCTTAGCAAAGAGACCAGTTGGATTGAACCGAGATTTCCACACTTGTGCCTTAGATTAGTAATACTTCGTATTCTTCTACTTCATGGTTTTTCTATAAATCTTGAAGATTCAGTTAGTAGCTGAACAGTTGCATCATGTTTTTGGATGGTATTGGGATTCTGCCCGGATTAAACTGTGCCCAATTTTTTCTTTTTGGCGTGAAAGTAGGTGCAAGTACTTCAAACTGCCGAAACAAATTCCTAGCCTATGGCAGGCACAAAGGTTAGCATTAAATAAGCACTAGAGGAAGCATTAAGTTTGGATTTTGGAGTACAGTATTCAACATGCCAGAATCTCTAAATGAGGATAATACATAGGACGAGCTTGACTGATGAGGTAAATTCTTAGAAAACTTATTTCTGAAAGATAACAGAATAATTAAGCTAAGGGAAGTTCTGATGATGCCTATTGTTCTGTTATCTGATGCTAACACTTCTAAGACTTATTCTCTCTAGTTTTACTTCATTTTCATGGGAGTGAATGAATGATCTAGTCTCTCCTTTCATGGATGCTTCCCAGGAAGGGTGGGGTGCAACTATGGATATTATCTTCTGTCAGAGAAGTGGGTGAAGGGATCAACTTTTTACATCTGTTGCCTGGAATTTGTGCGAGAGACCCTTCAAGCTAACGGGTAAGGGTGTTGTGGTGTTATTCAAACAGGACAGCACTGGCATACATTAGGAATCGGACAGAGCCAGGTCAGAATCCCTGTTCCAGATAGCAGAAATACTTTTATCTTGAACAAATCTGGGGGAAATTATCATTCTACCATAGGTTATTTTTGGAAATTTTAGCATTTTTAACAGGCCAGTTGAGAGAAAATTACAGATGTTGGTGGAGAAGGCCTAACCCGTAAAACTTCAAGAATTTCCAACAAGAAAGTCTTTTTGCACCCCAGTTCTGGATCTCTTATCTTGGTAGGTGGAGACAGGATTGGTAAAGTCTCGAGGTTCATTTTTGGCTGCAGAGGTTGTGGTTTATAATTCTGTTGCCTGTGGTGTTGGAGTGTTCAAGGATGTTGCCTTACAAGTTCAGGTTTTAAGGTTGGTTCGCCCAAACCCTAATAGGTTCTGTTCATTGTACTCTTTAAGAGCCACAGCTTTTATATAAGTGAAAAGGAGACTTTTTTTTTTTTGTTCTAAATTTCAGTGTAAACAGCTTTGAGAAATACTACCGCCAGAGACTTATGGGGTCCTTTGACTGGCCAGACAGTACTACATTGGATCCTTCTCTTTGGTTACGGTTCTTTCTCTTTGCCTACACATACGCTGAATAGTCTGGCCTATTCTTAACAGATTCTCCTCTGTCCTCACACACCTGACAACACTGAGGTTACTAAACAATTCTTCTTCGCTCAAGGGGTTAACTACTGCACTGTATTTGTTCTGTGGCTACTTTCCTCTTGATAAGGGTAGAAGAGACTCTTTAGCTATGGTAAGCAGCTCTTCTAGGAGAAGGACACTCCAAAATCAAACCATTGTTCTCTAGTCTTGGGTTAGTGCCATAGCCTCTGTACCATGGTCTTCCACTATCTTGGGTTAGAGTTCTCTTGCCTGAGGGTACAATCAGGCACACTTTTCTATCTGATTTCTCTTTCTCTTGTTTTGTTAAAGTTTTCATAGTTTATATAGGAAATATCTATTTTAATTTTGTTACTCTTCTAAAAATATTTTATTTTTCCTTCTTTCCTTTCCTTACTGGGCTAGTTTCCCTGTTGGGGCTCCTGGGCTTATAGCATTCTGCTTTTCCAACTAGGGTTGTAGCTTAGCAAATAATAATAATAATAATAATAATAATAATAAACTTCTGGCGAGAATAGAAATAATAAATTAAGATTGTATACCTATTGTATTGTACTGGCTATTGACATTTCCAGAAATAAAATGTAAATCATGGGATATTTTATAGCCTAAGCTCTCTATAAAGCTTATTGATTTTTATAGTATTTATGTATATATCTGTATATATTTCCTGCTGCTTCCTCCGGTGCTTTAGATGAACGCGGAGGTAGCAGCAGTAGGGGATTCAGCATTATGAAGCTTCATCTGTGGTGGATAACGGGGGTGGGTGGGCTGTGGCACCCTAGCAGTACCAGCTGAACTCGGTTGAGTCCCTTGTCAGGCTGGGAGGAACGTAGAGAGTAGAGGTCCCCTTTTTGTTTTATTTGTTGATGTCGGCTACCCCCCAACATTGGGGGAAGTGCCTTGGTATATATATGTGTATGTATATATATCTGTATTACAAAAATTTTAATGAAATCTCTTCATTCCAGCTGCGGAGGTATTGAACTGGTCACAAGGGGAAACCGTATCAAGATCTCAAATACTTTGGAGGCTAGATTGGACATGTTGGCCCAGCAGATGCTTCCCGAAATCAGGCAAATGCTCTTCGGTTCCAATCCCAACCGTAAATTTGATAATTAGTCTGCCAAGTGTATTTGAAGATAAATCTTTAAGAGCAGAGCACAATATTTTCCCTTCCCATCCTGTAATAAAATGCTGAGGTCGTGTACGTGCGATGTTATGTATAGAAAGTGTTGCTGTTACATAGATGATTTACTGTTTTATGTATTGAAAGGAGTATGGGGTTTTTGTCTTCTTTTTTACATGACATTCCAAATTGTGATTATTTGTACTGGATTTTCCAGGATGCTTTTTACAAATATGAAGTTCTATAAATTTTCTTGAGTGAAGATGTATGTAATTGTTGGTTACTGTATGTATTGCAAATATAATGAGTTAAAAGTACCAAAGTTATTAGTTATCTTTGACAAAAAATATTTTCATGTTAAAAACTCAATATGGATAAGCAAGTCTATGAAGATGTCGTGTACTTAAGGTTGTAAGTTAAATTAGGAAAATTCTGTACTTTCATTAACTAAATGGTTTCTGTAGAAGAAAAAATTTGCTTAACTTGAAAAAAAAAAATCATTTAGTTGAATTTTTGTAAATAATTCTTGACCAGACTTTGAAAAGATGCTTTTAAAATCACACTGTAAATACTTTGAGGTTTGAGGTAAAATGGACATACTGAATGTCTCTGCAGATATTGACAAGTCATTCTTCTTTAGTTGTTTTGGTATTTTCAGAAATTTTAATAAGCCTTCAACATTTGTTTCAATTTATGACTAAAAGTATTCTTTATTTTAATGGGAGTGCTGTTAGATAATGTAGAAAGTAAAAATAAAGCACTAATTATTTGTCTTTATTCTTATTCCAGCTTTGTTTATAAAAGAATTGTTTAAAGATGGGATTATTGGGTTTCACACTAAAAAAAATTAGTGTTTGCCTTAATTGTTTGTGACCTAAAGAAACCTTATGATAGGGTGCCAAGAGATGATACAATATTATAATGGATAAGAAGTATGTACTGTACACACACAGGAATGGTTTAATGTTGAGGTGGGATTGCATAAGGGATCAGCTTTAAGCCCTTTCCTGTTAGCAGTTAATCAGGGACAGATTGCAAAGCTGTTTCCTTTTTGAAGTTAATCATGGACACATTGAAAAGCCCTTTCCTGTTTGCAGTTAATCATGGACAGATTGAAAAACCCTTTCCTGTTTGCAGTTAATCATGCAGATTGAAAAGCCCTTTCCTGTTTGCAGTTAATCATGGACAGATTGAAAAGCCTCTTCCTGTTTGCAGTTAATCGTGTACAGATTGGCTTTAAGCCCTTAACTGTTTGCAGTTAATCATGGACAAATTGACCAGCTTTAAGCCCTTTCCTGATTGCATTTAGTCATGACAGATTGACTGGCTTTAAGACTTTTCCTGTTTGCAATTAATCATGGACAGATAGACCAATGGCAATAGGTAGATGTCTCCTTGGTCTGTTACTTGCAGATGACTCTGTGATCTGTGGAGAGAGTAATCAGGAGGTTGAAGCTAATATGAAAACTTGGAGATTGTGTTAAGAGTACAAAAATCAGCTGAAGTAAGCATATATATGTAAATAAGGGGGATGGTAGGAATGTAGTACAACTGGAAAGGAAAGTATAGAACTGAATAAGGTAAATGATTTAGAATTCAAGATAGAAATTGATTGTGGGTGCAATGGGGAGTTCAGGAGAATTCGAGCAGGGTAGGGACTGGAATATAGTATCAAGCAGAATGCAACAAAAAGATATCGGCAAGTCTGAAAGGGATGGAGAAGAGTATCAGGCATAGTATGAGACCAAAAGATATCAGCAAGTCTGAAAGGGATGGAGAAGAGTATCAGGCATAGCATGCGACAAAAGATATCGGCAAGTCTGAAACGGATGGAGAAGAGTATCGGGCATAGTATGAGACAAAAAGATATCAACAAGTCTGAAAGGGAAGGTATTTAAGGTGGTGGTGAAACATGTTATTTTCATTAGTAAAATAAATTTTTGAATATACTTACCCGATAATCATGTAGCTGTCAACTCCGTTGCCCGACAGAATTCTACGGAAGGGATACGCCAGCGATCGCTATACAAGAGGGGGGTGTACTCACAAGCGCCACCTGTGGCCAGGTACTGCAGTACTTCTTGTTGACACCACCTCAATTTTTCCTCGGTCCACTGGTTCTATGGGGAGGAAGGGTGGGTCAATTAAATCATGATTATCGGGTAAGTATATTCAAAAATTTATTTTACTAATGAAAATAACATTTTTCAATATTAAACTTACCCGATAATCATGTAGCTGATTCACACCCAGGGAGGTGGGTGAAAACCAGTGTACATGTATATCAAGAAGCTAAGTATCCCGTATTTCATATTATCAGTTATTCAAAATAACAATGAAATTACAAGTACCTGGTAAGGAAGTCGACTTGACCCATTACTCTGCCTTAAATAAGTTCGTCTTCCTTACTGAGCGCAGCGTTCCTCTTAGGAGGCTGAACAACTCTTAAGGTGCTGAAGTATCAAGGGCTGCAACCCATACTAAAGGACCTCATCACAACCTTTAACCTCGGCGCTTCTCAAGAAAGAATTGACCACCCGCCAAATCAACAAGGATGTGGAAGGCTTCTTAGCCGACCGTACAACCCATAAAAAGTATTCAAGAGAAAGGTTAAAAGGTTATGGGATTATGGGAATGTAGTGGCTGAGCCCTCGCCTACTACTGCATTCGTTGCTACGAATGGTCCAAGGGTGTAGCAGTACTCGTAAAGAGACTGGACATCTTTGAGATAGAATGATGCGAACACTGACTTGCTTCTCCAATAGGTTGCATCCATAACACTCTGCAGAGAATGGTTCTGTTTGAAGGCCACTGAAGTAGCCACAGCTCCCACTTCATGTGTCCTTACCTTCAGCAAAGCAAGGTCTTCTTCCTTCAGATGAGAATGTGCTTCCCTAATCAGAAGCCTGAATAGTAAGAAACTGAGTTCTTAGAACTTGGGAAAGAAGGTTTCTTGATAGCACACCATAAGGCTTCTGATTGTCCTCGTAAAGGTTAAGACCTTTTTAGATAGTACCTAAGAGCTCTAACTGGGCAAAGTACTCTCTCCAGTTCATTCCCCACCAAGTTGGACAGGCTTGGGATCTCGAACGACTTAGGCCAAGGACGTGAAGGAAGCTCGTTTAGCAAAAACCGAGCTGCAAGGAACATGTAGCCGTTTCAGATGTGAAAACAATGATCCTGCTGAAGGCGTGGATCTCACTTACTCTTTTAGCTGTTGTCAAGCACACGAGGAAAAGAGTTTTTAATGTGAGGTCCTAAAAAGAGGCTGATTGGAGAGGTTCAAATCTTGATGACATAAGGAACCTTAGGACCACGTCTAGATTCCAGCCTGGAGTGGACAACCGACGTTCCTTTGAGGTCTCAAAAGACCTAGGGAGGTCCTGTAGATCTTTGTTGGTGGAAAGATCCAAGCCTCTGTGGCGGAAAACCGCTGCCAACATACTTCTGTAACCCTTGATCGTAGGAGCTGAAAGGGATCTTACTTTCCTTAGATGTAACAGGAAGTCAGCAATCTGGGTTACAGTGGTACTGGTTGAGGAAACTGCCTTGGTCTTGTACCAGCTACGGAAGACTTCCCCTTGAGACTGATAGATTCTGAGAGTGGAAGTTCTCCTTGCTCTGGCAAACGCTCTGGCTGCCTCCTTCGAAAAGCCCCTAGCTCTTGAGTGTCTTTCGAAAGTCTGAAGGCAGTCAGACGAAGAGCGTGGAGGTTTGGGTGTACCTTCTTTACGTGAGGTTGACGTAGAAGGTTCACTCCTAGAGGAAGAGTCCTGGGAATGTCGACCAGCCATTGCAGTACCTCTATGAACCATTCTCTCGCGGGCTAGAGCGGAGCCAATCCACGTCAGCCGTGTCCCTTTGCGAGAGGAGAACTTCTGAAGTACCCTGTTGACAATCTTGAACGGCGGGAATGCATACAGGTCGAGATGGGACCAATCCAGCAGAAAAGCATCCACGTGAACTGCTGCTGGGTCTGGAATCGGAGAACAATACAACAGGAGTCTCTAGGTTATCGAGGTAGCGAACAGATCTATGGTTGGCTGACCCCACAGGGCCCAAAGTCTGCTGCAAACACTCTTGTGAAGGGTCCACTCTGTGGGGATGACCTGACCCTTCCGGCTGAGGCGATCTGCCATGACATTCATACCGCCCTGAATGAACCTCGTTACCAGCGTGAGCTTTCGATCTTTTGACCAGATGAGGAGGTCCCTTGCGATCTAGAACAACTTCCACGAAAGAGTCCCTCCCTGCTTGAAGATGTAAGCCAGGACTGTGGTGTTGTCAGAGTCCACCTCCACCACCTTGTTAAGCTGGAGGGACTTGAAGTTTATCAAGGCCAGAAGAACCGCCAACAACTCCTTGCAATTGATGTGAAGTGTCCTTTGCTCCTGATTCCATGTTCCCGAGCATTCCTGTCCGTCCAAAGTCGCACCCCAGCCCGTGTCTGATGCGTCCGAGAGGAGACGGCGGTCGGGTTTCTGAACAGCCAAATGTAGACTTCCTTGAGAAGAAAGCTGTTCTTACACCACGCGAGAGAAGACCTCCTCTCTTCGGAAACAGGAACTGAGACCGTCTCTAGCGTCATGTCCTTTATCCAGTGAGCAGCTAGATGATACTGAAGGGGGGGAAGGTGGAGTCTCCCTAACACGATGAACAGGGCCAGCGATGAAAGTGTCCCTGTTAGACTCATCCACTACCTGACTGAGCATCGGTTCCTTCTCAGCATGCTCTGGATGCATTCTAGGGCTTGGAAGATCCTTGGGGCCGACGGAAAAGCCCGAAAAGCTCGACTCTGAAGATCCATACCCAGGTAGACAATGGTCTGGGATGGGACGAGCTGAGACTCCTCAAAATTGACCAGGAGGCCCAGTTCCTTGGTCAGATCCATAGTCCATCTGAGAATCTCCAGACAGCGACGACTTGTGGGAGCTCTTAAAAGCCAGTCGTCTGACGGAGCCGGACACAAGATCACGGTACTGCTGCACAGTCTGTGAACTGTCAACCATGGGGAAGCGAGGAAGTACAGTGACAACCCAAAGCTGTCTAGACTGTCTGGGTCGTATAGACAACTCCTTATCGGGTTGCTGAGGTTGCCGCACTGCGTCACAACAAGTCACTTCTGCTGGTTGTTGAACGTCTTCCCAGTGACACACTGACTCCGTAAACAAAAAATCCTCTAACAAGGACTAAGCTTGGACTGCATGTCTTGCAACACAGCTCAAGGTCTATGGGAGCAGGTGTGGTAACAGACGGGGTTAGCGACTGAAGTGGAACCATTACCTTCCCTGGAAGCATGTTATGCTTAAATAAAAGTCCATAGGAGGCTACGCAGCTAAAGGCTCCTCTCCAAATGACAGAGTCCTCAAGGGAATATCAGAAGGAGGGAGAAAAGCACTTTCTCATCTACAGGGACCATATCCGAGAAAAGCTAAGTTCTCTCAGTGAGGGTTTCACTGGTGCAAAAGCAGCAGACTAGAAGGCAACGTTATGAAACTGCTTGACAGTCTAGTGAGTTGGCAACAACCAAAGATGTGTGACTGAGAAGCATGCGGTAAGGTATGCAGAGCATGCTGTATGTAGAGCATGCTGTATGCAGAGCATGCTGTATGCAGAGCATGCTGTATGTAGAGCATGCTGTAAGAGAAGCAGAGCATGTTGCATGGCGTGTAACATTTCTCAGAAATTCCATGACCAGTGCTAGATTGAGTAATATCGCATTACTGTCCATTGAAAGTGCACGTGCCGAGGGAATTGATTCAGACTGTTTTGTTGATGAATTTGATAGCCGGCATGATAATCGTAGAATTAAGCTGCACTAAATATACGATCTATAATCTACTTCACCTCAGGACAGGGAAACTCGCCCTGTTGGCAACACTGCATAACTTCATGCATGCTTGTATGGGGTTTTAATATCAACATAATATATACATTACATTCATAACTCATGATTCATTTTTGTTTTGAAGATATTTTGCCATATTTGCGATTTGTTAAAAATATATTGCAAGGAATACATATATATTTTTTTTATTTAAGTAATACGAATAACCTCCATTATCATAATGTTTGTGTAGGCATACATGTATATGATTACAAATGCAAGTTATGAAAGTAATGAGGTGTTATTATTGTCATTTGTTATTTCAAAGTTGAATGGGAAGAGGCTCAAGTTGAGGAGAAAGTGGCAGATGCATGCGTTGAGGTGGCTGACTCATAGCATGAGGTTCCTGCCTCAAGAGTTGCGCTTGCCTCAAGGGTTGAGGTGGCTGCGCAGAGAGAGGCTCTTGACTCACGAGTTGAGGTTCTTGAGGTGTGAGCTGCGAGAGTTGAGGTAGCGGCTGCGCAGAACGCAGTTCCTGTCTCACGAGTTGAGGTTCCTGAGGAGCTAGCCTCAAGAGTTGAGGCTCTCGCCTTGAGGAAAGTTGAGGTAGCAGCTGCGAGAGCTGAGGTGGCTGCCTCAAGGATGGTAGAGGTTGTCGTACCTCAAAAGGTTGTAGCCTCAAAGATGGACTAACTGCAAGAAAATCTTGCCTCAAGGCATAAGACTTCTGCTCCCATTGTTGAGTTTGCCTTAAGGAAGGTTAAGGTTGCTGCACAACGCTGGTAACTGGCAACTCCGAACGCGGTAAGGTAGCTTGAGGAACCTCAACTTCGTACGCCTGGCAGACTGGACTGCGGTGAGGCGGAGCGCTCGCAGGAGGAGGTGTAACCTTCTCAGCCTGAAACTCACGCATTAAGACCGCAAGCTGCGACTGCATGGACTGCAGCAAAGTCATCTTGGGATCAACAGACGATAAGGTCTGTTGAGGCAAAGCCTTAACAGAAGATGAGGTCTGTTGAGGCATCGCCTTACCTCTCTTAGGAGGTGTGCAGTCACCTGATGACTGCGGAGAGTCAGAGCTAACCCAATGACTGCATCCGGGTTGTTGAACTCTAGAGGTCTGGACTATACGTTTAAGAGGTCTTGAGACCTGAGTCCAGCGTTTTCTCCCCGAAATTTCTTCTGCAGACGAGCAAAATAAGGGCTCAATCGTCTGCGGGTGGGAGTGACGGTCTCTGTAAGACACGCCCGCAACCACCGAGGATACTTCTGTGCGCCGATCAAGGCCTGCCGAACCCTTTTGCCCTTCGACATTGCTTCTCCCCTGGGCTTGGGAGCTTGCAAGAGGTCCCGGACTGGGAGGACGACTGGCACGCACAGAAGTACCCTCACGCACAACACTGACACACTTTGCGCTAATCACTTATCACTTTTGATTTTCTGTTTGCACTTATTTCACTGAACTCGAAACTTTAAGTGGTTTGTACCTGAAACACGCAATTCTATCCTTCCTTAAAAGTTAGTAATTGCGAAAACAGAATTACAATGTAACAGAAAAATCTAATGAAAGATAAATAATTCAGTGGCTGGAAAGAGACTAAACACTAGATCAAATAAACTACGTTTAAAATCTCTCACCGCATAAAGCTTGAGAACAAGAATAAAACTCATGAAACGTTTACCTTCTTCCCCTAAAGAGACTAGGGAGAAGAGCAAAAACGATAACAACGTTACTCGCTTGAACGAAACGTTTATCCAGCTCTCTCTCCCTCCGTCTCTATCTCTCTCTCTCTCTCTCTCTTGACTTAGAACCTGAGAGAAGAGCCCAATCATATATATCGTTAAAACATATTATTGTTAAAGGAAAAAAACTGAAATATTTCCCAAATAAAAAGTTCCTTTATTAGAATTAAAACCATTAAGCTAAGAAAGAATGAACAAAACGCTAGACACGGTTACTCTTACTGCAACGTGACACCGTGAAAATTCTCTCTCTATCGTAACGATAGAGCGCAAGTTGAACGTTCTGAACGTCAACAACTGCAGAGACAAAACAAAACGTTAGTTCAACTTTGAAAACAGTACGAGACTATCAAAGAAATTCTTTCAAAAACATTAAAATAGCATAATATGTTAACAGGTAAAACCGAAATGACGGGCTCAATGTTAATTAACTTCGGTACCAAGAAAAGACCGCCTACTATTAGGAAAGGTCGAATATAAACAAAAATAAAAATTAATTTTAATAAGTTTATAATAAAAGGAAGTTAATCGAAGAGGCCTATAAAAGGCGGAGAGATAAAAAATAAATCTATAACTTTTGTTAAGCAAAATTAAGAAAGAGAGTCTATACTCTCTTAGACACCAACACTTCCGTCTAAGGGAAGGGTCGGCCATTTAAAGGTGAAAGAGAGTTCATACTCTCTTCGTCACCATAATTAATCAAATTAATTCCAAAAGTTAGCTAAGCTAATAATAAAACTTCCTGAATAGCGAAAGCTGAAATCTTAGAGCAATAATTCACCAAAAACCGTGAACAAGACTCCAAAATTATAAGCGTATCCATGAACGTCTTGCCGGAAGCACGACAGAGGAAAAATTGAGGTGGTGTCAACAAGAAGTACTGCAGTACCTGGCCACAGGTGGCGCTTGTGAGTACACCCCCCTCTTGTATAGCGATCGCTGGCGTATCCCTTCCGTAGAATTCTGTCGGGCAACGGAGTTGACAGCTACATGATTATCGGGTAAGTTTAATATTGAAAATAGTTATGCTGTACAGTTTAGAGACTGTACCTTTAAGTAGGAGATATGAAAATGAAAAGGTCCTCACTAGCAGTAATGAGTAAGGATAAATACCATTTGAGGTACTGCAAACGTCAATCAGTTTGGAAAGAAATAAAGGGAAAAAAAGACGGGTGGTTCACACACGAGAATGGAGGAATTATGTATTGGATGAGGATGCTAGACATTTGGCCATCAGGTAGGAGGAGGAGAGAAAGACGTAAGAGTATGGTTTGGCAGTTTTCAATAGCTAGAAGTAGATGGAAACAGATATCCAGTCATGACCCCAGAATGGGAGGAGTCAAAAGGGAAAAAGAAGACATTAAATAAAGTTACCCATTTCATTATGAATTATTAAACACTAATAAATGCTGCTGTTTATAAAAGTACAGTATAAGGTTAGTAATGTCATGTTTATTACTAGCACAATTACATTATCAATGCTGATCCTCCACCAAGGTAGGAAATTGACAAAATACAAGACTTTAATCCCTTTACTAAATGAAAACTGAACAAAGGAATAATCCTACTTAATCTGTATTACCATTTGAAAAATTAATTCTAACATCTGACAGCTATAATACATACAGTACTATCTAGATTTTATTTATACACTCATTTACCTCATGAGCTTAGCATACTTTACTTTATACAGCATCAAATTTGAATCAGGGCTTAATGTACTATATCCAAAATGTTTGATGACGAAACATATTGGGTAAAAAATAGATGGAGATGATGTGATTAATTACTGTCATTTCTAAAATGACACTTTAAATAATAAAACCCAAAATACTGATCCAGTTTTTAATGCACAGCAAAATGGATAACATTCAGTATCTACACACTAAAATACTAATACTGTACTGCATTACAAATTATGCATGAAAATTATAAGTTAATCAGATATTGATTTAATTGTAATTATGGATTTGAGCTATATAGCCTGCCCCTTGGACCTGTGAGGCCTATCAGCACCCAAGTGCATGTAGGGTATTAGAAAAATCCGGTACTACCCTACAAGGTAAAAGCTAGAAGAGGTCGGACAGCCAGATGGAAGAAAGGAAGAAAGAATGGAAGTAAAGTAAAAGGATATAAAAAGTGCAGCTACAGGCTGAAGGAATGCTATAAAGAGACATAAGTAATGCCTAAGTGCACCTCTTAAAACCCTTCCACAAAAGGAGGTAAATGCATGGCAGGCAGACGCTGTTACCGATTTTGTTGTACGGGTGACGAAGAGTATAAATGACGTATTAGACAAGGAAACCATGGGTAAATCATTAAAGTGTCCGCGCCGAGTCTGAAACCGACTGCATTCTGGCCTCTAGCCCAAGTCATATGTTCATCTGTCTGGCCTACTGTCTACCTTGGACAATTTTATCTAGTAACACTGTTTCAAAGCAAAAGAATTAGGGGCAAATCAGAGTACCCGCCCTGCATTTGTCCCTCATGTGGAATGGCCTTTACACTATCCACTAGGTGAGTTTATCAGATATGAAAAGGCAAATTATTATTATAGAACAGTTGAGAGAACATCTTAGTATTACTGTATTTCAAACTGTTCAATATATAAAATGCTTTCTAAATTGTTCAAATATTTGACAGCAGAAGACAATATCAGGATCGTGTAGCAGGAAAAAATACATGACTTTTTGTCCTAGTTTCAAGTTCCTTACAAATAAATCTAAACGACACTGTAATGATCTGTGGTTACTATAAACAGGATGTTAATCTCCTCACTGCCAGTTGTACCCAGCTCACTATTAAATGGTGTTCAAATAACCTGTTGTCTTATTTTTTCTCTGATTTTATTTTCAAGAGGATCCGCTAGTTTAGGCACACAATGAAAGGCCAGCTTAATAATCTTAGCCTTCATGTCATACTATGGGTGATAGGAAGATAGATGTGACAGAGGCAAGAGAGCGTGCTAGAAATAGGAATGAATGGCGAGCGATTGGGACGCAGTTCCGGTAGGCCCTGCTGCTTCCTCCGGTGCCTTAGATGACTGCGGAGGTAGCAGCAGTAGGGGATTCAGCGTTATGAAGCTTCATCTGTGGTGGATAACGGGGGAGGGTGGGCTGTGGCACCCTAGCAGTACCAGCCGAACTCGATCGAGTCCCTTGTCAGGCTGGGAGGAACGTAGAGAGGAGAGGTCCCCTTTTTTATTTTATTTGTTTGATGTTGGCTACTCCCCAAAATTGGGGGAAGTGCCTTGGTATATGTATGTATGTCATACTTAAAGTTTAATAAGAGAATTTCTCAATTTTGTGGGGCAGATCAAAAGGACTCATTCTCACAAAAGATGATAATTAAAACAAAATCTGATTTGATGTGATGTGACCTGAACTAACCGAATCGAATAGTATTCCATATTTGCCGATAACGACATTAATGCCGAGCTTTAATTTGCAAAATATTACTTTTTATCCATTAAAAAAAATATTGTATTTCATATAAAATATTCCACTCATGAATGCACTGTTAAGAATAACTTTTGAAAAGAATCATACATGAATTGTACGAATCTCTGTTTGCCAGACAAGTTTTTCCCCAAGTTCATCTTGCATATTTATCCTTGACAATTCCTAGACCCAAATTTTGAGTTCATCGTGCATTCTCCAAGGTCGGTCGGAGATCAGTTCAATGAGTATACTGTACAGTACAGCATAGTCAAAAGAATAAACATTGGAAGTCAATGATATTCCCTCAACTTGAAAGTGATCAAGCAATTCTATGTTAATTGGTACTTTAGTTCCTCACCTTTGCAACAAACCTTTAGTCAATAAGGGTGAAATCCATGTTCTTTCTTGATGTAGTCATGAGTGCAACTTGGGCCGTGAAACTTGAGAAGTGCTCTGGCCTCCTTGGTGCTGAAGAGCAACTCTTAGGGTTTCCTAAATTTATTGAACTATTTCCACTTTGAGAAGTCAAAGGCAGAAAATTCCAAAAAAAATATCAAGTTTTGAGGATCAACAGCTTTAATTTGCTAATGTACTTGCATGTCTCCAACTAGATAGAAGAAATTCAGTTCCTGGTGAAACCTGAGAACGCAATATACCAGCTCCAGAATAACAATGCGTCAAACAATTTTATAAAACATGCATGGCCATATGTCCATCTACCAATTTTTTGCAGTGTTTCATGTGGAGCTCTAATTCATCTTCTACATATGCGAGGTGGAACTCTTTTAATAGAGCATACAGTTAAGCCTCTTCTCTACTCTGCAATCATGCTGTTCTTCAAAACCAGTAAACAAGCAGATAGCAAAGGAGTCCCCTTGTATGCACACTGCCAATTCCTTTTAAAGGTTTAAAGGCCGCCCAAGAAAGGCAGAGGCAAGGGAAAGTGATAATGCCCTAGACTGACCATATATACATATGATCAGCGACCAAGCACCCAATCCACCCAAGCTAGGATCAGGGAGAGCCAGGCAATGGCTGCTGATGACTCAACAAGTAGACCTATAGGCTCCTCCAAAACCCCCATCCTTAGATCACAAGGATGGTACAAGCAACTAACGCGTTTCAGCAGTACTCAAACCTCAGTTGGGTAGACCAACAGGCAGGGAAGTTTCCATTTAGGCCACCAAAACGTTTTGCAGACCATTTCCTCCAGGACACAGACGACAAAATGTTCTATCATGCACTTCAAAAGGGCAGTCTCCAACTGGAATATCTGCGAAAAAATGACTCATGATTTTCATCTCGCCTTTAAACTTTGTAGCCTAAATCTGGGAGGCTTAAATTGTTAATTTGCAGGCATCAAAGGTGGTGACCAAAGTCCTTTTCAATTTTTTTTTGGATCCATGATATTGTCAATTTTTTTTTTGGATCCATGATATTGAAGCATTATTAGTTGAAGAATTTTCACACATTAGTTGGGAGGAAACAAAAAATAATGGATAAGAAAAAAACAGGCCAATACAATGCAACACGGAACAATTGAAAGAGCTTCCTACCACTTACAGTGGAGCGGAAAAACACGCTGCTATCGTTGTGGTGACAAAGAACAAGAGATTATAAAGCCCTGCACTTCGGGAAGACTACAATTCCCTGAAGCAAATCTACTTGTTGGCATGAGGAGAAGGAAGACTTCATTATATGCTGTATTTATGCTTCCCAATACACAACTGACTTATTTCAGAAGGCTTTAAAGCCTAATTTAGTAAAAATCAAGATTTTTTATGCATTGATAAACCTAAAGACAGTAAAGACGACCCCATTTTTTTTCAAAACATGCTTGCTTTGATGAAAAATTTACAACACAGAACATAAAGTAGTATGCAGTAGTAATCTTAGTGCACCAATTTAATGGGAAAAAAGCATAGAATGCAAAATTTCCCCTTCATATCAGTGATCAACTGTTCCTAAATAATATTTCAGAATCAGTAAGCTGTTAAATTTGATCAACGATGAAACATTTTTATATCAGTTTTCAAGGCTTGTGATTCTACTATTTTTCTAAGCCAAACCATAAATCCTTTGCATGAATTTAATTCTTTTCTGAATAATTATAATTTGCCTGTCAAATTTGATTAAATTTTAAACTTTTCTCAAATCTGTTAGAAGAAAGTTTGAGGACGGTCTTCATACATAGCAATCTTCAACCCTTTACTGCCAAAGAGTAGTTCATACCGTTTGGTCTAGTAAAGGTTAAAGGTGTCTAGTTTCAGTTCCAGTTCCATCAGAATAGATGCTCACCAGAACATCAGCCGGGCAAGCCCAACCACCACTGTGGTGCCCTACCACAGTAGTCGCCTCCCCAGTAAATAGCTTAAACTCACAGTCCTGGGCGGGGATCGATCTCTTGCCATGCGAATGCTAGGCAAATACGTTACCACTGTACTAGCCAGGAGGCTAGAAGACTGACAGTAAAAGTCTGAGAAAGTTTTGTAAGCTTTCACGGAGAGATTATTTACAACACAATTCGAGATAGAGAAGTTAAAAATACTTGGTATCAAACAGAGTACTGTATATAAATAATTCTACCCAAAGGAAGCCTTCTCTACAAAAATTGATAATCACTACTACTTCTTGAAGAAATATTCTCTGAACAATTTTTAAATACAAACTTCTACTAATCAAAAGGGTCTACTAACATTTACATTATCAATTCAATATGAAAATAACTAAATCACCAGCAGCTAATAATTCATTGGTTGTAAATAACAAATCCATTTTTAATTCACAATCATGATATACTGTACTCACTTGTGGCATCTAAAGTGGAAGGAAAAAGTTCTAGTAATTTAACTCTAAAAGAAAATTTTTCTACCACTTGAACTGCAACCATAAATGGGATTTTTTTTTATCCCAATTCAATACGGGGAATTAAGTCCTTTTAACCAGCATTTAAAAGTACATGCACTCCAGCCTAAGCCTGACGACCCCCGGTGCCATTTGGGCTATATTTTATAAATTCAATCCTAAGCTATTGAATAATCTGATGAATGATTAGCCACGTAGTCAAAAGCAACGAAGTCTGATGCGTAGCACTTGATAAAAAGAAATATTTTCAGTCACAATCTACCACTACTTAAAACTACCTTACATATAATAGCTTTACAGTATGCATTTACACTGATTTACTAACGCACATATAAAACGTAAGTTATCGCTGTGATCACCAACATAATCCACAACTACAAGATCAATTTTAAATTAAATACAAATTCTTGGAAAGCAAATTAGTGTGAGATAAGGCACCACAGAAATGTAATGTGTATGATGAAAGGATCCCATGTATATTTAACACAGACATCACTCAAGTTCTATTCAGAGTGGATATACAAGTTTAGACTACAGTATGGACTATCACTATCAGTAATATTACACTATTATCCTAGGTAAAATAATCTAGGCGGGACATGAGAGGTTGGTTTTTACATATTACTGTACATATTTCTTGAAAAAATTAGAGTACTGGGGATGATTATATAAATTAAATATTAAAATTCTGACAGTATCCTGAAATAAGTTTTGTCCAAAGAATTGCTGTAACATGAACTACTGAACAGTACATTCTATGCACTCTAGACTACAGCATGGGAGAGAGCAAAATCCATAAGATGTCATGATCAATTAAAACTACATTACCAATACTACAGTGTTTACAAAGTACTTAACTTTCTACATTTAGCTAATACAAAATTCTACATTATTCTTGATATCATTTTGTTGACACTGACAAGGAAGAGGGTTTTTCTAGTCCTATTATACTGAATTTGCCTATAAACATACTGACTTCTATGAACAACGACCTTTGAACAAAGGCCTTGTTAAATGCTAAAATACAAATTGAAAGATCAGTTTATTATAAAATGTTATTTCCTAATGTTACGTAGAAATAACTTTGAAATTTTTCATATGCTATTCATGAATGAAAAAACTTTCTACAAAGTAATGGATAAACAAACTTCCGAAGCACGTTTTATTGCAACATGTAAATAAACCACCTAGTTATATAAATATGCAAAGTAAACCACATACAATTTAAGTACTTTTCAAAGATGACAATTGGAAAAAAAATTGTCAAGGCTGTCTTGAAAGGCTTTCCGTACTACAGTACATTTTAGTATTAATTCATAGTAGTAAAGAGCTGAAGACAGAAAAGCTTAATTAAAATCTATCGTTAAAATTAAAGAACAATATTTCATAACTTTTGAAATAAAATGTATACAAATATTTCAAATAACCAACGACTATGACAGATGAAAAAACAAATGTTAAGAACCTACTCCTTCAGCTGCTAGCCCACTAATATTCATGCAAGTACAGTATTTAATAACCGTGCAGCCACACTAGATCAAAATACCGCTGGTCTGCTAAGCACCAAACTACGCCTTCCTAATACTGATTCTCTCTCTCTCTCTCTCTCTCTCTCTCTCTCTCTCTCTCTCTCTCTCCCTCCCTTAACCCTTTTACCCCCAGGTTATTTGGAAATTTCCAACCCTTAACCCCCAAGGGTTATTTTTTTTCAGGCACATTTTGCAGTATATTTATTTTTTAATGGCTCAAACAGCCTTAATTTTCGTCATAGAGAGGTCAGGTTGGTCTCATTCTCTTGGAAAATGCCTGAATTTTCTCAAAAAATTATCAAAAATATGAAAAAAAAAATTTAAATAGCACTTTTTTGCAAGGACGTACCGGTACGTCCTTGGGGGTAAAGGGATGAGTTTTGTGAAACGTACCAGTACGTCCTTTGGGGGTAAAATAGCCCAAGTGGGCTGACATTTTCAGTCCAGTGTAATGAAATTCTTTGGTTAAGTGTACTGACTAAAATTACCTATAAAAATTTAACTAATTGAAATTAAAAAAGGGTAAAACTAATTATGTACTGTAGTAGAGAATCAGCCATTATTACCCAAAATACTATACAAGATATACATGGTTATACTTCAAACGGTATATAAACTATCTTACATGTAAGCCTATGTTTACTATGAAGTCTTATTTCAACGCATTCAATTTTGTATTCGATAAAAAAATCATTCAATGCACATTTATGAATCAGTTTAAAGAGACCACCGAATTAAATTCCTAGACTCTCGCTAGGTTCATCCAAACAGTTTGTTCTGCAACTAAAGAGGTAAGTAATCAAAATTGATTAACTTACCTTGCTTTACCCCTAAAGAACCTGGTTAAAGATTTCAAGCACATCCAGAAGGATAGCTCCATTCTCACATCAAATAAAATCCCTCTTCATAAGAATGGGATTTCCATCCCTAATCTAAATATATGTCAATATATTGCTGAATAGGGGACATGCTTCTGCTCGAGGCTATCTTTTGAGGCTGGGTTTAGAGGCGGCATATTATAAGGATGATTATTCTAAGCTGAGAATTCAAAATAGCTCTATCAAAGCCCTTAAAAAAAACAGTATTATTTTCTAAAATGAATGTTATTTTAACCAGAGAATTTTAAATATACCAAAGCCATTAAAGCATTCTTATTTTTTTCCTGAAACAGATTTTAATTTAACCAGTTTAAAGTTAATAAGTGATGGCAATTTTTCAAAAAAGCACAGTAATTAACATGCCTAATGAGACAAAATATATCTAAATGTACATATACACAAGAGAGCAGATTCACTTCATACAATAATGTTGTACTGCTAAAACACATAAGCCACAGACTTTCATATCACAGAGAGTATTTGTGAATATCCATTAGCAAGTCTTTAATTTCATTCTCACTGTAAAAAATGCTTACTTAGGTTCTCGATAACTTTAAACTATGTACAATAATCATACACCTTCGATATTAGAGAGCTAGAGATACGCAAAGACTACTGGGAAATTTCTTTTAATCTTACTTACAATATACAAAAATTCCTCGACTTACAAACTTAATGGATTCCAAGAAGCTGTTTATAAGTAGATTTTTTTTTAATTTTGGCCTAGGATAAGCCTAATCTGAGTCCTATACCTATGATTTCCTGCTACATGAATCAATAAATAGTTGGATTTCATATGAAACAAACATCTGGTTCTTACAAATGTTGTTTTGCTTACTGTAATTAATTATATAATATTGTTTTATTACAACATTTCATTATCTTATCTTTGTTATTTTCAGTTGTATTTGTTTGTACAGTAACTCCAAATGTTTTTTAAGTCAAACGTTTGTAAGTTGGGAACTTGTATACCAGACAGCTGAAATTCAAATCTGGAATTTATCTAGGGTTTTATCTTTCCTAATGTGACGGAGCACCTAGCGAACCCCACAAATACCGTAATACTTCTTAACTATCAATAATAATGAGAGCAATTGATAATCATACAAATATACTAAACCTTTGTATAATTTCAAACAGGATAGATTCAAAACCATATTAACTTAGTTATGAAAGATAGTTTAACCTGCCACCAAGATGAAAATCTTAGCTCAAGCAATTAACCCTTTTACCCCCGGGCTATTTGGAAATTTCCAATCCTTAACCCCAAGGGGTTATTTTTATCCCATCACATTTTGCAGTATACTTTTTTTAAATTGCTTTAACAGGCTTAATTTTTGTCATAGAGAGGTCAGGTTGATCTCATTCTCTTGGAAAATGCCTGAATTTTCTCAAAAAATTATCAAAAATATGAAAATTTTTATAGCATTTTTTTGCAAGGACGTACCGGTACGTCCACGGGGGTAAAGGGATGGCTTTTGTGAAACGTACCAGTACGTCCTTTGGGGGTAAAAGGGTTAATAAAATGTACTGCGCTAATAATCTCTTCAGTAACAATATGCAACTTTGAAAATCAGCATGAAAGTAATTTCTGTGCCAGAAATAATGAATCCTAGGATATTTCTCTTATATAATTCACCAGCAACATCTTAACGGGCACCAGATTTGCATTTTCCTTTTGAACTACAATCCTGCAGATACCTTTTCTCTATAAAAACATTAAAATAACCTACACAGGTCCATAAATCCACAAAAACTGGTCCTTCTCACCCAGATTGAATCCTAAATTTTGCTTTTTGATAAATATTCATATAGTACTACATGGTACAGTATTTTTATACTGTATTGTCCATTCTGTTATGTAATAAGCTTAATGCAGTGAGATAAGGTAGGAAGCATCTATATTTATTGGGAGATGCAACTTTACAAAATACAGTATTCAACTTTTGTAAGTTGCTGTAAACTGCGGAAAACGGAATTCAGCAAAGGAATCTTATTATCAATTAAAGGCTTAACAGCCGCTAATGAATGGCAGAGGCAAGAGGCAGTGACAATGCTCTAGAGACTGACCATATATACATATGATCAGCATCCAAGCCCCCCTCTCCACCCAAACTAGGACCAATGGCTGCTGATGACTCAGAAGATAGACCTCTATGTTCCCCCAAACCCCCCAATATTAGCTCATAAGGATGGTGAGGTTGCAGTGACCACAGAAACTGACAAGTTTGAGCAGGACTCGAACCCCAGTCTGGCAATCGCAAGGCAAGGACGCTACCATCAGGTCACCACAATTACATACACTTAAAGCAAATACTGTATCCCCTTCAAAGCACTTCAGTACTTATGGTTAGTTAGTGATTGTATTATCACGAAGATAACAATTCTCTCCCATAAAAACAGTGTGAGAGAATTATCCTAGTAAATGATTACATACAGAAAATGATAAGGTATTGTTCCAAAGCAAAAATATAATGGATGTAAGAGAATGATCTCATTTATCAAAGAACTTCAAGAACGCACCATAAGTCATATAAAAGCACAACAACAACTCTCGCACCTCATTCTGCCTCATTTCTTCTATCACTATTATACGAACATGCAAAGATATCGCACAATGCATAAAAACATTGCACAAAGCATAAAAATATCTTCTTAATGTAACTTTGTCACTATTATAATTTCTATGAAATAATCTGATCAGAACAATTAAAATCGTTAAAACTCCAATGGCTAATCCAAAGGGTCTGTTTTGTTTTTAACTGTCCATATACATAATGTACTGTATATACATTTACTTTGTTCAGACATAGATATCCATGTATACATTAAAAGTACAGTATCACACATGCATATATATACTGTATGTATGTATGTATATATATATATATATATATATATATATATATATATATATATATATATATATATATATATATATATATATATATATATATTACATATATATGTATATATATATTGTTCATATATATATATATATATATATATATATATATATATATATATATATATATATATATATATATATATATATAGTATATATATATATATATATATATATATATATATATATATATATATATATATATATATATATATATATATATATATATAGTATATATATATATATATATATATATATATATATATATATATATATATATATATTGTACATATATATATATATATATATATATATACTGTATATATATATATATATAATATATATATAATATATATATAATATATATATATAAATATATATATATATATATATATATATATATATATATATAAATATATATATATGTATATATCGGTATATAATATATATATATATATATATATATATATATATATATATATACACACAATATATATATATATATATATATATATATATATATATATATATATATATATATATATATATATATATACATATATATATATATATATATTATTGCTTTGTACAATTTCCTATACCTACATATGATTAGCAAGCATGTAAAAAAATAGTTAGTCTTTCAATAATCACAAATAAATTCATTTGAGAAGTAAAAAGACACAACTGAAATTCAACAAGTTGTTGATCATTTCAATCTTATTGCTTTATGGAATTCAAATAGCTAAGCTCTAAGTCAGAAAAAGGATTATTGTTTGAAGGAATACGAATATCTTAAAACTACGGTGCCTCACGAGTTACTAACCAACACTACTGCCAATGGACACTCGTGGGCCTAGCCTGAATTACAATCAAGTAAGCTAATTTGAATTAACATATCCCTGTCAGAAGTATACTTCAAGAAAAGAAAACAGGATTTGATGAAACTCGGGGATATACGTAAATGTTTATAATGCACAGTACTATGTACAAATATTAAGCGACGTTCTTGAGATAATTAACGCTTGGGAGAAATTCACTAGAATCAGGGCAATTTCTACCAAGACAGTTTCCACTTGCGAGTCTGTATCGCACAGATTAAGTTACCTTGGAAAGGTTACCAGATATCTTCTAAATTTCAACAAATTCTGTTCATCCCTCTATGAAATAACCCTACTTGACACATATATAGATGTGAGAAAACAAACCCAGTTAATGGCGTAGGTAATAGAAAAATATAATCTAACATTCCCAAATAAACAGGTTATACAAATCCATTCTTTACATTTAAAGAAAAAGTCATTGAATCACTCTTAAGAGATACTATGGGTGGGTCAAAGGTATACGTCTTTATCTAGTTCTCGCATTCGAGAGGAAGTATAGCCTTAAGCTTAGGTATGAATCAAAGATATCAATGTTAAACTAAATGGATCAAATATAATAAAATTTTCAGCTACATCATTTCCCTGAACAGAGACAATGACATTTATTCCTATGCTGTACACCTCTAAGGGTAAATCATTTGAAAAACTATTAATCAGGCTTACTTAACTTTCAATTATTTACTTATTGTCTATGAAATTTCCCATACATTATGCGCTGTATCAAACATAATGATGTTCTACAGGTAAGTTTGTATTTAAAATTCTAAAAAAAAAAAAAAAAATAAAAAAAATTATAGAGAACAGGAAGGAATATTCAGTGCATCAACAAATCTATTTGAGAGGTGTATCCATTCAAAATATCTTGCTTATTTAAAAGTCTTAATTCTTAAATTATACAAACTAAGATGTCATAATAAAAGGGGGTACATGGAAGCTTGCCTATTGCATATGGAATTGATAAACTACTGGGTTTCAAAATAATCTACCTAACCCTAAGAATTAAGAGAAAAATTTGACAATCGGTTTCAAAATAATCTACCTAACCCTAAAGAATTAGAGAAAAATTTGACAATCTCCACGAAGGAAGACAACATCGCACGCACCTAACGCAGTATATGACCAGGGATGATACAATCTACAGAGCCCTAGAAAAACTGGAAACCGGCAACACTGACACCATTCACTCTACTTACGATTTGTACCCGCCACACGCAAAACTCCCATGTCCACGGCACCACTCTTCCAGAGAGGAGGTCGGCTTGAACATGAAAAAAACATGAGGTATACCGACTGTTGAGAGTAGTGATTGTAGGGTATCAAGCACATTATCTTGCTTCAAGTAATGCACCCGATAAGATCTGAGTTGGAAAAACAATAAAAACCAAAACATTCATGATCCACAAATTATTAGAATACGAAAATGTATATAAAAACATACAAAATAACAAATGCATTGCTTCAACAAAGTACATTTACAAAACAATCCTAACTAACAATGTTAAAAAATTCTTAAAATGAGGAAACCACATTACTGTACCTCTAAACAAAATTTGTCACAATTAAGCTTAAAGGTAATCTTTATGACAAAAAAGAAAGAAGAGTACCATTAACTTAGACTCAAAACAAACCAGCACTTCAGCTGGACTGAGACAAACTCCCAACTTCAGAAATATCACAGTTACCAGATACTGACCCTGAAACCCTTTCTTTGAAATCATCCTGAGAGTCTGTATCGTAAACAGAGGAACTATGGCAACACTCCACCATCACAAGCTATTCTGGCATATCATTTTGTGCAGTCCTCAACACTGCTGGAATGGGATAGGCAGGATGTTACCTCCAAATGTTATCTAGACACTCTTCTCTGCGTGTCTGTTTGCCTCTGTCTCGTTACTAAACGGTTGTCACCTCAAACGAGGTCGTATCGGAAGTGGTTTCATTAATGCCATGCCCACAATAATGTACTGTATCAATAAATTCATAACAAAAAGCACCTTTTGCATTACAATAATCTGATAACATCGTAATTAAATACAAAATTCATTAACATAATGTAATTCCCTAACATTGGCTCTGCCTTCACACAGGCTTTGATCATTACTATAAAATTTTAAAAACGAAAAAAAAGTACAAAGGACAGAACTGTTTACGAGCAAGTTTCTAATTACAAATTGTACACACCTGAAATGTATAGACCTTATCATTCTTTACACTGTTATGCTTCTTGCACCATGTTGAGGAACGTATTGCCTCCATATCTTATTATGACAAGAATATTTTCATACTACAAAATATAAAACTATAAGACCCAATAATAACCCACTGCCCACATCTGAGAGGACGAACAATATAGCAACCTTTTGCACTTTACTCCTTCTTAGCCTTTTTACTAGGAACATTCCAGTAGTAGAGAAGCTGGGCCATTATTATCCCATTAGCGAACGTTGCCACACAATAGGTAATAATGATCACTTGGTCACCAGTCTCTTGAATGGAAGTGAAGATGCGCGCCATCGAACCCAGGAACAGCAGCGTGACGGTAATGGCAGAGAGCTGTCCGGTGCTTCCGTTGTTGTAATTGGCCACAGCCTGAACCATCTAACGAAACAGAAGATTTATAAAATAATTATATTGACTTTTAGCAGCATTCACTTACAGGTATACTGTATTATCAAAATGCCTTAACCTTGAGAGTGTATTTGTTGTACTGTAATACACTAAAATCTTGTTAATCCAAACCCTTTTTACAGGTTTGCTGGGCTATCCAGACTTTTTTTTTTTTTTTCAATACATTAATTAAAATACAGTAGCTGAAATAACATTGTACTACATTTAATTTCATTCAAATATTTTAGTAGTGTTATATATGGACAGTGTATATTAAAAGTGTTACTTAAATCAATAAAATAAAAGGAATAGAGAGAGAGAGAGAGAGAGAGAGAGAGAGAGAGAGAGAGAGAGAGAGAGAGAGAGAGAGAGAGAGAGAGAGAGAGAGATGGGTACTGGACACTGTAGGTTGGATATGAGCACCGCGACTACCATTCTTCTTCCCCCGTAAAAAAATTATCAATGGTTGTACTATTCAATTTCATGATTAATGGAGTTGTGATGAAAAAAATTGCATGTCTCAATATAAAGCATTGTAATGCAAATACCCTGAAGTCTTCTACCTACCTTGCCAGCAAATACAATTCCTATGTTGGCTGCCTGTATGGTCCATAGGACATTTAATGAGACCATTCCTGAGCAAAGGATGCCAACCAAAGTAGTCACGGTGACGAGAAAGCCAGCAGCCTTTGGAGTTGAACCACCATAATGATAAACCAATGCACCAATAATGGATGTTTGAATTAAAAGGAAAGCACTGTCACCATATGCACTGAAAATAGAATGTCCAACTGCAGTCGACAATAGTAAAAAAAATACATACATCATACATATACCAAGACACTTCCCCCAATTTTGGGGGGTCGCCGACATCAAACAAATTAAACAGAAAAGGGGACCTCTCCTCTCTGTATTTTAAATACTGGAAGTTACATTATTTTTTATGTTATCTTAGCTAGAATTATAAAAAAAAATATTTCCCAATTTTCTTAATGTACATGACAAAGGAGGTCATTTGAGGTAATCTTTTACCTACTCAAATTTTCTAGAAATTTCAAAAAGAAAAAGTCTACTTAAAAGAATTTCTGCCTTCAAACCCAGAGAAAATTAAATATTAACCAAATGTATTCTCACCTAAAAGGATAACCATTAATAAAATTATATGAAAAATTGGCGATGATGGCCGTAAGCTCCAAGATAGTACCAGCGATGCTAATTCCTTCAGCACTCTTAGCAGCTAGAATTTTGAGAATCTGTGGCACCTTCACCAGTAGCGATCCAGCCACGATACCCAGTCCCAGGCTCTTGCTTAGGGCTGCTTTCAGGCATGGCACTGAAAAGAAAGAAAACATGAGGTCAGCTTTCATCAACCATACTTATATTATTATTATTATTATCATTATTTGCTAAGCTACAACCCTAGTTTGAAAAGCAGGATGCTATAAGCCCAGGGGCTCCAACAGGGAAAATAGCTCAGTGAGGAAAGGAAATGAAGTAAAAATAAATTATTTTAAGAAGAGCAACAACATTAAAATAAACATCTCCTATATAAACTATAAAAACTTTAACAAAACATGAGGAAGAGAAATAAGATAGAATAGCGTGCCCGAGTGGCAGAGGCAAAGGACAGTAACATTTCCCTATCGAGCAGGACAATGCCCTAGAGACTGACCATGTATACATATGATCAGCGCCCAAGCCACTCTCCACCCAAGCTAGGAACAAGAAGAGCCAGGCAATGGCTGTAACATGTACTACTGTATTGTTCTAATAGTAAATGTCATAATATTCTTTAATTTAAAAGTAGAAAATTATTAAAAACTCTAGAAGAAAATCTGCCAGTGTATCTCCTTGAGAGATACATTTACAAAAAATGTGAGCAATGAGTACAATTACAAACATATGAAAAGTAATTTGTACTGTAATTAACTATGACTACTTTTAAAAATGGGTATTAATATCAAAATACTAAAACCATAAATACAAGGGGCCATTATATAATGAAGTAAATATACCTGTGAAGTTCTCTTTAAAGTTCCCAAGATGAAGTTAAAAAAGGGAGATTTATTAAAGTAATTTGTATTTTCCTAGCATATAAACTTTTAAAGAGGTGACACTACTCTTAAACTTTAACCCTTAACCTAGGACTTGCACAGGGGGAGGGGGTCTAGGTGGGCAGTATAACTTGAAGAATTCAGGTTTGTATAGTTAGGAAAAATACATACTACTAACATTTTTTAATTTGTTCTTACAAGAACACAGGAGATTTTTGTCCTTAAGGAGTAAGTCCTTATGACTGGCCGGTGACTAACCTTGGAAATGCCAAAGAGCTTCAGACCAGAGGAGGAAAGTGATGACTTGTCAACCTTCTAAATGACTGAGCATGAATATGCGAAGTGTTAGGCTAGGTCCATACCAGGGGACTGGTCACAGAAGAACCTATACTTCAATAAAGGTATGCTCATCATGAGATAGATCTGCATTCATTACTTTTATCTCATCAATCATACCTGATCATCCCATATTGCTGTTCCACTAAAACCAGGAGGCGAGGAAATTTCTGTCTGTTGACCAGAGACACTTCAAACAACGCTAGGGTGATAACTAGTGTAGGAGCCAAAGTTCTTTTAATACGAGAAGAAGAAGAAAACATTATCACCAAATAGGCGTTAGTCCCCAGTCGTTCAGGAGTGGCAGCATTACCTCCCTAATTTTCCTGATACGATCATTCCAGGTATTAAAAGCACACTCTGGTCCTCTATCTTCTGCTCGGCCATGAGATTGTGCCGATTGAACACGATTCTTGTATTGTGGTAGAATGAAAGCAGATTTTCTCAGACCTGGAATATTGTTTAAACTGGTAACTAAAGTCGTCGACAAAGAGGTAGTACTCTCTGTAGGACTGGAAGATACATATCACAAAGCAAGCATCCTTCAGGTTCGCCAAGAAGTCTCCTCCCTGACGCCAGACCATATGAGACTTGCCATCTTCATCCTGAGAGAGTCACAGAAGGGGAGGAAAGTCAGTCCCCGGGTCCATGTCGACTTTTCTGCCGAGGAGTTACCTGTAGAGACCTGAAGAACCGTTTGGAAGACTCAAGTGTGCTTTTCTCTTTCATGTTCCTTCACGACCTACTGGTAACTGGCTACATTGTCAGGAAGGTATTGAATAATAATTTACATTCTGGGACTGTTGAGTTCCGTTTCGAGGCAAAGTATACGATTACACCCAACCTGAGGTCCAAAAGGCAGCTATTTAGGCTGATCCTGGAAGCATTTTCCATGGCAGCAAATTCAATGCCCAAGAATGATTTGCCCCTGTGTCTGAGTCTTCCATTAGATTTCTCTAGCCAGCGCTGCAATCCCTGAATCAATGGACAGTTTAGAAGCTCTACTTCCTCTACTTGGATGTGGAAGAAGGACAGCGCCCTTCACCCCCACCCCCAATGAGTATGATCAGTAATAGCAGGAGCAGGAAATCTTGATACTTCTTCCAGTTGAAATAGTTTCCGGTACAAACCCGTCCTAAAGCAAGAGGCGCACAGGTAGCAGAAAGAAGATTCTTGGCCTGAGCTGCTACTCACTTTCTAGAAGAGAGAAGAAGAATGTCCAGGAAGGGGGGAGACAATTAACCCTAACAGTAGTGTGTATCCTTGTTCTCACGAGAAACTGAGCAAAGCTAACGAGTGCATGAACACCTGTACCACATACAGAAACTTCTATAGGGTGCAGGCATGATTCTTGTATGTATCATTGCAAATAGCCAGAGAAACAAGAACTCACTAGGATCCCTTCCCCAAGCAGGAAATTCTAGGTACCACAGTCTCTCCCACAGGGAGAGAAACTGTAGTTGTCACTCGAATGCGACTCCCATTGCATCATATAAACGAACCTGCTACATTAGGTTTAATCATCAATATGGAACAGGATATGAGATTTACAATATAGTACCCACTATACTTTGAGACATATTGTCTAGAATCAACCATTCTTAACTTCTAAAGTGATGCTAGGAATTTTGGCACCTGTATTATTACAATTTCAACCAAAATCGGATATTTATTTCCTTCAAATCATTAAAACACGACTTATACAAAAAACTTACTTGAATCTATTGGAAATTAAAGATTATGGAGATATTCACCGACGAATTACGTCATCCCTACAGCATTTACCAAGTTGCGATAACATCTTAACGGTACCATGCATGGGTTCCTCCCGTTAGGATTTTGTTTTTTGGAAATGCTTTGTGGGTAAAAATGACTGATCCTCTTTTTTTTTAATTGTGTATAGAGTAAAAATGTTAAAACCTGAGTGGATCCTTTGTTTCAGACTTCAGGAACTTTGAGTAATTTAAGTATTGCTTATTTCTCTTCCTCTTGTTTTTATAGTTTATACATGAAAGATTTATTTCACTTTTGTTACTGTTCTTAATATATATTATTTCAATTGTTCATTACTTCTCTTATAATTTATTTATTTACTTTCCTCACTAAGCTATTTTTCCTGTTGAAGCCTTGAGTTTATAACATCCTGCTTTTCCAACTAAGGTTGTAGCTTTGCAAGTAGTAGTAGTAGTAGTAGTAGTAGTAGTAGTAGTAGAAGTAGTAGTAGTAGTAGAAGTAGTAGTAGTAGTAGTAGTAATAATAATAATAATAATAATAATAATAATAATAATCATAATAATAATAACAATAACAATATACGTACTTGTGTTTAATCGTATCTAATATTTATTGTTCATCTGAAAGTCATAAATAATGACATAATACTCATCTGCATGAAAACGTGCATAATGAAGCATGTACTGCTTGCCAGAACAGGGGAGCAAGAAGGTAATGTGATTAACTTGATAACTGAATTAAGGCCAAGATATTTGCCTAAACCCGGGTTTCCAATTATGGAACATTCTTTATTACTGTTCATTAGGGGGCATGGATCTCTATAATTACTAATTTGCCATAAAATTAAGCATCGAATTCATTCAAAAGGCAATGTATAGAGTAGGAATTTATATTTTTCTATCCTAAATCCAGTGATAGATGAACCTTAAATTCTAGTAGATTTTCTGGATCAATGTTCAATATGGTACAATATTTGTAAACCAATTTTTACCAACATAATTGTATACAACCGTACTAAATAGTTTCAACCCCATTACATAGTTTGGTAGTTGAAAATAACTTGCATATCTACTTCCATATAAATATCTATACCTACTTTCATATAAATATCTTTTAATTTATTTTTGTTTTGGTGTCGTGACAGAAGACGACCCCGAGAACAGTTCATAAAATTCCTGTCTAAACTGTGATTTCCTGGTAAAAATTATATCCCCGGTTTCAAACTGGGTGGCCACCATTATCGGAGGATATATTAGGGCGGTACCTCGAATTACTGGAATTCACAGGTAAATACTGGAATCCCCTTGAAAATTACCGAAATCCCCTACAATATCACTGCAAACCCTTAGAAATCGATAAATAATATGTGTTTTTATTAAAATACGTTATTTTTATGTTTTTAGCATTTATATTTTATACATATTTGCAGGTAGAACCTTGGCTAGGGGTTGTGACCTGGGAAGGGGGTTTGGGAGCTTGCCCCCCACCTAGGGGTTGTGACCTGGGAAGGGGGTTTGGGAGCTTGCCCCCCACCTAGGGGTTGTGACCTGGGAAGGGGGTTTGGGAGCTTTCCCCCCACCTAGGGGTTGTGACCTGGGAAGGGGGTTTGGGAGCTTGCCCCCCACCTAGGGGTTGTGACCTGGGAAGGGGGTTTGGGAGCTTGCCCCCCACATAGGGGTTGTGACTTGGGAAGGGGGTTTGGGAGCTTGCGCCCCACCTAGGGGTTGTGACCTGGGAAGGGGGTTTGGGAGCTTGCCCCAGCCTAGGGGTTGTGACCTGGGAAGGGGGTTTGGGAGCTTGCCCCCCACATAGGGGTTGTGACTTGGGAAGGGGGTTTGGGAGCTTGCGCCCCACCTAGGGGTTGTGACCTGGGAAGGGGGTTTGGGAGCTTGCCCCAGCCTAGGGGTTGTGACCTGGGAAGGGGGTTTGGGAGCTTGCCCCAGCCTAGGGGTTGTGACCTGGGAAGGGGGTTTGGGAGCTTGCCCCCCACATAGGGGTTGTGACCTGGGAAGGGGGTTTGGGAGCTTGCCCCAGCCTAGGGGTTGTGACCTAGGAAGGGGGTTTGGGAGCTTGCCCCCCACATAGGGGTTGTGACTTGGGAAGGGGGTTTGGGAGCTTGCGCCCTACCTAGGGGTTGTGACCTGGGAAGGGGGTTTGGGAGCTTGCCCCAGCCTAGGGGTTGTGACCTGGGAACTACTAGGTTAGGTTAGGTAGGTTTGTTTGGTTCTGTACCCTTTTATATATTGTGTAAAGGGTATATTGAAAAATGCTTTAAAATACACATTTTATTTAATTAATTTACTAAAAAATAATGTAAAATAATAAAAACATATTATTTATCGATTTCAAGGGTTTGTAGTCATATTGTTGGGGATTTCGGTAATTTTCAAGGGGATTCCGGTAAATCCGTGGGATTCCGGCAAATCCGTGGGATTCCGGCAAATCCGGGGGATTCCGGTAAATCCGGGGGATTGTAGTAAATCCGGGGGATTGCAGTAATTCGTGGTTCCCATATTAGTGTATATCTCAATATTTAATTGAGCTGAAAATAAATGTCATTTTCATAGGAAACTGGAATTTTTCCTATAGGCAAACCAGTTATTAGAAAATATTGCCCAAAATGGAACTATAATAAAACTGACTTCCAATTCTTTTAAAGGAATATATATTTCAAAAGGAAAATATTTTCTATAAATAAGATATATTCTAAAAGGGAAACTAACAGACAAATACCACTTAAGCTAAGGTTCCTACACCTATCCTAGGAGCCATATCCTAATCTATTTGACTACAGGAAGGGGGTTATGCCCCCTTTGGACTGCAGTATCCTTATCTTCTACAGCAGTACAGTAAAATTAATAAATATAATCACCTATCCACCAAATCAGGGGTGTCTTTATCTTACTTATTCCCCATAGTTAAATAATCATACGGACAAAGTTATGCAATAAAATGCTATTAATAAATCTTGTTTTCCCGTGTGGTGGGACCAGGAAAGCCACCCATAAAACGTGTTATTAATATTATAGCAACATAAATACCTACGTACAGTGCAGTGAGTCGTTTATTTCCCTTTGCCAAATATAAAAACCATTGTGCTGGCACCGGCCATAGAGTTAAAATTAAAGTAAAAGTCTCCCTTATATACGTAAGCTTAGTAAAAAAAACAGCTTAGAGCCCACTGTATACATCACAACAAACTCAAAAACCTTCGCTCACTACATACGTCTGTTATTTTCTTCTTATTAATGACGTGCTATGTTCTTTCTTACCGTGAAGGAAGTTAAATTTGAGGAAAAACTCATCGTAGCAAGCCTCGGTAAGAACCAATAAGCAAAGTTGTTTGAATATCGCAGCCATTCTCAAAATCAATTATTCCAAACACTGCCACTGTCAGCTGTTCCTGGCTTCCTTCCTGCCGGCAGACGACGTTGTTGTCAGTGACACGGCAATGGTGACCTGCAGTAACAGACTTTGGGTGATTCTTTCCCTTTTATTTAGGATAAAAAGACGATGATTAATTACAATATTTAGAAATAAATATCCTTAAAACTCAATTCTCATGATAAATATGATGGGATATCGTAGTAAAAAAAGATAAATCAATGTATGGAAAGGTGACTTGCAGTCATCTGCTTATCGTAATTTCGAGTAACTTTGCTGAGGGAGGCTACAGAGTTTGGTTGATTTTATCCTTTTATTTAGGATAAAAAGACGATGATTAATTACATTATTTAGAAAATTTTATCCTCTAAACGTTATTAGCATGGTAAATATGATGGGATATCATAATAGGAAAAATAGATAAAGCCATGCAAAGGTGACTTGCAGTCATCTGCATACGATAATCTCGAGTCACTTCGCTGAGGCGGTGACAAAGTTTGGTTAATTTTATCATGCTATTTATATTAAAAAAAACAATAATGGATGACAGTAATTGGGAAAATGTGTCTTTAAAACATAATTTACATGGTAAATATGATGTAGCGTCATAATAAGTAAGAAAATTCAAAGCTTTTCAAGGCATCTGCTTCCTACGTCACAGCAAAAGCGTCCAAAAAAAGTTCCAGTTATGTTTTTCCTCTTAGTTTAAATGAATAAGCAATGATGAATACTATCTTTAGTGAATATATATTTTTCTTGAAGACTTGTCCACGTGGCAAATATGATGGTGGTATCCTTAAGTAGGCAAATCGCATCATCATCATCGTATTTTTGTGTACTATCAGTCACGGGCTATATCAGTTGCGATAGGCATCCCCATATGATAATCTACTTTAATAGATTTGGAGTTTTTCTTTTACTGACTTTTGATTTTTTTTTGGTACAATTAGAAAACCCTTATCAAAGGTTTAGAATCAAAATTATTTTCTTTCCCAGATAGAATACTGATGTTTCTTTTGTTAATGAAATTAAATGCTTGAAATCTGTTTACGAAATACATTTCGTTTGGAAAATGGGGAAGCTCTTATCTCGTCAAGCTTTACCGTATAACATTTGCCATAGATTAAAATGGTACTTTAAGAGGTCATTCTTTCACCTATTTTTTTTTTCTTTTTTGTCCACGCTGGTTTTCCTTGCCTTGAGTACTTTAGATTTACAGATGACATAGTTCTATTTAGTGAATCAAGGGAGGAATGGCAAAAGATGATTTATATAAAGAAAGCAGAAATGTAGGACTTAAAATGAATATGAGTAAACCTACGATAATGTTCGATGAAAATGCAAACAACAAATTAGAGTTATGGATGAACCTCTATTGTTGTTGAATATATACGTACTTAGGACGGACAGTATTTTCCTAGGAAACGGGACCAAAATCAAAAGGATAAGCATGGGGTGGTGTGTGTGTGTGTGTGTGTGTGTGTGTGTGTGTGTGTGTGTGTGTGTATTCATATACAGTATGTATATACACACACGCACACACACTATATATATATATATATATATATATATATATATATATATATATATATATATATATATATATATATATATATATATATATGTGTGTGTGTGTGTGTGTGTGTGTGTGTGTGTGTGTGTGTGTGTGTGTATCATCTATGCCTATTGACGCAAAGGATCATAAATATATAGGCTATATATATATATATATATATATATATATATATATATATATATATATATATATATATATATATGTGTGTGTGTGTGTGTGTGTGTGTGTGTGTTTGTAAATTATTATTAAAGATGCACACATAAAGAAAAAGAAAAATAGTGTGGAGATTTTTAAGATTGGAGCTTGAAAGGCATATAATTCCCTCCCTCTTCGAATCTATAAACGTGTACAGGGGCTGTATTTTGGATTTAAGGGCAGGATTATAACATAGAGACGGCATCAAAGTAAACACTTCAATTCAGATTAAGTCTGGTCCTCTGATCGTATCAGCCTCCAGTGATTTTTTTTCTTAATCATGATCTTTCCCATAGTTTGCTGACATGAAGGTATTATGAGCTTTTTGAAGAATAATGACATGTTTCCATATAGACAATTTAATTATTATCATTATTATTATTATTATTATTATTATTATTATTATTATTATTATTATTATTATTATTATTATTATTATTATTATTATTATTATTGTTGTTGTTGTTGTTATTATTATTATTATTATTATTATTATTATTATTATTATTATTATTATTATTATTATTATTATTATTATTATTGTTGTTGTTGTTGTTGTTGTTTTTATTATTATTATTCGAAGATTAATTATGTTTCCACATTAACGATTCAATTATTATTATTATTATTATTATTATTATTATTATTATTATTATTATTATTATTATTATTATTGCTGTTGTTGTTGTTTTTATTATTATTATTTGAAGATTAATTATGTTTCCATATAGACGATTTAATTATTATTATTATTATTATTATTACTAGTTAAGTTACAACCCTAGTTGGAAATGCAGGAAACTATAAGCCCAAGGGCTCCAACAGGGAAAAATACTCCAACGAGGAAAGTAAACAAGAAAATAGATAAACGACCAGAGAAGTAATGAACAACTAAAATAAAATATTTTAAGAACAGTAACATCAAAATAGATCTTTCATATATAAACTATAAAAACTTAAAAAAAGAAAAAAAAATGAGGAAGAGACATAATATAGAATAGTGGAAGACCACGGTATAAATCGGCTATGGCACTACCCAAAATTAGAGAACGATAGTTTAATTTTAGAGTGTTCTTTTCCTAAAAAAAGATGCTTACCGGTATTTGGTTTTGTTGATAAATTCAACTAATTTGTCAACCTTAATAACAGAAGATCCTATAAATGCGTATAAAAAATGGATTGGAACTATTTTCGTATAAGATCTTCCAACAAAGTTGTGTAGAATTCTTATTTTGAATTTCGATGAGTATGGAATACCATAAATTTTTGTGTGTAATCTCCCCTATATAATAAAGAGTGCTCTCTCTCTCTCTCTCTCTCTCTCTCTCTCTCTCTCTCTCTCTCTCTCTCTCTCTCTCTCTCTCTCTCTCTCTCTCTCTCTCTCTCTGTATATATATATATATATATATATATATATATATATATATATATATATATATATATATATATATATATATATATATATATATATATATTATAGGCCTATATCTATATATATATTCTTTCACGCACAGGTGGGTTATTCATTAGTAGCTATGCTATAACCCTAGTTGGAAAAGTAAGATGCTATAAGCATAAGGACTCCAACGGGAAAAATAGGCCAGTGGGAAAAGGAAATAGGAAATAAACTATATGAGAAATATTGAATAGTTAGGAAAGGGGGAGGCGGTGGGAAGGGTTGAATTCGTGTGTGTGTGTGTGTGTGTGTGTGTGTGTGTGTGTGTGTGTGTGTGTGTGTGTGTGTGTGTGTGTGTACAGTAGCTTCTTAAATATTTAGCCATCATTTTTGAAGGCTCGATTAAACTAGTGTATCATGTTTGCTTTGCTTATAACATTTACTTCATCTGATCTGATATTTTAGGTACGATTGATTTGCAATGATAATCTGCAATCTAATTCCATCAACAGGTCATATGATTTAATGAACAGTATCCCTATAAGACAGTTTATATTTGTATATATACATTGGTAGACAGATAGCATCGTCAATATTATTTGATATACAAATATATTTAGAACATACATTTCTCTACAAATCTGTAACTATGCCATTATTCCATTTCATTAATAAAGATGATTGATAACAATCTATTGAAATCTCCCAGAGGTTCCATTTTACCGCTGGCATCTCTCACATGACTAAGCTAAATAGCAAGAATTCGTAACCAGTAACTTGTAACCAGTAAAACCAGTGGTGCATAGCAATCGTTTTATTGTCATGCACATACATCGAATCCCGTGAGAAACGGACGTCTTCTATTAAGACAATAGTTGTGATTTTGTTTATCTAAAACATTAATGTAAGCAGAATTCTTACAATCAGATCTGAAGATATTGTGGTGTTAGTAATAAGTTGTAATTAAGTAATTAAAAGTCTTTTTATGAGATATTATAGTAAACAAATGAAAACTATTTCGCTAAAGCACAACTCATTCATACTGCGCAATCCTGAAAGGATCAAACTAACAGAAGACTGTTTAATCCACTCAAATCTGAAGATGTTCTAGTGATAGTAAAAAGTTATAATCAAATAATTAAAAGTCTTTTTATGGGATATTATAGTAAACAAATGAAGACCATTTCGGTAAAGCGCAACTCATTCATACTGCGCAATCCTGAAAGGATCAAAATAACAGAAGACCGTTTAATCCACTCAAATCTGAAGATGTTCTAGTGATAGCAAAAAGTTATAATTAAGTAATTAAAAGTCTTTTTATGAGATATCATAGTAAACAAATGAAAACTATTTCCATAAAGCGCAACTCATTCATACTGCGCAATCCTGAAAGGATCAAACTAACAGAAGACTGTTTAATAACTGAAGAATAAGAAGAACTTTATCTTTCAGGCAGTTTTAGGATCAACAACAACAAGTCGTAATTAAGTTTATGAAAAGTCTTTTTGAGGATATTAGAGTAAACAAAGGAAGACTATTTCAAAAAAGCGCAATTCATTCATACTGCGCAATCCTGAAAGGATCAAACTAACAGAAGACTGTTTAATATCTGAAGAATAAGAAGAACTTTATCTTTGAGGCAGTTTTATGATCAACAACAACAAGTCGTAATCAAGTTTATGAAAAGTCTTTTTGAGGATATTGGAGTAAACAAATGAAGACTATTTCGCTAAAGCGCAACTCATTCATACTGCGCAATCCTGAAAGGATAAAACTAACTGAAGACTGTACTGAAGAAGAAGAAGAACTTCGAGGTAGTTTTAGGATCAACAACAAGAAGGTCCCGAGACTCGGAAGCTATTACGCATTAGTGATTATCCCCTTTATTACCCTTTAAGTTTGCCGTTCATTGATAATTAACCTTAATGGAGACGGACGCGGCCTTATTATGGGGATTCTTAATCCTCTTGTTATTTGTCGTAGCTACAGTGACAGGTCTCCTGATTCACTCCGGTCTCCTTACGACAGTCGAAGTTCAGACTTGCAAGTGAGTATTTTTTTGTATATTAGATTATTTTACGATTATTTTATATTTATTTGTCCCTCTATTTTATATTTATTAATTGCCCTGTCGTGTTTCAGTGATCTTATATGTATTTAAAGCTTTGTCAAGGCTTGAGAATGAATGATACGCTAGGTTAGGTATTGTCATGGAATACAATGCTTTTGTTATGGGTTACAAGATGACTCATCGAACGTACTAACTCAAGGCTGTTATATATATATATATATATATATATATATATATATATATATATATATATATATATAGGTTTCATGGTTTCATTGTAGTGTATGACAGGGCGATGTAACCTAGGAAAACAACTACTTTTTCTTATAGAAAAAAAAATACGCTCTCTTCGAAAATGACACTCGTTCCCATCGCAAATGAATAGTTTCAGATATATATATATATATATATATATATATATATATATATATATATATATATATATATATATATATATATATATATTATGTATGTATGTATGTATGTATGTTGTTTACTATAATCTGGCAGCGAGGGATAAAACATATATATATATATATATATATATATATATATATATATATATATATATATATGCATATGCATTTATATATGTGTTCAACAATCAGGTTAGGTTTTGTCATGGCTTATAAGATGACTTGTCAAGCATACCGAGTCAATGCTGTTTTTTTTTCTCACTATATGGTCGACTTGCCACCAGGCCGGTGAGTTGCTAAGGGAAGATTTACCATGCACTTCCAGAATTCTGTCTAAAATACATTGCTTGAAGATTGAGTCGATACAACAAGATGTATTTGTTCATAAGTAATTGACATTGGTTGATTTGCCAGCTCTTGAGTTTTGTCAATTTTCTAAGGAGACATACCTGTATATTTAGCTTTGCACGTGTCAGGATTATTATAGTGTTCTATGAGTCGGATCATGGCGTCCTAATTAATTTAAATAATAGAAAGTGTGCAAGGAGTTGTGGTGGTCGATGTGGTAACATCCTTTAGTGGAACCAAGACATGTCTACTGTGGGCTCTAAACAATAAGCTCCCTCAAGGCATTTGAAAGACTGAAGATGTTAATGCTTTCAAGGGAAACTGAAGACTTAATTATTTTCTAAGTTCTTGATAGTGTGGATTTGACAATAAATGAGCAATATATTGTGTGAAATGATGAATGCTGTTTGATTAATGCTTTTGAATGAACATGATGAAATGACTGCGGAGGTCCTGTTGAGAGGGTTCCCCTGCTGTATGGGACCAGAAAAGTAGCCCTTAAATTAAGTAAAGTAAGTAAGTATTTCAATGGTTGACTGGTGCCGTGGCCAACCTACTACCTATAAGTATAATAGGTTCGTATCAGTGGAAAGCGAATTGTTGAGAATTAACTTTCTTATTTTTAGTAATAGCCGTTTTTTGTTTCGTTTTCTTTTCAGACCAGACATAGGGGAGATAAAGATTGCCTACAAATTTGCCAGAGGACCTTATAAGGAATCTGGAATGTTATATACGCAGGTTCACACACTTCTGCCGCAGTACAGGACTATTGGAGTATACTACGATGATCCGAAAACAGTAAGTATTTACTGAATGTTTTTAAAGCATTCCTTGCTTACCAATAACTAACCTTGATTCTTTCCACTTGGAGGTTTATGAGTGTGCTTCTCTGTATTGTGATTGTCAGATAAGGCATTACACCGATTAAGCTTGGTATGGTATATAGGTGTTTATAATTTTTGATACAGTTGACACTATTTTTTGAGTCTTTGGAAGTTGTCTAAAATAAGATAGAATAGTGTGCCCAAGTGTACCCCCAAGCGAGGGAACCCTAGCCCAAGACAGTGGAAGACCATGGTATAGAGGCTATGGTACTACCCAAGACTAGAGAACAATTGTTTGATTTTGGATTGTTCTCCTAGAAGAGCTTCTCCTAAATGGGATAATGTAAGTAAAGTTAAATAAAATAGGTTGGTAATAAGATCTTTAAAAACATGAAATAAAATCATTTAAAATAAAAATAAGGTTGTTAATACTGTACCCTTAAAGAAATTCTAAAGAAAAAAAAAATAAGATTGATAATTATCTTGAGGAAATTCTAATTCTTAAAAGAGACTTACCTCTAATGGCAAAGATATAAGTTTTTCTGACAGAATCAGATGATGCAGCGACGAGAATACATAGTCTGGTAGAAAGTGCAATAAAAAATAAAATATTGGCAAATCTAGAATGTTTATAGTGAGGAAGGCGATGTAGTCAATACATTAGTTGACTGACATTGTTACTTACATACTTACTGTCAATCTCTTTTGTACTTACTTTTACTTTTAGGGGTTTATTTCTCGCCCTCCATCAGACACTAAGAATCTGTTCAGGCGGGCCTTGGTGTGTGAAAATAATTTCTTTCCAGTTAATATTTTGCTCTGTATCTTTTCAGTTATTCGCTAGCATTTGTATTCAGGCTTAATAGGTTTCAGATCACTATCATAACACTTTCCAAAGCAGGATAAGTGGACAGTAATACTTCAGGATACGAAATTAATTAGTTTTTGAGTAGCTTTTGTAGCATGATTTTTTCATATGAAATAGAATGGGCACTAGACAATCTGTATCAAATACATTGTTTGGCTCAACGTCATCCACAAATAACTGTTTAAAATAGAAAGCAAGACCTGTAGGGTGCTTCATGCAAATTAGAAATGTAAGTATCTAAATAGTAAAACCAAAGTGAATTGTATTGTTATCATGAATGCTATATCAATTCACAGAATAATTTGCTTTTTAGTGAAGGAATATAGTTCATTATTTATGCACACTTTATTAATACATTTATAAGATTTCTGTGTTTTTTTTTTTTTGTTTTTTTTTGTCATGATTCTGATTATTTTTTTTTATAATTTATTATGCAACATAACTTCTTACATTCAAATACCGGTAGATATTGATGTCAGACAATGGCTTCATTTGTTTCATAAGTAATTTCTTAGTATGTTCAATGCAGGTTATCTAATTTAATTGTAGTCCAGTAAGTGTACTTAATAGAAAATAATCTTGATGTTTTAAGATTTAGAAATTATCTTTATTTAGTAGAGTAATATTTTCTATTTACTTCTCTTGAATTATACAAGTCTTCAGAGGACTAGAGTAGGTTGCGGTGTCCTATTGAAACATCCCGCCCTGGCGATCGCCGAACCCCAAGTCCCACTCAAGTTTGGTAGTTCCTTCAGTGTCTACAACCACACCATTCTTCTGAGCTAAGTATAGGGCATTTGGGAGAGCCTATAGGTCTACCAGCTGAGTCATCAGCAGCCATTGCCTGGCCCTTCCTGGTCCTAGCTTGGGTGGAGATGGGTCTTAGGTGTTGATCAGTGGTCAATCCCTAGGGCATTGTCACTGTGCCATGTTTCTAAATAAAAAGAATGTGTAATTCTAAAACTACTTTGGTTTTTAGTAATAAAACAAAAATTGTCGGAATTTTTTGAGTCATGTTTAAAGGTTTAAAGATTGCCCATGAATGGCAGAGGCAAGGGACAGTGACATTGCCCTAGCAAGCAGGACAATACCCTAGAGACTGACCATATATTATATGAACAGCGCCCAAGACTCCTCTCCACCCAGGTTAGGACCAGGGAGGGCCAGGCAGTGGCTGCTGATGACTCAACAGATAGACCTATAGGCTCCCCCAAACCCCCAACCTTAGCTCACTAGGATGGTAAGGCTGCAGACATTAATTGCACTAATGAAATTGAGCGGGACTCGAACCCCCGACTGGCAAGCACCAGGCAGAGACGTTACCAATCAGGCCACAACAAAATTTGTGTTACCTGTATGTACTTTTCATACCTAGCATATTAATATGAGTCTCATTCCCCACACAGAAACAGGCTCATAAATTACGATACATCGTCGGCATCATCATTTCGGAGAACGGCAGCGCTACGCCACCGGAGCACGTCAAAGTTTTAGAGGACCACGGATACCACTTTGCCACCTTTCCAGCCATAGATCATGCTGTTCAGACACGGTTTCCGTTTAAGAGCACCATATCCATAATCGTGGCCATCATGAAAGTTTACCCAGCCATTCGTGAATATATTGGTACGTTTGTGAGTCACTTTTTGTTTGAGTTAAGGTTTTTTTTCCAATTCCTCTTGCACTTCTGTCATTTTATTTTTTTTAAGCATTTACTTCTTTAGATTGTATATTTGGGTTTAGAAAAATTACCTATTTTCCTTAATTTTTTTGCTCTTTATTTACCCATAGGACACTGCTTCTTTGAGCTAACACTTCCTTATTGCTAAAAAATCTCCTCTTTCCATGGTCATTAAAGTTGAGCTCCCCTCTTCTGTTTATACTTCCATACATTATTATTTTACTCATCTTGAGTGTGTACTGCCACAGAGTGTGTGTAAAGTAGCAACGTCAGGCGCATGGGCGTGGAAGGGCCCCCTCTGAATGCCATGTTTAGGATGAGGGGAACCTTTATACAGAAAACACTCATTGAATTTTACCGCAGGGGTGGTGGGGAAGAAAAGTTAGAATAAGTTCAGGTACATTATTGTAAATACTTCAATGTAATGTATATAGAAAAAAAAAGTGTGAGAAAGAAAGACAAAGACAGAGGGTAAGAAGGTGGTACAATATTGGCGAAAATAGGCTGGCAGGTGATCTGTGGAGATGTGGCACGAGTGTGGGATTCCATTTGAAACCAGGGGCCCTCCCCTATTGGCTATTTTTTTTTTGTGTTGAGTATAGCTTAATAGGTGTGTAGGCATAAGTAACTGTAGAAGATGTCATATTTATATAACAAACTTGAGTTGAAATGTATCATTATAGACATTGGTCTTCTTTCGTGGCAAGTTTGAGTCCTGTATAGTATGTGCCGGTAATTATTTGTTTTAATCAGCATTATAACTAGGTTCAATTTAACCAACTTTTCAGTTTAGTTATGAAGTAAATGTTCAATTTTATACTTTATTGTGCTCACTTAAAATATGTTTATTTATTGTTGACAGAGTATCGCAGCCTTTGTGCACGCCCTTTTCTAGAAGTGTATGACAATGATAAAAATGAAATTATCTTTGTGGGCCCACTTGCCCGTCAGGATGATTTCTACGTACCAGAAGTCCAGCAGGAAGAAGATGAAGATAATAGAGTAAGTTTCCTTTTCAGCATTTGCCTTTTTTTTTTTACTTATACAGTATGAATATTTCTACGTCCAATACCGTACAGTACTTGAGTCCTTTAAACTAAACATAAAGCAGACTTTTCAAGATATGAAATTGACAAAAGTAAAGTCTTTAGGAAATTTTGAGACAAAGATTAACGTCATAACTAATTGCAGAATATCTAATCTAACTTGTTAAAATTTTTTTCATCCTTTTCTTTTCTCCTGTCCCAGGATGAAGACTATGATGATGACAGGACCGAAAATTCTAGTCGGTCTTGGGACGAATCTGCTTCATTTGTAAGAGGTAAGACTAAATGGCTTCATAATCATGATAATAAGCGTTTTTATGTCGGCTCTTCCCTTTACAGGATTAGACGGAAAATGAGTTCTTTCCATCCTCTTCCATACTTTGATTTCATTTCTTGAACTCCCATCAGGTCTTAAGTTTTCATCTATCAGCCTTTTCCATGATTTCCTTGGCTTTCTAATAGATTTCATCTTGCTTCCTTATTTACCATTGGGACAAAATACTGTTCATTCCTTCTCATCACTTGTCAAAACTATCTCAGTTGCCACAAACGAATCTTGGCATTCTAAAGTCTTGCCTTAATCTCTTCCATTTTCTGTGTTAGTTCCCTTGTTTCTGCTCCATATTGTCGTGCAGATGTTATGTACTCAACATAAGACTTTGTTCGGTCTACTAGTCGGACATTTTTATTTATCTATATTCTCTGACGCTTCTTGACTTTTTCATCTCCTCCTACACTCGTGTGTTTTCAAGATGCCAGGGATGCTCTTCTTTTTCTTCATCTAAGACTTTCCTATTCTTCACTAAAGCATTCATAACTTCTTTCTTCCCCATTTCTTCCTGTTATGTATTATAAACATCTAAAACTCTAAAACCTCCTACTCAATTTAGAATCTGCAATCCAGATAGTTTCAGACCACCATCTATTATATTCAGTATACAGCATACAGTTTAACACCCAGACCTTTTCTGCAACATGACCACCTCCTTGATTGTACTTTGTTCAGACAAAGACACAAATCCTGGAGTTGTTTATGTAGATATCTACAACGGCAGAGCTGGAAACGGTCACATGAATCTTTGTAGACAAGCCTCATTGGAAATTCATTGATATAATATTAGTTTGCTCCTGTCCCTTGAATGAGAGCATTCTTTAATTGATGTCCTGAATATGCTGTAATAAACTCTGAATATTGTTCTGTATTTGCTGGTATGTAACTGAATGCTATTGCTTTTCTTTCAAAACGTATAGTGCAGTTTTGTATAGCTTCTATATTGTAATGATGTTTTGAACTGCTTATGTGTTCTGACACTAAGAGTGTTGTTCTGCATTGGCTATTATATAAGTGTGAATATTGTTACCTGTCTTTTCTATCTTTCTCATATTTGCTGTTATATCTTTGAATACTATTGATGAATTAGTTCTATTTTTCCAAATACTGACTATCCGGGGATAATGCAGAAATAATTGTTAATATCCAAAATCCTTAATTTAAGGAATTTGTGGACCCCACCGCTAATAGTCGAATTCCTGAAAATTTTTTGGGTCCTTTGTAATATAGCTTTGGGATATGTAAATACTAGTAATGCTTAGTGTTTTTAATTAGAGTATAGAATGAGAAAAGGTTGTATATGAATTAGTATTACTCATAATCATATTGAAAATCTTTAGCATGTTTAGAACTAAAGTATAGTATAGTGAGAGGAGAGGCTGTATATAATTTAGCATCATTGTACTTGTGTTAACCCTTTTACCCCCAAAGGACGTACTGGTACGTTTCACAAAAGCCATCCCTTTACCCCCATGGACGTACCGGTACGTCCTTTCAAAAAAATGCCATAAAATTTTTTTTTTTCATATGTTTGATTTTTTTTTTTTTTTTTTAGAAAATTCAGGCATTTTCCAAGAGAATGAGACCAACCTGACCTCTCTATGAGAAAAATTAAGGCTGTTAGAGCAATTTAAAAAAAATATACAGCAAAGTGTGCTGGGAAAAAAATAACCCCTTGGGGGTTAAGGGTTGGAAATTTCCAAATAACCTGGGTGTAAAAGGGTTAAAGTGTAGAGTCGATTATAGTATACCGTTTGTGCCCGTCCAGTTTTGAGAGCTTTGTATTTATAACACGTAGGTAATGAGATAAATGACTCCGAGTGCTCAGAAAGCGTAGGTGGCGATGACAGCTCCAGCTTTGCCCGGCCATTACCTCCTCCGCCTCTTAATCCAAGTGCCTCGCACGACTCTTCTTTGCCTCCTCGACAGCAAGCACCAGGAATGCCAGGTCAGTAATTTTGCTATACATCATATGACGTTCATGCGAAGAGTTACTATGATATCTGATGTTCAGGCTGAGTTACTGTGGTGTCATGGTAAATCATCAATTTTATCGTGGAATTGTTGGGAGGACGATGATGTATAAATAGTTTCTCTACAATGAAGCCAATTGGAAATATTTTTTTTATTAGTCCTTAATCACATCTTTTATGATTTTGTAAAATGCTTAAGTATTATCTATCTTAGTTATCATAATTTAAAGATAATTTTATCTTTTTTTATTTTATATGATTATAATTTTTTTTATTTTGTACTTGTTTTCCAGATAGTTCTGGTGGTTTTCTGTTTTTCATCTTTCTTGCGTCCCTTTTTACCTCTTCATTTATGAGCTCTTTTTAGTACAATTGTTATACAAGCATCCCCTAGTTCATGTGTATTGTCTTCATTCAGAAGTTTTTGAAAGAACTACATTATATCCAATATTCCAGTAGCCCTATTTCAATGTTGAAGTTCATAATGTCATCTTACAAAGTTTAATTTTTCAGCAAAGAGGAGTTGATTATTTTAGGCAATACCAATAAAGAAGTATTCATCTAAAAATATATATGTTCTGAGACTTCCCATCTATTCTCAGCTTCTTTGATATGTAGAATATTTTATTTTCCCTCTTCTGGGTTAAGATTCTGATTCCATTACTCCCAAAATGTGATGTGGTCTGTCCATTTGCTTTTTAGTCGTCCTCATTTTTACTGTATGTATCTTTGATTACTGGAAGCCAGAGAACTTAAAATCAATCAATCAATTTGTGTACTGTGCATCTCTTTCCTGCTTCTCGTGTGCCATAGCTTGAAGGATCTCTTCAGTTACCTTTTATATATGATGGTTATACTTTTTTATTCAATATTTCTGGATGATTTTTACAGTTGCCATGTTTTTATAGCTATTCAATTGGGTTTATTTCATCTTCCTTCTCTGCTGGGTCAAGTAAACTTCACTTAAAATTGTAGTCGTTCGATTTTATTTCTTTTTAAGTTTTCCATGATTTTAATCATAATGGAATTAAACCATTTCAGCTTTTATATCCCTATACTGTATGTTATCAAGCTCTCTCTGAACTTCTTCTTGCAAATTGTGTGCAGCAATTTTAATCTAGATCTTTGGCAATATTCCACCATTATTATTATTATTCTTATTCTTATTATTATTATTATTACTTGCTAACCTACAACCATAGTTGGAAAAGCAGGATGCTTCTCTTTTTTTCATTTAGCATCAGTATGTGATCATATCCTCAAAACATACTTGATCCATACCTATGTGGCTATTTAGGTCTTCTCCTTTCAATATCCCAGGCAGGCAGTTAATTCTAATAGCCAGGCCTTCTCCATCATGAGGCTCAATACTACACAGTATTCTAGAAGTTTTATTCCAGCTGTTACCAAGTTGTGGAATGATCTTCCTAATCGGGTAGTTGAATCAGTAGAACTTCAAAAGTTCAAAGTTGGAGCAAATGTTTTAATGTTGACCAGGCTGACATGAGTCTTTTTATTGTTTATATATGACATATCTGTTTTTGACATTGTTAATAGTTTATATAGGACATATCTGTTTTGACGCTGTTACTGTTTTTAGAATGATATATTGTTAATTTATTCTCATCATTTATTTATTACCTTATTTCCTTTCCTCACTGGGCTATTTTTCCCTGTTGGAGCCCTTGGGCTTATAGCATCTTGCTTTTCCAACTAGGGTTGTAGCTTGGCTAGTAATGACAATAATAATAATTTTTCAATATTAAACTTAGCCGGTGATTATATAAGCTGCAACTCTGTTGCTCGACAGAAAACTCTACGTTAAAAATCCGCCAGCGATCGCAATGCAGGTAGGGGGTGTACTTCAACAGCGCCATCTGTCGTGCAGGTACTCAGTACTCAATGTAAACACAGAACTCAATTTTCTCTCTGTCGGGCTACCGGCAAGACCTACTAATTCGCTGTTACTAACTGGATTTGTTTTCACAACTATTTGGTGAAGTACACTATTCTAGTTTTGAGCTTTCGCTATGCAGGTGTTTTATCTTCATCTCAAAACTTGAACTCGTTTTGGATAGATTTAATTATGGTGACAAAGAGAGTATGGACTCTCTTTCACTTTTAAATGGCCGACCCTTCCCTTAGACGGAAGTGTGTTTAGGTTTTTAGTATTTTTGCTTAACACGTTATAGATCTATATATTTTATATCTCTCCGCCTTTATTAGGCCTCTTCGATTAACTTTCCATTTATTATAAACATATAAAAATAAATTTTTATGTTTTGTTTATATGCGACCTTTCCTGATAGTGGGCGGTCCTAACTTGGAACCGAAGTTAATCAACGTTGAGCCCGTTATATCGTATTTAGCCTTTAAAGAATTTAAAACTTTTTAAATGTAGTGTTTTATGAAAGAATTTCTTTGATAGTCTTCGTACTGTTTTCAAAGATGAACTAACGTTTAGACTACGCAGTTGTTGACGTTCAGGACGTTCAACATGCGCTCTATCGTTACGATAGAGAGAGAGTGTATCACGGTTTCACTTTGCAGTAAGAGTAAATCGATTCTGACGTTTTGTTCATTCTTTCTTAGCTTAAATGTTTTAAATTCTAAATTAAAGGAACTTTTTATTTGGAAAACCTTTCAGTTTTTTCCTTTAGTCAAATAACATGTTTTTTTGACGATATATAATTGGGCTCTTCTCTTCTCTTAGGTGCGAAATCAAGAGAGAAAGAGAGAGAGAGAGAGAGACGGAGGGAGAGAGAGAGAGATAGAGACGGAGGGAGAGAGAGGAGAGAAAACGTTCCGTTCAAGCGGGTAACGTTGTTCTCGTGTTACTCTCGTCCCTAGTCTCTGTACGGGGAGAAAGGTAAAACGTTTCTAGGGTTTTATTCTTGTCCCCAGGCTATGTGCGGTGAGAGATTGAAAACGTAGTTTATATGAACTAGCGTTTAGTCTCTTTCCCAGCCACTGAATTTTTTATCTTAATATATGTTTTCTGTTTTTTTTTGCTAGTATTAATGAGCTGCATTTTACGACTGATTTCGCAATTACTACCTTTTAATGAAGGGTAGAATTGCGTGTTTCAGCTAGAAATCAGTAAAAGTTTCGATTTCAGTGAAATAAGTGCAAAACAGAAAATCGATAAAGTGATATGCGCAAAGTGTTACAGTGTTGCGTCCGAGGGTTCGTCTGTTCATGCCTGTCGTTCACCTAGTCCGGGACCTCTTGCAAGCTCCCAAGCCCAGGGGAGAAGTAATGTCGAACGACTTATGGGTTCGAGAGGCCTTGATCAACGAACAGACGTTTTCCCTCTGTGGTTTCGGGCGTATCTACCCAAGATCGCCCCACCCACTCTAAGACGAGAGAGCCCATTTATTCCTCGTCTGCGGAAGAGGTTTCTCGTAAGAAACCATGGACCAAGGTCTCGCGGCTTATTAAGCGCAAGTCTGTCCTTTCCGCGCAAGTCCAACGGCCCAGTTGTACCCACTGGGTCAGTTCGGACTCGCTGCAGTCTTCCGACGACTGCTCACCTCCTAAGAGAGGCAAAGCGGTACCGCATCAGGCAGTCACACCGTCTGTTGCCGCACCTGCTCCTTTAGACCCTAAGTGGTCTTTGCTGCAGACCATGCAGTCTCAGTTAACGTCATTGATGCAGGACTTTCGTGCGGAGAAGGTTGACACTACACCAACCTCTAGCCTACAACCAACCACGGTTGTGCGTCCTGTGGACGCTGAGGCGACCTTCTGCCGCACTCCAAGAGAGTCCCGCCACCCATGCGTTCCAGTGTACCCTGCCAGCCGCATGTTGACGTTCAGCGACGCACAGAACCTTCCGTTGACGTTCGCGAGGTACAACAACAGTCTAAGTTGTTTTGTTTTGACGCGGTGCGTCAACCTCCGCATTCTAGAGTTGTTTTGACTGCTCAGTCTAGACAGTCAAAGCAGTCTCGAGTGGACACTGTACGTCCTCACACACCTGTTGTGGTGACAGTTCAGTTGTTGACAGTTCACAGACTGTCAAGCAGTTACATGACGTTGCCTTCTGGTCTGCTACTTATGCACCAGTGAGAGACTCACTGAGGTAACCTAGCTTTTATCGGACAAGGTTCCTGTAGATGAGGAAGTTGCTGTTCTCCCTCCTACTGATATTCCCTTGAGGACTCTGTCAGATGGAGAGGAGCTTTAAGCTGCTTAGCCTCCTATGGACTTTAATTAAATCATGATGATTTTTTTAAGGATCTTCGTCCGGATCTTGTAACTGCTGCTCCTCGTTCGCCTTAACGTCAGAACTTACACTAGGCCTAGCTACTTCGAAGCCGTTCTTTTTAAGCTAGTGCTCTCTCGCTCTCCTAGAGAGCGTTACGTTGGCTAGGCGACTGGTTTTTGCACCAGGAGGAGTTTTAGGGATACAGCCTTTGATTTCCCTTCTTTTAAACTGGCTTATAGAGCGAGAGTCTGATATGACACGAGAGAAGTTCTCGGCTTGGGAGTTCATGCCTCTGCCCAGATAGACTTCTCAATTCTGGTAGACTCGCCCTGGCGCCTAGCCAGGAGACGCTCCAAGTTGTTTACAGGTCAACTTCTCAGCTTTTGTCGAGCCTTTGAAGTTTTGCTGTACTATTATGTCACACATAACAAGGCTTTCAGGGATGGTAAACGGTTCCGCCTCAGTCGCTAACCCCGTCTGTTGCCACACCTGCTCCCGTAGACCCTAAATGGGCTTTGCTGCAAGACATGCAGTCCAAGCTTGCGTCCTTGATAGAGGACTTAAATGCGGAGAAGAACCTTCTGGCCAACAACCTTCCAACCGGTCGGTTGTGCGCCCTGTTGACGCTGAGGTAACCTACTCGCGTCTGCCAGTTGAGGTGGTTCCTCCTTCTGGCCAACAACCTTCCAACCGGTCGGTTGTGCGCCCTGTTGACGCTGAGGTAACCTACTCGCGTCTGCCAGTTGAGGTGGTTCCTCCACCGATGCGACCCAGTGTGGGTTGCCAGCCGCACGTTGACGTTAAGCGACGCTCGGAGGTGGTTGTTGACGTTCAGGATGTTCAACAACCAGCAGAGGTGACTTGTTGTGACGCAGTGCGTCAACCTCAGCAACCCGGTAGGGTGTTGACTGCACAACCCAGACGGTCTAGACAGTTTCGGGTTGACGCTGTACTTCCTCGCGCACCCATGGTTGTTGACAGTTCACAGACTGTGCAGCAGTTCCATGATATTGCGTCCGGCTCCGTCACGCATCCACCAGTGCGACCGGATTCAGCGAGTCAGACGTTGCCCACTCCGTTGCCGTTTCCTCATCAGTTTCGGATGAGGAACCCTCTGATGAGGACGTTGCTGAACAAGACGATCAGCCCCCAGTCCTGCTATCCATCCAGAAGATGCTGAAGAAGGAACGCTGCTCAGTCAGGCTGTGGATGAGTCTGGTAGGGACACTGTCATCCGTGGATCAATTTGTGTCACTAGGAAGACTACACCTCCGTCCTCTTCTATACCATCTAGCTTTTCACTGGAAAAAGGACAAGACGCTAGAAGCGGTCTCGATCCCGGTTTCCGGAAAGATAAAGTCTTGTCTGACTTGGTGAAAGGACTATATCAACCTAAGAGAGGGTCTTCCCCTGACTGTTCAGACTCCCAACCACGTTCTCTTCTCGGACGCATCGGACGTAGGCTGGGGTGCGACATTAGACGGTCGGGAATGCTTGGGATTATGGAACTCGTTTCAAAGGACAATGCATTTCAACTGCAAGGAGCTACTGGCAGTACGTCTGGCCTGGAAAAGCTTCAGGTCTCTCCTTCAAGGCAAAGTGGTGGAGGTGAACTCGGACAACACCACGGCTTTGGCGTACATCTCCAAGCAAGGAGGGACCTACTCTCTGACGTTGTACGAGATCGCAAGGGACCTCCTCACCTGGTCAAAAGGTCTAGACATATCACTAGTAACGAGGTTCATCCAAGGCAACTTGAATGTCATGGCAGATTGTCTCAGTCGGAAGGGACAAATAATTCCAACAGAATGGACCCTCCACAAGGATGTATGCAAGAGACTTTGGGCCACCTGGGGCCAGCCAACCATAGATCTCTTCGCAACCTCGATGACCAAGAGGCTCCCAATATTTTGCTCACCAATCCCGGACCCAGCAGCAGTTCATATAGAGGCCTTTCTCCTAGATTGGTCACATCTAGATCTATATGCATTCCCTCCGTTCAAGATTGTCAACAAGGTACTGCAGAAGTTCGCCTCTCACGAAGGGACAAGGTTGACGCTAGTTGCTTCCCTCTGGCCCGCGAGAGAATGGTTCACCGAGGTACTTCGATGGCTAGTAGACGTTCCCAGAACACTTCCCCTAAGGGTGGACCTTCTACGTCAGCCACGCGTAAAGAAGGTACACCAAGGCCTCCACGCTCTTCGTCTGACTGCCTTCAGACTATCGAAAGACTCTCGAGAGCTAGAGGCTTTTCGGAGGAGGCAGCCAGAGCGATTGCTAGAGCAAGGAGAACATCCACCCTTAGAGTCTACCAATCGAAGTGGGAAATCTTCCGAAACTGGTGCAAGTCAGTATCCATATCCTCGACCAGTACCTCTGTAACTCAAATAGCTGACTTCCTCTTATATCTGAGGAAAGAACGATCTCTTTCAGCTCCCTCTATCAAGGGTTACAGAAGCATGTTGGCATCAGTCTTCCGTCACAGAGGCTTAGATCTTTCCAACAATAAAGATCTACAGGACCTCCTTAAGTCTTTTGAGACCACGAAGGAGCGTCGTTTGGTTACACCTGGTTGGAATTTAGACGTGGTACTAAGATTCCTTATGTCAGACAGGTTCGAACCGCTACAATCAGCCTCCCTGAAAGATCTCACCTTAAAGACTCTTTTCCTGGTATGCTTAGCCACAGCTAAAAGAGTCAGTGAGATTCATGCCTTCAGCAAGAACATCGGATTCTCATCCGAAACGGCTACATGTTCTACAACTTGGTTTTCTAGCCAAAAACGAGCTGCCTTCTCGGCCTTGGCCAATATCGTTCGATATTCCAAACTTATCGTATGGTTGGAAATGAACTAGAAAGAGTCTTATGCCCTGTAAGAGCTCTTAAGTTCTATTTAAAACGAACTAAACCTTTACGAGGCCCGTCTGAAGCTTTATGGTGTTCAGTTAAGAAACCATCTTTGCCTAGTCAAAGAATGCTTTATCCTATTTTATCAGACTGTTAATACGAGAAGCTCATTCCCATCTGAATAAGGAAGACCAAGCTTTGCTGAAGGTAAGGACACACGAAGTTAGAGCTGTCGCAACTTCCGTGGCCTTTAAACAAAATAGATCTCTGCAAAGTATAATCGACGCAACCTATTGAAAAAGCAAGTCAGTGTTCGCGTCTTTTTATCTTAAGAATGTCCAGTCTCTTTACGAGAACTGCTACTCTCTGGGACCATTCGTAGCAACGAGTGTAGTAGTGGGTGAGGGCTCAACCACTACAATTCCCTAATTCCATAACCTTTTTAATCTTTCTCTTGAAATGTTTTATTTTTGTTTTTGGGTTGTCCGGAAGGCTAAGAAGCCTTTCGCATCCTACTTGATTTGGCGGGTGGTCAAAGTCATTTCTTGAGAAGCGCCTAGATTAGAGGTTTTGATGAGGTCCTGTTGTATGGGTTGCAACCCTTGATACTTCAGATCCTAGGGGTCGCTCAGCATCCTAAAAGGATCGCGAGGCTCCGTAAGGAAGACGTACTTAAAAAGGCAGAGTAATTGTTCAAGTCGACTTCCTTACCAGGTACTTATTTATTTTATGTTTGTTATTTTGAATAACTGCTAAAATGAAATAAAAAATCCTTAGCTCATAATAATGTAAACAATTATTGCTGGTCTCTACCCACCCCCCTGGGTGTGAATCAGCTTATATAATCACCGGCTAAGTTTAATATTGAAAAATGTTATTTTTATAATGAAATAAATTTTTGAATATACTTACCCGGTGATTATATATTAAAGGACCCTCCCTTCCTCCCCAATAGAGACCCAGTGGACCGAGGAGAAAATTGAGTTCTGTGTTTACATTGAGTACTGAGTACCTGCACGACAGATGGCGCTGTTGAAGTACACCCCCTACCTGCATTGCGATCGCTGGCGGATTTTTAACGTAGAGTTTTCTGTCGAGCAACAGAGTTGCAGCTTATATAATCACCGGGTAAGTATATTCAAAAATTTATTTTATTATAAAAATAACATATTGCTTTTACTAAATTTCTTGCTTTTTTTCTTAGTTTAGATCATCTAAGTCTCCTTTATTCTTTGATTCGTTTGTCTTTCTTTTACCTCATCATCAACCTTATATAGCAAGTAGGTTGGTCAAGGTACCAGTCGCACATTGAGATACTACCTCTAGAGAGTTATTGGGTCCTTTAACTGGCCAGGTAGTATTACATTGTTTCCCTCTCTGGTTACGGCTTATTTTTCCTTTGCCTACACGTACAGTGATTAGTCTGGCCTATTTTTTACACATTCTTCTCTTTCCTCATACATTTGACAACACTAAGATAACCAAAAAAATTTTCTTCACTCAAGGGGTTAAGTATAGTCAATTTCTTTTAGCGATGCAGATTTGCACCGACACAGCGGTTCCCTTTTAGCTCGGAAAAGTTTCCTGATCGCTGATTGGTTGGACAAGATGATTCTAACCAATCAGCGATCAGGGAACCTTTCCGAGCTAAAAGGACACCGCTGTGAGTCGGTGCAAATCTGCCTCGATAAAAGAAATGGACTATAGTGCACTGGTATTGTTCAGTGGCTACTTTCCACTTGATAAGGGTAGAAGAAACTCTTTAGCTATTTTAAGCAGCACTTCTAGGAGAAGGACACTTCAACATCCAACCTGTTGTTCTCTAATCTTGGATAGTGCCATAGCCTCTGTACCATGGTCTTCCATTGTCTTGGGGGTAGAGTCCTCTTCCTTGAGGGTACACTTAGGCACATTATTCTGTTTCCTTATTTCTTTTCCTCACTGGGCTATTTTCCTTGTTGGAGCCTCTGGGCTTATAGCATCCTGCATTTCCAACTATAGTCCATTTCTTTTAGCGAGTCATATTTGCACCGACTCGCAGCGGTGCCCTTTTAGCTCGGAAAAGTTTCCTGGTTGCTGATTGGTTAGAATTATTTAGTCCAACCAATCAGCGATCAGGAAACTTTTCCGAGCTAAAAGGGCACCGCTGCGAGTCGGTGCAAATCTGCCTCGCTAAAAGAAATGGACTATAGGGTTGTAGCTTAGCAAGTGATAATAATAATAATAATATAGTAGTGCGGTACAGTGAACCCTCGTTTATCGCGGTAGATAGGTTCCAGACCCGGCCGCGATAGGTGAAAATCCGCGAAGTAGTGACAACATATTTACTTATTTATTTAACATGTATATTCAGACTTTTAAAACCTTCCCTTGTACGTAGTACTGTTAACAAACTACCCTTTAATGTACAGAACACTTAATGCATGTACTAACATACCCTAAACTAAAACAGGCACAAATATTAAGGGCGACTTTATATCATGCGTTTCCTAAACACGCCAAAAAGCACGATAAAAAATGGCAACCAATGTTTTGTTTACGTTTATCTCTGATTATAATGAAGAAACAAACGCATTTACACATCTGTGTACAGGTTAGTTTCTGCATCGATTATATTGATTATTTAGTACAGTATGTTGATTTGGTTATTACTAATGTTTTACTTAATTTTTCTTAGGACTTCCAAATGAAATTTTTTCTTTATGACGCCGCCTGAAACGACGGCGTCATAAAGTGCGCTCAGTAAACAAACTAAGGAATTTAACGCGCATGATGAAAGTGATAAATAATGATATTACAGTAAAAGCTTTAATAAAATATGTTATTACAAATATTATTTACTGTATCTATATAAAATCATACATACGTAGCAAAGCAGGAAAACAATCTACGAGAGAGAGAGAGAGAGAGAGAGAGGAGAGAGAGAGAGAGAGAGAGAGAGAGAGAGAGAGAGAGAGAGAGAGAGAGAGAGTTGTTTTACATACGTAAATGTAAATTTTAAACAAAAAAAAATAGCCCCATTTCATATAAAATAGATTACAAATATTTTACTTTATCATATTACAGTAGTCTGTATAATACTGTAAAGTTCAGTACAGTATGTTGTTGTTAAAGTCGTGGCGATGAAATTCTCACGAAACAAAAACACGCCATTTGAGTACAACAGCTGATTCTCTCTCTCTCTCTCTCTCTCTCTCTCTCTCTCTCTCTCTCTCTCTCTCTCTCTCTCTCTCTCTCTCTCTCTCTCTCTCTCTTCGTGTTATACAATACTTACATTTAGATGAAGAAACTAAAATTAGTTTTGTTAGTGTCAATTAAATACGAAACTAAATAATTAGGCCGAGTCTACATCCATTTCAATCATAGCTAAAAATACGGCATCCGATTTCATCAGCAAACCACTATTTTTTGGGAAATATCATTTTATTCTAGAAAATTGCCACTCTTTAAATAGATAATTGCACATTAAGAAAGCGTGTACTTTTGTTTTTAAATTTCGGGTTTGTTTTAAAAATCGAGTATTGTTGACTTCTTTTTTTTTTTACTTTTGGCTGTGATTAGATCAGCTGTCATCTAGCTGCCGCTCTTGAGTGTGTACGAATACACTAACAAAGTATCATTTATATCATTTCTTAACTTATTCAAACCGTCTACAGTATACAGTTGATATTACATAAGCACTAATGTGTTATAACCTATCAAATTTTTTTGTTTATTACATTTAAACCCCCCCCTCTCTCTCTCTCTCTCTCTCTCTCTCTCTCTCTCTCTCTCTCTCTCTCTCTCTCTCTCTCTCTCTCTCTCTCTCTCTCTCTCTCTCTCTCTCTCTCTCTCTGTGGGCTACTTTTCACTACCTCCCATTCCTTACCTCTCTCTATCTCTCTAACAAATGATATCTTTGTTGCTCCTCAAAGTTTCATTTATATTGAAAATCAATCACGATTCAATTTTCCTTACTTTCTCCAATCTCGCACCATCGGTCACATCGCGGTATTTTCGATATTTCTGGAAAATCCGCGATATATGTATATACATGGGTTATGAAAAAAATCCGCGAAGTGGTGAATCCGCGATGGTCGAACCGCGAAGTAGCGAGGGTTCACTGTAATCTTAAAAACTATGAATATGGTCTGATAGTAATAGTGGGTTTATTTTGAAACAAACTGGGCTTCTATAACATCATCTCCTCCCATTCCAGTTTTATTTCATTATGCATTAGAGTATTTGAATTTTGACTTTTATTTCTTGGTTATATTGAGATGTAAATTTGTAAATTTTGTATTTGAATTTTGACTTTATTTCCTGGTTATATTGAGATGTAAATTTGTAAATCATGATGAAAATATAGAGAAATATTTGAAGTTAGCGAATAAGTTTTTTTTTTTTTTAATGTTTTTAATATCTCATAAGGCATGTTATAATAAGGGTTTTTTATGTATGTAAATACCATAATACAGTCTTCATAAATTTGCATATACTTTATAATCTTAACCCTTTGAGTGCCATCGAACATATTTTACGTCTTGTACTGAATAGTTTTTTCTCTTATTTACACATGAAAATTTTATAGAATATTAAATTTAAAATATTGAGTCTATATATTAATGGAAAATAGATGTATTCATCTACACAATAATGAATTTTGTAAAGTTATATTTTATATAGTTTTTTTGCTAGGATGAGTTGAGTGAAATGTCCCTCCAAAAAAGGTCCTGTAGCTTGAGTGTGTATCTGTTTCGTGAAGGATTATCGCTCAAAGGGTTATTGGTATAAATTATGCCTCCGTTGAACAAATTCGTAAATGTCAGTACAGTATGGGACAACTCTTGATGTTAAAAGCCTTAAATACATATCACATTTTTTTTTTACTATAAATTTTTTTGGTTGATTTTTTCATTGTTTCAAACCGTACTGTGCATTGGTTGCCAGATGGGTTTTATGTTGAGAACCTTTTTATACTCAGAAATTATTATGTTCAGAACCTTTTTATGTTCAGAATCTTTTTATGCTCAGAATTTCATGTATATAGGAGCAATACTCGTGAAAAAATGCAAGGTATATTTTGGATTACAAGTATAAAGATTTTGTTTACGAGGACTTTATTGATCTATTGTGGTTGTAATGTTTATGTAACCCTTATAAGCCCTTGAAGCATGAAATATATTGTAGTTTTATCATTGCAATTATCCAAATATATTACAACTAATATCCATAGTTGCATTATACTTAACCCTTTTACCCCCAAAGGACGTACTGGTACGTTTCACAAAACTCATCCCTTTACCCCCATGGACGTACCGGTACGTCCTTGCAAAAAAAAAAGCTATAAAATTTTTTTTTTTCATATTTTTAATAATTTTTTGAGAAAATTCAGGCATTTTCCAAGAGAATGAGACCAACCTGACCTCTCTATGACAAAAATTAAGGCTGTTAGAGCAATTTAAAAAAGATATACTGCAAAATGTGCTGGGAAAAAAATAACCCTTTGGGGGTTAAGGGTTTGAAATTTCCAAAGAGCCTGGGGGTAAAAGGGTTAAGTTTGGTAAAATGTGGAGTAAAAGTATGTTCTAGTCTTGATATTGGTAGAGTGATGTAATATTTGTCAATGAAAATGTAATTTTGTTTATATTACCGTGCTGTACTCTGTAGCTATTTATGCTTTTTGTTGTTGTTGCTGTTGAATTTAATGTTGAAATACTAGTAGTGTGACAGTAGATGATGTTGAGATATAGAATTTACTTAGGTTCTGTAGCTAAAGTATTATTTCAGTAGTGTTACTTTAGCTGGTGCTGTTACTTTACCCGTAGCATTGTCATTTCTTCCTTATTTTTCCAAGTCTTTTCTAACTGTATACAGTACACTGTACAGCATACTAGTAGTGTGACAGTAGATGATGTTGACATATAGAATTTACTTATGTTCTGTAGCTAAAGTATTATTTCAGTAGTGTCACTATAGCCGGTGCTGTTATTTTACCCGTAGCATTGTCATTTCTTCCTTATTTTTCCAAGTCTTTTCTAACTGTATACAGTACACTGTACAGCATTTTATAACTTTTTAACAAGTACTTTTAGACGTCACCTTCTTTTCCCTTAAGAGAATGTATGTATCTTGTGTATAGTATTCGTATTCTGTATTCCTTATGAAAGACATTTCTTGACTGATAAAAGATTAGAAGCATTGTATAAATGATGTTTCAGGTATAAGGAACCAAACTCTTGACAGCAGGTGCATGAGAGGTGACAATGTGATGTGCATGAGCCCCTCTTTGTTTCTTAGGCACGCGGTTGAACGGTTAGTTGAGCCCGGTTGCCGAACCTGGTTGTCAAACAATTCGAAGAGGTGGAGTCAGTCACAAATGCATAAGGTTTGTGGACAATGAAGCCCTTGCCACAAAAGTCAGGCCAGAACAGACTCTTTTCGAACCGTTTGATGAACGTGTTCGACAACCAAATGCCCCGTTCGCACGTTCAAACGTCACTTCAAAACAACCGTTAAGCACGCAGTTGAACGGTCGAACGGTTCGTTGAACCCGGTTGCCAAACCTGCTCGTCAAATGGTTCGAAGAAGTGGAGTCAGCCACAAATACATAAGGTTCGTGGACAATGGAGCCCTTGCCACAAAAGTCAGGCCAGAACAGACTTTCTTCGAACCATTTGACAAACATGTTCGACAACCAAATACCCCTTTCATACGTTCAAACATCACTTCAAACACTTGCGACGAGCTGTTCGACCGTATAAACCCACCTTTAGTCTCGACATTGCTTATTCCTGAAGTCTCCTTGGCTACCTCGTTTCTGTGAGAATGATGTGTAGATGCTTGGTTGTTGTAAGTGCACTCGTTTTGCCCGCTGGTTCTGTACGAGTACGTGCATGGTTTGTAATTCACGTAGTGAATGTTAATTTGCTAAGGACTATTAACTCATGTGGACGTGGTGCAAACAGATTATGACTTGAATGATTCCGATTGTTCGGAGAGTTTGGAAGATGACAGTTCGAGTCCTCCAACTTTACTACCACAACCACCTGTACCACAACACACAGCATCCCACTCTGATGTACCTTCTGAGTCCTTTTTATTATCTGAACCTCCTCACGTTCCTCAAGCAGGTTAGTCTTTGTCCATCTTATGTTTTTTTTTTATATATATATTATCACTCCTTACAACATAAGACACTGTCCCCGCATGCTGCTTTTTCTTTATCCTGCCCCAATTAGCAGGAGGAGGTGAGTTTTATTGTAAGAATCTATTGTTTTCAAGCGGTTTTTAAAACATTACTATTTAGTTGATAGCTTTTGGTGTTCTCTTTATTTACCACTTATCTGTCAGTGTCCTGTCTAGCATTCTGCTGGATGATCATGTTTGTCTTAACTTGGAAATACAGTACACACTTGAAAGTTGTGAGTGCACGCACTAATACAAACCATAGTTTTACAGATGCCCTACTTGCTATTGCTCGTTCAGATTAAATAATGAATATTGAAAACTAAGTAGCAAGTTAGCTGAAGTACTTGTGTAAGGAGGGATATTATCATTATTACAAGCTAAGCTGCAACCCAAGTTGGAAAAGCAAGATGCTATAAGCTCAAGGGCTCCAACAAGGAAAAATAGCCCAGTGAAGAAAGGGAAAAGCATAAATCGATACTGTCCTGACTCGCATGAAGATGGATTCCTTTTGTAATCTGTATTTTATCAAGTTATGTATTGTTTCGAAAAAGGTCAATTCTCACTTTTTTTCCAGTTTCCTTTTATAATGTGTACTGTGCAGCATAATTCTTATAGAGAGTAGGATATACAAGAAACTTTATTTATTCCTGTAATGTATTTTTTATTTTGGACTTGTTTTGTTGGGACAATCTTATCCCGGTATAAAAGAGCAACAAGAAATCGTGTGATTAAAGATCGCTCATGAATAGCAGAGGCAAGGGACACTGATAATGCTTAGAGACTGACCATATATACTCATGATCAGCACCCAAGCTATTATTGTTATTATTATAACTTGCTAAGCTACAACCCTAGTTGTAAAAGCAGGATGCTATAAGCCTGGAAAAGCAGGATTCTATAAGCCCAAGGGCTCCAACAGGGAAAGTATCCCAGTATGGAAATAACGAAATGAACTAAAAGAGAAGTTTAAGAACAATAATAACGTTAAGGTAAATCTTTCATATATTAATGATAAAACTTCAAAACAACAAGAGAAAGGGAAACAAGATAGAATAGTGTGCCCGAGTGTACCCTCAAGCGAGAGATCTCTAACCCAAGACTGTGGAAGACCATAGTACAGAGGCTATAGCACTACCCAAGACTATAGAACAAAGTTTTGATTTTGGAGTGTCCTTCTCCTAGAAGAGCTGCTTACCATAGTTAAAGAGTTTCTTCTACCCTTACCAAGAGGACAGTAGCTAGGACCACGGAAGTTCAGGCAATGGTTGATGATTATTCCATAATCAGTATGGCCAAATGAATTTACACAGGTCTTTCAAAATAATGCAGTACATTACAATACTGTACGTTAAAATATAAACTCGGTTTTTGAGGAGATACTTACTGTTTCCTCAATTTTGATAATACCAAAATCTATGGTTTCTTTCTAAAAATATTTTTCAAGTATTTTCTGGAATGCCACCTTGATATCATGCATTTCTTGAATATTTCTATATCAATGGTACGTGAAAAAAGAAAAATCGAGTAATCTGGAATCCCACCTCGATATCATGCATTTCTTGAATATTTCTATATCAATGGGACTATGAAAAAGAAAATTTTAGTATTCTGTCAAAATGCGTTTGATAATCTATTTATTTACTAAGGCATTTCTCCCAATTATGGGGGTAGCCAACTTCAAACAAAGGAACAAAAGGTGACCCTTCCTCTCTCCGTTCCTCCCAGCCGGACGAGGGATTCAGCCGAGTTTGGCTGGTACTGCTAGTACTTGATAATGAATAATAAAATAAAAATGAAGAATAGCAAAATTAAAAAGTTTTAAAGCAGCTGATAAGGATTTAATAGACTGAAAATGTAGCTTACTAGTGAAACGAAAAGGTAATTGCAACACTAGAGCCAATTCCTTAGTGGACTTAAACCTGATGAACAGAAGCATTAAAGGCTTCTAAAGTATCACATTTCTTTTACTAATAAAAAATGGTGAAGTATAGTATAGTATTTGCCTATTTATGCAGTAGTTGCTTAGCTCTCAACACCCTCTTGGGGTCTCTTTATGCCATTGGCAGAGTATTGTTACTCCTAGGGACATAAGTGTTTACATACTGTACTCTGACCATGGAGAGTCCAGTGAAGATATGTCTGCCTCGTAATAGGTATATACAAATGATTGAAAGATAATCTTTGTGACATTACTTTTCACTTTGCATAACATTGAATTGGAAGTTATAACAATTCTACCCTTCAAATATCTATTTAGTATTACCATAAACAGCTTTTAATGCAATAGTATACCAAGTTGTGGCGGGATGTTTAAAAAACAAGCCCCACACCCTTGAATCACTCTAACAGACAATTATCTCCACAACACAAACTTTCCCCTTACTTTATCAACTGGACTCTTGGACAAAAGGACAAACAAAACAAAACATAACCTTAAAACTATATATTTCTTACAAACTATAATAAATCAAACCAAACCATCCCAAAAAACTTTAAACTCATCAAAACTTAACACTTTAAACTAGAATCACCAGCATCAAAAACTTTACACTATATATACCATAAACCCCATCCAAATTAACGCAAAAAAAACCTAACAAACTTAAATCTAAACCGCACACCAACTCAAAATATATGTTTATAAATATTGCGACACCAGCACTGACGCCACACACAAGCCGAACTGTCTTTTCACGGCAAACTACCACTATATGGTAAACAGGAGTCTCTCTCTCTATGCCATATCGGCCTCAACACCTTGAGTCACAGGTGCCAGTATCATCATCATCATCATCAATCCAAATACACAGGCCAGGTCGTCAACAGTTGAGCAGTCAAATGAGCAGTACAAACAAAATCTTAATACAGGCCAGGTCATCAACAATAAATCCACTTTCAAAATTCGGTCTCTCCAAAGGAGGAATCGCAGCCTGCCAAAATAAAAAAGAAAAACACTTACGAACACTTCTAGCTAACTGAACTATCGCACTATAATCAAGATAAATAATAAATTGTTCCTATCATTCACAATCACGACAAGCAAAGATAAACAAAACTGTACTTACTTTGAAAATCAAAAAACACTTCCACGCTGGTCGAAAAAATATATATATAATCCAGCTCTCACACAACTGCCTTATGCTGCAGTCAAATAAAAAAGCATTCGCTCCGAAACATTCACCACTGTCGTAACCTAACTAAAACATGTAAACAAACAATCTCATTTATACCAACAGTCTTCCTCACCACAAACGATCGTTACACTAACTACTTTCGCTCGCTAACACAATATCTCTCTCTCTCTCTCTCTCTCTCTCTCTCTCTCTCTCTCTCTCTCTCTCTCTCTCTCTCTCTCTCTCTCTCTCTCACACACAGGATTTGGCAAAACAAAAATAAAAATAAAGCAAAAATAAATCCTCCACATTCCTCCCCCCTTACTTTGCCAAATCCTTCTCACACAACACTTACATTATTTTTTTCATAACCCAGTCGCAGTCGGGAACGGGACCTCTACTCCGAGTAACTGGGCCTCCATATACTCTCTCATTCACTTCTTCCTTATCACAATCATTCGCTACATTAACACTATTCCTATCTAAATCCCTATCATCTAATATATCATGTACAATCATATCTACCTCGTTCTCATCTGGCCCTATAATTACACTCATTTCTGTAAACAGTTCATCCATTTCATCAAAAACATTCTCAACTTTAGTAAAAGATTCATTCATACTACTAATCATTCTCCTATCTCTCACTCTCGCATTCGTCATCCTTTCTTTTACATCACCTAAGGAAAAGCCACACACACTATAGGTATCATTCATACTCAGCCATGATTCATCTGTATTAACACATTTATCTTCCATACACACTTGCACATTTACACCCTTGTCATACTTATTTCTATTCTCACTTTTACTTATAAAATTTCCCCTTTTTTCATCCTTACTTAAAACTTTCAAACGCCTCTTTTTCCTATATTCAACTAACACTAATTGTTTATTTTCCAGCCCTAACTTTTCATGCATACTAGATTCATACTTGCTCATTTCTAACCAATTACTCATCCCATTCTCACAAACATTGATCCTATTCCTTCCACACACACAGGAGGACTCACCCAGCTGAACCCTCTCACAATCTAGTTTCCCGAACATCCTGGCTGACTTAATCCCTTCTTCCTACATACTCTAGCTACATGCCCATCTGCACCACATTCAGTACACTTACCCCGCGGCTCCTTGCACATTCTAGCATAATGCCCATCCTTACCACAATTACCACAAATTACATTCATATGATTACTACGACATCCACTCGCTATGTGCCCTGTCATACCACACCGATAACATTTTACCCCTTTCTCTTTCGTGCACTCGCTAATTCTATGCCCTACCTCACCACATCCAAAACAAGCACCAAGAGCCCATCTACATTCATTCTTCTTATGTCCTACTTTCCCACATCTATAACACTTCTCTTCACGGATACAACTACCTGACCTATCTTGCGGCGCACTAGCACTCCTATCCCTCCAAACCTGATTCCCTTGCCTAAACCCTTCATTTGTCCTTACAGGTATTCCCACATTACTCGCCCTAACACTCCTATCTACTACATAATCAGCTACCCTCATTGGTCCTCTCAAAATTGCGTCCTTATAACTACCAAATTCTATTACACTTTCTTCCATTCCAGTTCTTACACTCACAGATTTACTTTCTTTCATGCACCTATCTAACTCATAATCCTCAACTATCTCTAGTATATCATCCCATGTCAATCTCTCTTGCGTCCGCCTCATTTTCTCTTTGCGTTTCAAATTAATAAATTCACACACATTCTCAGGTACTGTTGCCAAAAACTTCCTCATTAACTCCTTATTTTCATTTATACCTTCATCCCCATACTTCTTCCTAGCTAAAGTTTCCAACCTACATACGTACATTGATATAGCTTCTCCTGCATTCATCCTTGCCTCATCAAAATCATTTTTACGCTTATACTTAACACTCCCTTTCATACGTTTTACCTGCTCAATTATTCTCGTTTTCACACTTTCATAATCAACGTCCCCTACACTCATTATCACTCCATACATCGTCAACAAATACCCAGTCAAATATTCTCCTAACTCCCTAGCCCAAACTCTTTTACTATCACCATACTTATCCTGACAATACCTCTCATACTCCTTGAAAAAATCATTTACATCCCTACTGCTATGCTCATTGAACCTTTCACACCGAGGTACCTCTCTCATAAACACAGTCTTACACACATCACGTTCATTCTCACTGCTATCATCACTGTCTACTCCCTTGTTACCTTCTTCCTCATTCGAATATAATGAATCCACTTCCACACTTAAATTCCTATCCTTAACCATTCCCTTCTTACCCTTTTTCTTACTTACCACTTTCACCCATTCACGATCGTCCTTGCTATCAGCCTGATACTTTTTCTTCTCTTTCTTCACATCACTTTTACCTTTCCTTTCATCTTTCCTCTCCCCTTTCTGTTCATCCTTACTATGCCTAATTCCCTTATCTTCAATATCACCATCACTATTACTACTATCACTATCACTTCCTTTCCCATTATCACCTACCTTAACCTTCTCTTTCACTACCAACCCATTACCCGAAGCTGAGGACACTCCTCCGACTGCACCTTCACCCATTATAGTTTTCATCATCCCCATGACTTGCCCCATCATATCTTCCATTCGTTTCTCCATTCGTTCTTCATTCTCTCGCATCCTCATCTCAACACATTCTTCCACTCTCTCTACTGTCCCCTTTAATTCCCTAAGCTCCTTCTGCATCGCCGCATTCTCCCAGTTCAACCTCTCATTCTCTATTAGCAACCTCTCCTCACGCTCCTTACTCAGCCGCAATTCCTCCTTCAGTAACTTGTTCTGCTCTTCCATTTTTCATCAACCTTAATCCTAAATTCTTAACCTAATTCCGTCCTTCGTCCAACAGTCCAGCTTCTATCCCACCTCAGCAGTCCCTGTTCGGGCGCCAAAATAATGTGGCGGGATGTTTAAAAAACAAGCCCCACACCCTTGAATCACTCTAACAGACAATTATCTCCACAACACAAACTTTCCCCTTACTTTATCAACTGGACTCTTGGACAAAAGGACAAACAAAACAAAACATAACCTTAAAACTATATATTTCTTACAAACTATAATAAATCAAACCAAACCATCCCAAAAAACTTTAAACTCATCAAAACTTAACACTTTAAACTAGAATCACCAGCATCAAAAACTTTACACTATATATACCATAAACCCCATCCAAATTAACGCAAAAAAAACCTAACAAACTTAAATCTAAACCGCACACCAACTCAAAATATATGTTTATAAATATTGCGACACCAGCACTGACGCCACACACAAGCCGAACTGTCTTTTCACGGCAAACTACCACTATATGGTAAACAGGAGTCTCTCTCTCTATGCCATATCGGCCTCAACACCTTGAGTCACAGGTGCCAGTATCATCATCATCATCATCAATCCAAATACACAGGCCAGGTCGTCAACAGTTGAGCAGTCAAATGAGCAGTACAAACAAAATCTTAATACAGGCCAGGTCATCAACAATAAATCCACTTTCAAAATTCGGTCTCTCCAAAGGAGGAATCGCAGCCTGCCAAAATAAAAAAGAAAAACACTTACGAACACTTCTAGCTAACTGAACTATCGCACTATAATCAAGATAAATAATAAATTGTTCCTATCATTCACAATCACGACAAGCAAAGATAAACAAAACTGTACTTACTTTGAAAATCAAAAAACACTTCCACGCTGGTCGAAAAAATATATATATAATCCAGCTCTCACACAACTGCCTTATGCTGCAGTCAAATAAAAAAGCATTCGCTCCGAAACATTCACCACTGTCGTAACCTAACTAAAACATGTAAACAAACAATCTCATTTATACCAACAGTCTTCCTCACCACAAACGATCGTTACACTAACTACTTTCGCTCGCTAACACAATATCTCTCTCTCTCTCTCTCTCTCTCTCTCTCTCTCTCTCTCTCTCTCTCTCTCTCTCTCTCTCTCTCTCTCACACACAGGATTTGGCAAAACAAAAATAAAAATAAAGCAAAAATAAATCCTCCACAAAGTCATAAATAAAACATAAATATGATGCAATGAAATATAATGAGTGTTGTGTAACTTCCATGATGAAATGGAAGTAGCTGAAATGGCTTCTTTCTGAAGTCATTTTAAAACTTCTACTACTCCAGTGGTCATTTTTCACAAATTGCTGGCTTCCTAGCCCCTGGAACTAATTTTAAAATCTCTTTTGTTCAAGTACAGATTCCCTTGATTATCCGTAGTGTCATCTGTTGCGGCTAAATTGTGGTCTTTGCTGGGTATGGCAAGGATTAAAGGGATTTGTTATGAATTGTCTTGTCAGGAATGAATTGGTGCTGTCAGGATCTTCCTGCCATTTTGTACTGCAGCAGCCAGACTTTTTTACTCAATGTGAGACACGATGCAGAGGGAAATAGGTATTTGAAGGAAATCTTTGAAGTGTAATTTGCCCAAGAGCACAATTACAGTATGTTGTATCTCTCAAGTTCTGATCCTGTAGATTCAGAAATAAATGTGTTATGTAAAGAAATTAGAAACTAAAGGTAACGTAACATAGTCTTGCAGGGAAATTTATTTAACTATAAACCATCAGAATTTAAAGGCTCAACCAAAAAAATTATATTGATATCGCTTATTTTGGACAGTGACATAACAAAGTGTAATACAGTAGTGTGTTGCAGACAGAGGTAAGCAACCACTTAAAATGTTTTCTCTTTTTCTGAGGTGATATATAAACCATGTTTAAACTGAGTGACTAGTATGTTCCCTGAATATCTACTTTTCCATGTGAAAAAATGTATTACTTTGACTGTCATACAGTATTGCAAGTTCTGGAGGATGGTCAAGTGTTTCAAGTTGTAAGATGAGATGTGAGATTTCTGTTTGGTGTGGTGTACATGTTTTTTACCAACAGTTACTTCATTTGCCACTTAAACCTTTTACCCCCAAAGGACGTACTGGTACGTTTCACAAAACTCATCCCTTTACCCCCATGGACGTACCGGTACGTCCTTGCAAAAAATTCTATAAAAAAATTTTTTCATATTATTGATAATTTTTTTGAGAAAATTCAGGCATTTTCCAAGAGAATGAGACCAACCTGGCCTCTCTATGACAAAAATTAAGGCTGTTAGATCAATTTTAAAAAAATATACTGCAAAATGTGCTGGGGGAAAAAATAACCCCTTGGGGGTTAAGGGTTGGAAATTTCCAAAGAGCCTGGGGGTAAAAGGGTTAAATATTCTTTTTTCTGATGGAGAATTTTCAGCTATTTCAATTTGACCCTTAGTTTTCAATTGCCCTCATTGTAATCCCAAAACAAAATAAAGCACAATATAAAAGAACCCCAGAAGAAACATAAGATGAATAGCAATCAAAAGTAAATTCCTGCATAATGCAGCTCTGGCTCTTGAGATGATACAAAGAGTTAAGTATGATAAGTATTGTTTTCCAAGAGAACTTCATTACCCATTATTTTATGTAGAAATATTTTCTAATGGTTACTGTAAAGTAAAGGAGAGACTTTAGAGAGGAAGATCTGTAACAATGGTCTTGTACTACTTTTTTTCATGTAGAATATTGTAATTTACTCTACATCCTGTACACTTGTGCTAGTCACTGTGTGGTGATATATTGATTTTTCAATATTAAACTTAGCCGGTGATTATATAAGCTGCAACTCTGTTGCTCGACAGAAAACTACGTTAAAAATCCGCCTGCGATCGCAATGCAGGTAGGGGGTGTACTTCAACAGCGCCATCTGTCGTGCAGGTACTCAGTACTCAATGTAAACACAGAACTCAATTTTCTCTCTGTCGGGCTACCGGCAAGACCTACTAATTCGCTGTTACTAACTGGATTTGTTTTCACAACTATTTGGTGAAGTACACTATTCTAGTTTTGAGCTTTCGCTATGCAGGTGTTTTATCTTCATCTCAAAACTTGAACTCGTTTTGGATAGATTTAATTATGGTGACAAAGAGAGTATGGACTCTCTTTCACTTTTAAATGGCCGACCCTTCCCTTAGACGGAAGTGTGTTTAGGTTTTTAGTAATTTTGCTTAACACGTTATAGATCTATATATTTTATATCTCTCCGCCTTTATTAGGCCTCTTCGATTAACTTTCCATTTATTATAAACATATAAAATTAAATTTTTATGTTTTGTTTATATGCGACCTTTCCTGATAGTAGGCGGTCCTAACTTGGAACCGAAGTTAATCAACGTTGAGCCCGTTATATCGTATTTAGCCTTTAAAGAATTTAAAACTTTTTAAATTTAATGTTTTATGAAAGAATTTCTTTGATAGTCTTCGTACTGTTTTCAAAGATGAACTAACGTTTAGTTTTTTAGACTACGCAGTTGTTGACGTTCAGGACGTTCAACATGCGCTCTATCGTTACGATAGAGAGAGAGTGTATCACGGTTTCACTTTGCAGTAGGAGTAAATCGATTCTGACGTTTTGTTCATTCTTTCTTAGCTTAAATGTTTTAAATTCTAAATTAAAGGAACTTTTTATTTGGAAAACCTTTCAGTTTTTTCCTTTAGTCAAATAACATGTTTTTTTGACGATATATAATTGGGCTCTTCTCTTAGGTGCGAAATCAAGAGAGAAAGAGAGAGAGAGATAGAGACGGAGGGAGAGAGAGGAGAGAAAACGTTCCGTTCAAGCGGGTAACGTTGTTCTCGTGTTACTCTCGTCCCTAGTCTCTGTACGGGGAGGAAGGTAAAACGTTTCTAGGGTTTTATTCTTGTCCCCAGGCTATGTGCGGTGAGAGATTGTAAACGTAGTTTATTTGAACTAGTGTTTAGTCTCTTTCCCAGCCACTGAATTTTTTATCTTTATATATGTTTTCTGTTTTTTGCTAGTATTAATGAGCTGCATTATACGACTGATTTCGCAATTACTACCTTTTAATGAAGGGTAGAATTGCGTGTTTCAGGTAGAAATCAGTAAAAGTTTCGATTTCAGTGAAATAAGTGCAAAACAGAAAATCGATAAAGTGATATGCGCAAAGTGTTACAGTGTTGCGTCCGAGGGTTCGTCTGTTCGTGCCTGTCGTTCACCTAGTCCGGGACCTCTTGCAAGCTCCCAAGCCCAGGGGAGAAGTAATGTCGAACGACTTATGGGTTCGAGAGGCCTTGATCAACGAACAGACGTTTTTCCCTCCGTGGTTTCGGGCGTATCTACCCAAGATCGCCCCACCCACACAAAGACGAGAGAGCCCATTTATTTCTCGTCTGCGGAAGAGGTTTCTCGTAAGAAACCATGGACCAAGGTCTCGCGGCTTATTAAGCGCAAGTCGGTCCCTTCCGCGCAAGTCCAACGGCCTAGTTGTAGCCACTGGGTCAGTTCGGACTCGCTGCAGTCTTCCGACGACTGCTCACCTCCTAGAGAGGCAAAGCGGTACCGCATCAGGCAGTCACACCGTCTGTTGCCGCACCTGCTCTTGTAGACCCTAAGTGGTCTTTGCTGCAGACCATGCAGTCTCAGTTAACGTCATTGATGCAGGACTTTCGTGCGGAGAAGGTTGACACCAACCTCTAGCCTACAACCAACCACGGTTGTGCGTCCTATGGACGCTGAGGCGACCTTCTGCCGCACTCCAGCTGAGAGAGTCCCGCCACCCATGCGTTCCAGTGTACCCTGCCAGCCGCATGTTGACGTTCAGCGACGCACGGAACCTTCCGTTGACGTTCGCGAGGTACAACAACAGTCTAAGTTGTTTTGTTTTGACGCGGTGCGTCAACCTCCGCATTCTAGAGTTGTTTTGACTGCTCAGTCTAGACAGTCAAAGCAGTCTCGAGTGGACACTGTAACTGGTGCAAGTCAGTATCCGTATCCTCGACCAGTACCCCTGTAACTCAAATAGCTGACTTCCTCTTATATTTGAGGAAAGAACGATCTCTTTCAGCTCCCACTATCAAGGGTTACAGAAGCATGTTGGCATCAGTCTTCCGTCACAGAGGCTTAGATCTTTCCAACAATAAAGATCTACAGGACCTCCTTAAGTCTTTTGAGACCACGAAGGAGCGTCGTTTGGTTACACCTGGTTGGAATTTAGACGTGGTACTAAGATTCCTTATGTCAGACAGGTTCGAACCGCTACAATCAGCCTCCCTGAAAGATCTCACCTTAAAGACTCTTTTCCTGGTATGCTTAGCCACAGCTAAAAGAGTCAGTGAGATTCATGCCTTCAGCAAGAACATCGGATTCTCATCCGAAACGGCTACATGTTCTACAACTTGGTTTTCTAGCCAAAAACGAGCTGCCTTCTCGGCCTTGGCCAATATCGTTCGATATTCCAAACTTATCGTATGGTTGGATATGAACTAGAAAGAGTCTTATGTCCTGTAAGAGCTCTTAAGTTCTATTTAAAACGAACTAAACCTTTACGAGGCCCGTCTGAAGCTTTATGGTGTTCAGTTAAGAAACCATCTTTGCCTATGTCAAAGAATGCTTTATCCTATTTTATCAGACTGTTAATACGAGAAGCTCATTCCCATCTGAATGAGGAAGACCAAGCTTTGCTGAAGGTAAGGACACACGAAGTAGAGCTGTCGCAACTTCCGTGGCCTTTAAACAAAATAGATCTCTGCAAAGTATAATCGACGCAACCTATTGGAAAAGCAAGTCAGTGTTCGCGTCTTTTTATCTTAAGAATGTCCAGTCTCTTTACGAGAACTGCTACATTCTGGGACCATTCGTAGCAACGAGTGCAGTAGTGGGTGAGGGCTCAACCACTACAATTCCCTAATTCCATAACCTTTTTAATCTTTCTCTTGAAATGTTTTATTATTGTTTTTGGGTTGTCCGGAAGGCTAAGAAGCCTTTCGCATCCTACTTGATTTGGCGGGTGGTCAAAGTCATTTCTTGAGAAGCGCCTAGATTAGAGGTTTTGATGAGGTCCTGTTGTATGGGTTGCAACCCTTGATACTTCAGATCCTAGGGGTCGCTCAGCATCCTAAGAGGATCGCGAGGCTCCGTAAGGAAGACGTACTTAAAAAGGCAGAGTAATTGTTCAAGTCGACTTCCTTACCAGGTACTTATTTATTTTATGTTTGTTATTTTGAATAACTGCTAAAATGAAATAAAAAATCCTTAGCTCATAATAATGTAAACAATTATTGCTGGTCTCTACCCACCCCCCTGGGTGTGAATCAGCTTATATAATCACCGGCTAAGTTTAATATTGAAAAATGATATTTTTATAATAAAATAAATTTTTGAATATACTTACCCGGTGATTATATATTAAAGGACCCTCCCTTCCTCCCCAATAGAGACCCAGTGGACCGAGGAGAAAATTGAGTTCTGTGTTTACATTGAGTACTGAGTACCTGCATGACAGATGGCGCTGTTGAAGTACACCCCCTACCTGCATTGCGATCGCTGGCGGATTTTTAACGTAGAGTTTTCTGTCGAGCAACAGAGTTGCAGCTTAAATAATCACCGGGTAAGTATATTCAAAAATTTATTTTATTATAAAAATAACATATTATTATTATTATTACTTGCTTGCTAAGCTATAACCTTAGTTGGAAAAGCAGAACGCTAAAAGCCCGAGGGCTCCAACAGGGAAGATAGCCCAGTGAGGAAAGGAAATAAGGAAACTACAAGACACTAATTAAAAACTAAAATAAAATATTTCAAGAAGAGTCTCAGCATTAGAATAAATATTTCATATAAAACCATAAGAATTATAAAATAAGATAGAATAGTGTGCCTAATTGTACCCTCAAGCAAGAAAACTCTACCCCAAGTCAGTGAAAGACCATTGTAAACAGGCTATTTTACTAGAGATCCTTTTCCTTTGCTTTATGGTTTCCACAAAAATGTATGTTGCTGTTTTAAGGTGAAAACTGTCAAGCTATAATTTGAAAATATTTTATTTCAGAAGCTGGTGTCCCCCCTGAAACATTTTTGAGATCTCCCGTTGTTGCTGCGCCACCACAAAATGTTGCTTCCCCTGTCGTTATTGCAGCACCAGCTCCAATTCCTGAAGCTAACTTGCTAGAAGCTGCTGCCGCTCTCCCAGCCGAGGCTGTGCCTGTCGTGGACGTCGGAGAGAGCGTCGAATCCGCATCGGTGGGCGGTGCCGAGAGCGATGCCAACACGGCATCCTCGTTCGAGGAGATCGACGAGAAGGAGGCAGCGTCCATTCCAGAGGTGGAAGCGATGAACGGCAGTAGGAGTGCCAGTCTCAGGAAGGAGGATGACGAAGGAGAACGATAAGGTATATGAGAGAAGACGACCCTTTGGTACTTTTAAAAGAAATGTGATTTCAGGTACAGGCATTTCTTTTTGAGTCATTAATAAAGACTCGAGGGCAAGTCATTTATTATTTTATTTTGATTATAGATTATTTTAGGGGAAGAAATTTTGATTAGATATTGTAACTGTTAATGATCAAAGCTGAACAAGTGACGTGGTCAGGTTATAGGTTATTTATTATTATGGTTTTAAAGTTGGTTTTTATGTTTATTAAAATTGATAGGGAAAAATTTGTGTCGTGATATAAGCAACTATACTACTGTACATCCTAGGAAAACCCCCTAATAAGGTGATTTTAAGTGTAATTTCAACTTTGCTCAAATTTCTCACGGGACTTTGATGTCGGCTACATGCCATCGTACACAGTATCTCATTAATATGTTTATAAATATTCAGAAATTACTCCTTAGTATTGTAAAGAAATCTCTCGCTTTTGAAAGAAAATGAGAGATAAGAGAATATCTATGAAAGAAAATGAGAGATAAGAGAATATCTATGAAAGAAAATGAGAGATAAGAGAATATCTATGAAAGAAAATGAGAGATAAGAGAATATTTATGAAAGAAAATGAGAGATAAGAGAATATCTATGAAAGAAAATGAGAGATAAGAGAATGTCTATGAAAGAAAATGAGAGATAAGAGAATATCTATGAAAGAAAATGAGAGATAAGAGAATATCTTAATATCAAATCTGAAGGGAATATTTAGCGAGAAATGATTGATGTAAAAGATGGCCAAGATTTTAACTTTGTGTCGTGTTTTTATGGAATGAGATCAATTTTAACTTTGTGATTTGATGATAGTTATTTGTAAAAGGGATTTAATTGATGATAGTTATTTGTAAAAGGGATTTAATTGATGATAGTTATTTGTAAAAGGGATTTAATTGATGATAGTTATTTGTAAGAGGGATTTAATTGATGATAGTTATTTGTAAAAGGGATTTAAACTGTTGCTAAATACTGGTTGCATTAAAAATCCAAAGGTTTCAGGTTCGTCAAGGTATAAAGATTATCTGTTTCAAATCCAGTAGTTTAACCCCCTGGCACCGTAATACAATGGGTATGTCATCCGTCCGTTGTCTGTCGGGCTTTCTTTTATTAGTTTTGTATCATAATTTAAAATCTGCTTATTTTTTATTTAAACTATTTATTATTTAAACAGACAACAATATTTGGGTTCAAATAATTACCGTACATTTCATTCAACAAATTTATTGTAAGAATTTTATTGATTTGATGGAATTTTTAACATAATTAATCAAACAGACAACAAGATTTGGGTTCAAATAATGTGCTTACATTTTCATTAATAAATTTATTGTAAGAATTTTATTGATTTGATGGCATTTTTAACTTAATCAAACAGACAACAAGATTTGGGTTCAAATAATGTGCGTACATTTTCCTCGTTAAATTTATTGTAAGAATTTTATTGATTTGATGGAATTTTTAACTTAATTAATCAAAGACAACAAGATTTGGGTTAAAATAATGTGCGTACCTTACCCTCAATAAATTTATTGTAAGAATTTTATTGATTTGATGGAATTTTCAACTTAATTAATCAAACAGACAAGATTTGGGTTCAAGTAATGTGCGTACATTTCCCTCAATAAATTTATTGTAAGAATTTGATTGAATTGATAATTAATTAAAACAGTCAACAAGATTTGGGATCAAATAATGTGCGTACATGATCCTCGTTAAATTTATTGTAAGAATTTTATTGATTTGATGGAATTTTTAACTTAATCAAACAGACAAGATTTGGGTTCAAATAATGTGCGTACATTTCCCTCAATAAATATATTGTAAGAATTTAGTTGAATTGATGGAATATTTCCGAATTATTTTAATTTTGTTGCATTATAATGATGAAGGAATCAAACCTTTTGTTTCAAAGAATTTCAGTCTAGAAAACATTGTGGCTGCAATTCAGGAAGAGAAACCAAAGTCATAAGTACCCATAACAGTATTATTCACTCCAAGAACGGTGTATTTCAAGGTCCGAAATGGAAGTTTACGAAATGTTCTTCTCTGTAACTTTGAAATTACATTGTATAGTACAGGTTTTACAAAATCATCTTGCAAATTTCACATTACGTAGTGGATTTTTTGTTTCGTGATTTGGTGATCAAGGTTTTTACTCGTTCTCTTTTATTGATGTCATATAAAAGAGAACTTTAGATTTGCAAGTATTCTCTAGAGCAAGAAACAACTTTTTAGGTTTTTAGTTTTTAATTTCTGTAGTTTTATTTTGTACTTAAGCGATTGTTGAATTTTTCTTTTCATCTTTAACCTTCCAATTTTTGTTTAATGTTTTGATTTTTGATTTGAACAAAGTTGAAAGAAATTCTTTCTTAGTAAGGATTCGTAGTGTAATATAATGAGTTGAATGATAGAGTTTTAGATGACAATGGCTGCAGCATTGCTTTGAGAAATATATCTATGCTGTCTGCATTTTGCTGGTTTGAATATTTTATTAACTCGAGCTATTCCAGTGCTGTGTATTCGTGTTGTTTGATCTAACTGCTATCCGAGGGAAGACAGCATTTACAATAGAAAAGGGGTCCTGAGAGGAATGTATTTTAGCAGCGGGTGAAGGATTCTACTTACTCATTAGTGTGTTTACAAACAGTCGACAATATTATCTATAATAAACTTAACCCTTTCACCCCAAAAGGACGTACCAGTACGTTCTTGCAAAACATTGTTAATTACATGTTTTTACATATTTTTGATAATTTTATGAGAAACTTCAGGCATTTTCTAAAAGAATGAGACCAACCTGACCTCTCTAGGACAAAAATTAAGCATGTTAGAGCAATTTAAAGAAAATATATAGCAAAATGTGCTCGAAATTTAACCTTATGGTGGGGGTAGAAGGGTTAAATTTGCTCCGTTACAGTTTGTGTGATAAACGGAATGCTGAACGTGATTTGAATATAGTTCCAATTCATTGCTAAACTAGATGTGCTTATTTCATTGCATTGATATGCTGGCGACACGCTAACTCTTTACACTTCATTTCTCAAAAGTTGAAATTTCAAGTGTTTTACTTTGCGAAAGTATAGCTGCTTTTTAAGAGCTTTTAAAACATATGTTTACTTGGCAAAAGTACCATTGTATGCTGCTGTTTTTTTAGTTATTCTCTGCATGATTTGTGTGGAGAGATGGGGATGTCCATATGACAAACAGTTCTTATATTCACTCAGAGCAAAGCAGAGCTCACTTTATTTCTAGTCTTTGCATTTATAGTCATTGAGAAAAAGGCATTTTAAGAGTTTGAAGACCCAGACCCACATGGCTGAGGACTATGAAGTGTGAAGTGGGAGATGATGAATGGAGAAGTATTGATTTAAAAGCTCCAGATAGATATGACTGGCGAAATCTAATTGAGGCCCTTCGCGTCAATAGGCGTAGGAGATGATGATGAGAAGTATGAAACAGGAGTCCTTGTGGAATAACGTTTTATGAGTTAAATATGTACGTATTTTTAATGATTTCAGGAATCTGTAAGGCTGAACTATCAGTTTTTGGGCGGGTTTTGATTTAGTCAGAATTCGGAATAAATTTACTCAAAAATAAGAATATCACATTTTCCAAGGCACTTCCCCCAATTTTGGGAGGTAGCTGACATCAAACAAATGAAAAAAGGGGACCTTTCCTCTCTACGTTCCTCCCAGCCTGACAAGGGACTCAACCGAGTCCGGCTGGTGCTGCTAGGGTACCACAGCCCACCCTCCCCCGTTATCCACCACAGATGAAGCTTCATAACGCTGAATCCCCTACTGCTGCTACCTCCGCGGTCATCCAAGGCAACCGGAGGAAGCAGCTGGGCCTAAGAACATGTAGCTTGGTTATCTCCATATATGAAATCTGATTTGAGAGCTTCAATGATTGTGTAATCCATCGAGATTCTAAGAACATTTGTTGTCATCCATAGAAGATGAGGAAACGTTAATAGTGAATGATTTCACCTTCACACATTGTTTGGTACTAAACTGATGGCTGAAGAATGTTGGTAGACGGTTCGGCTCTGTCTCCCAAATTAAGAGCTGTTCATTCATCACTAAACTAGTTCTATCATATTTATCCTTGTTTTTTTCATTAGCTAGTATAAATAGCAAAAACTTGTCATAAATTTACATTGTTTGGAAGAATTTAAAATCTATTTTTAAATGTTTGTTTTATGAAAAGTAAAAAAATTATATAATTAGAATGTGTCATTTTTGGTTTTGTTTTTTATGGTATTTCCTCTTTTAGCATATTAACAATTTACAGTCATTGAACCTAAAATGAGACCATAATGAATCCAGAGAAAACTGTGTAAGGAAAGTAGTACTGTACTGATCTCATATTGAGCATTGTTCTATCTCCCATAAATCTTGAAAGGTTAAGCAAGACTTGAGACTGATGCTCTGATCCAAGTGCAGTATTGATTACATGTCTGAGGGAGGGTTAACCATACTTCTAATCATAAGTTTCTCAGTGTTAAAATCTATCAAAAGAAAGAGGACTTAAAATTGCCTTTTCTTGATGTCATGACACTCCTGTATATTTCAATTACTGTATCAAGGAAAAGAATTTACTGATAGTTTTCATAGTTTAGAATGTGTTGAAGGCATTTTTGGAACATTTTACAGCATTTTCATCATTATAAGTATGTTTTTTTATTTTCTTATTAATATCAAAGTGTGTGGTTCTGAGCAGCATATTAACATGAAATATAGTATGGTACAGAAATCTTAATGTTTAGGAAATACACGTTAGGAGCGCTGTGTTTGTGGTGGCCGATATGGTAACATCCCTGACTGGTGAACGCCAAACTTGGGTCCGAGTCCCGCTCAAACTTGTTAGTTCCTTTGGTCGCTGCAACCTCACCATCCTTGTGAGCTAAAGATGGGGTGTTTGGGGGAGCTTATAGGTCTATCTGCTGAGGTATCAGCAGCCATTGCCTGGCCCACCTTGGTCCTAGCTTGGGTGGAGAGGGGGCTTGGGTGCTGATCATATGTATATATGTTCAGTCTCTAAGGCATTTTCTTGCGTGATGGGGCAGTGTCACTGTCCCTTGCTTCTGCCATTCATGAGCAGTCTCTAAACCTTTAACTTTGTTGATATAACAGCTATTGTTTCAAAAAATTTTCAACTAATGATAATAGTAGATCACCTCTATTACTGTACAGCATTTTGCACTGGTGTGGCAGCATTTACATTGATTTACCTTTACAAATGGATATAATATTCTAGCGTTCTACAGTGCACGTTGAGTAAAGCGTCTGCCATTGCATAATTTGGAATCCCATTATTGAACCCCTTTTACCCCCAAAGGACGTACTGGTACGTTTCACAAAACCCATCCCTTTACCCCCATGGATGTACCGGTACGTCCTTGCAAAAAAATGCTATACATTTTTTTTTTTCATATTTTTGACCATTTTTTGAGAAAATTCAGGCATTTTCCAAGAGAATGAGACCAACCTGACCTCTCTATGACAAAAATTAAGGCTGTTAGAGCAATTTAAAAAAAATATACAGTACTGCAAAATGTTCTGGGAAAAAAATAACCCCCTGGGGGTTAAGGGTTGGAAATTTCCAAATAGCCTGGGGGTAAAAGGGTTAAGATAAGATTATATGAAAAGAAGAAAGTTATAATTGAATTACAGATTGTTCCTCTGGCAAAGATTAGGAACTTAGATATTTTTATATTGGTCAATACATACTAATCGGTAAGAAAAATTTTGAATTTCTTTTTCTCCATTAATTGCACCGAGTTTATGGCATACATTGATAACTTTATCGTTTATTCAAGTCTAGAGAATGTTACATTTACATTTTTGGTATTGAAGATTTATTATATATGTAGATTTCGTGTAAAGAAATATTGATATCAAAGATAGGAGAGACTGGAATAGAATGAACTAGCAGTGTCTGAAACGGCCATGTTGTTTTAAATTTAACTATGCCAATTAAACATTGACAGCACGATTTATTTGAAGTTATCTGTGATAGCCCAATTTCTGAAAGGCAAGAGTGAAAATAGGCATTTATGACCCTGTGAAATATTTGAGTTAATTTTTCCTTATCTGTGCGACTTTATTCCAAAAGGGGCACATTTTCTCAAGGAATTTTATGGGCATTACCTATTGTGTTTATTGTTTCTTTAATGGTGGGGACATTTTTTTAGTCTATTAACCTTGCAGAAAGTAAAAATATATATTTCCAAAAAGAGAAAGCATTGTACTGTATTTATGTTTTTTAGCTTTGTAATCTTTGATATGCTGTATTGAAAACCTTCTCTCAGCTAAAAGTTAACATAATCTGGCGAGATGTAATATAGACTAAGCAGAAGATCATGAGGTGGAAATGTTCTTTAAGTCAACGAATGATAATCATAAATCACCTTAAATTGTTTCATATGGCTTTGTTTTAACGCTATAATGCAACTTATAAGAGAGCCAAACACAAGTTTGACTAACTATATAAATCCTTCTGTTCAGCGATGCGCAGAGAAATTACTGTTACGTCAGCGGTTTGGCCCTTTTGCGGCTGATGTATCAAACATGCTCAAATCTTTAACTATAGTCCATATCGTTTCAGAAACTATCCACCCATTTTAAAGCAATATATCTGCAAACCATCTTGCTTAATGTTATGTTTAAAAACAGGTCAGGTTGAGCTTGGCATTAATGGTAATGACAAAAACCATTTAGATGCAAAACTGTTTGGATCACAGAAGATACAGAAGTAAATACTCAAAGGTTGAATGACTGGCTAACCTACCGGACGCCTCTGATCTTGACCTTCCGTTGTATAATAGAAGTCAGAAGGATTTTAAAGCATTTTAGATTAAAGTAGATATAATAACACAGATTTTCGACTGATAAACAACGGAGTATAGAATTATTCTCTTTAGTCCCTGTCTTGCATTTTTTCTGCAACTGGCTTCTTTCCCGACTAACGGAGCCACATGTTGTGTAATATTGTATCCATAGGACCCAAGAGTGTACGTCAATATTTAGAGAGTTCTTGTACTACTGTACACTCGAAGGTCTTTCTTTCGGCTCGCTTCTGAAGGGAGAGCATTGTTAGGATTTTTTAATTTGAATACTTTCCTGCGCCAAGTCTTCACAACATATGTGATGCTGAAATGATACATGTAAATATATATATACTGTATATATATATTCTGTATTAGCTTTGATGTTTTAATCTTGTTCGTGTATAATCTATCTATATTGTGACGAGTCAGTGCTTTAACAATTTAAGAATGTGGTGGAAATGTAGATGAAATATTTGTAGAAAAGAAAAAAAAAATGTTGAGGGGCAGAGGTTGTGGCCATTTAGAATTAGTATGTTTTTTAGATTTTTTGGCCAGTAGTATCTGTTACCTTAAAACCTTTGCAGGATTTTGTATATTAGATCTTAGTGTGGTGGAAGTTTAGGCTAAATAAATATAAATGCTATTCTTTTGAATCAAAATACACATGATTCGGAAAATCATTTTGTTGGTATATAACCCTTTTACCCCCAAAGGACGTACTGGTACGTTTCACAAAAGCCACCTCTTTACCCCCATGGACGTATCTGTACGTCCTTGCAAAAAAAATGCTATAAAAATTTTTTTTTTCATATTTTTGATAATTTTTTGAGAAAATTCAGGCATTTTCCAAGAGAATGAGACCAACCTGACCTCTCTATGACAAAAATTAAGGCTATTAGAGCAATTTAAAAAAATATACTGCAAAATGTGCTGGGAAAAAAATAACCCCCTGGGGGTTAAGGGTTGGAAATTTCCAAATAGCCTGGGGGTAAAAGGGTTAATATAGCGTGTTAGTTTGTGGTAAGAAATTTTTAGATCACTACATAGTTGACTGCTAGAAGGAAGTTTTTTCTTGTGATAAATTGTGTTCATAAATAGAAGTTAGAGGAGTTTAGACCCTTAGCCATAACAAAAGATTTGCATCTGTTTTAAGGTAACCATATGTCTTTCAGAGCTCACCTTGTCTCGTTTATTGAATATCTTGCTTACTTGGCATTTGCGGCACTAATTAGCAATCGGGGAGCCACCCTCGCAACTCAAATAAAACGAAGAGCTTAATTAAAAGCTGTTGATATAGGTAATGCAGGTTGTTACCCCCTTTATTTTCATTTGCTAATTTAAAATTTCCAAAGAGGATTTTGATTGTAAAAGCACATTTTCTCTTAGCACTGTACCAGTTGCTATAACGGCATTTTCGTAAGAATTCCTCTCCGGGTTCTTTTAAAACGGTCTGTATTAATTTTATGATTTAGTCATAAGTAATTACATGTATATATAATTCTTTATGAATACATTCCTGTCATAAATTTTCTTGAAATTTTACTATTGGTTTTGAAAGAACTTCCTGATGTGGTGTATTGTATACTTTTGTATGGTTAAGGAATTAATATTAATTCCTAAACCTTATAGTCTCTAGTAATACGGTATAGTGATTTTCTCTTAGTTGCTGGAAACGGTAATGATGATAATTTCCACCTGTCAGGAAGAAAGATAACTTGGCCTTATTGAATTTTGTGAGCACAAGCTGATGATGTGGTCTGTTTAAATTGGTACTGTATTACCATTTCTGTATTTTTTGGTGTAGGTACAAATTGGAATTTTTCATTACTGTATTCTTTAAATTTTTATATTAATGCTGTACAGTATTTACTTAACCACTAATAAAGTTTTATTTATGCCTTCTCTGTTTCATTTGATTCAATTTTGTAAACTAGTGAGAAATGATTGAAAGCTATCAACCCAAAGTCACATTAGCTCATTTTTACCATAGAAGAAACATGTGTCAAAGATTTAATGAAAGGCACATCACCGTTAGTCACCTCACATAATTTAAAAATTGCAATACAGCATTTTGATAATCAGAAATGGATTGTTTCCCTTTCATATCTAATTCATAATAAAACCATTTTCCAAGTTTGTGTTCGTTGTAGGTCAAAGGCAAGTGTTGACAAAAATTTTTACCTGTTCACAAGTCAGTGGGACATAAATGATTTGCTGACTGACCTCACCGGTTCTAGTGGCTAGTCTTTGGCCTGAAATTCATAATCCAATCCAATCCATTTATAAATTTGGTTTTATGCTGTTTAACAAGAGTTTTACTTTAATAAGCAAGCTTATTTTCAATTGTATAATAATCTTCTGAGTCTACTATTGGAGAACTGAAATAACATAGTACTCTCTAGTTGAACTACTTGATGGTGATAAAGTAGTATACCTCAACATAATAAATCATTTTTTGTATTTTGTAAAAACATTATACCAAGATTTTGCTGTTGGTAAGTAGTTTTTGTTCCGATTATACCCACTAGATTTCAGATAAACAAATGTCGATTTGAACCTATAATGTAGCTTTTATTACTAGAGTAACATAAAGCTATTGAGAATGCCTCTTCACCCACTGTATTTATTTAGCTTTGTGAGGAGCAATTCTGTTATCTATGCCATCAATGCTTTGTTAAGGCCTTTCCACACGAGGGGCAAATGCACGGTGGGCAAACTTTGTTACCTACAGTATTTTGTTGTATGGGTGAAGAGTGTAGATGACGCCATAGACGAGGATACCAAGGGCAAACCATTGAAGTGCCTGTTGTTGAGGCACTGGATGGATGCTTGACTGTTGTCTGACACAACTCTGACTGCACTTTGGCATCTGCCCGGAGTCTGGCCCAAGTCGCATGTTCGCCTGCCTTTGCCTACTATCTGATCTGGTAACATTGTTTGAAAGGAAGAGAATTACTGGGAAATGAGAGTGCCCACCCTGTATTTGCCCCTTGTGGAAGGGCCTTTAGGTATGTGAAGACAAGACTGTCTTAAAGACACTACATAGCAAGTATATATCTAGGGATGCTGATCTGTGCGTGAAGATATCCAAGCAAAAGGATTTTAACAAAACTTGAACACCAAGCAGTAATGTATACTGGAACACTACAATAGTTGTAGATTGGCATTGTAGTACAGGTATTAGGTACTGTATAATACAGTCGTAATGTTTCTCTCAGCTTTTCTCTGGAAGGGGAAGCTCGCTTAGAATTGATCTTTCATTGTACTCATTACAATTAATACATCTGAAAATGACAACTGGCAAAAGGAAGAGTATTACTAAATATCATCCAGTTATATAGATGCTATTGGGTGTCCCTGTAGACTATGGGTATTACATAAAGGGGGCAGATACAAATTTGTGAAAAGAGTCATTACTTACTTGTAGTGGGACACTATCTCAAACAATGGTAATTTTGACATATAATTCCTATATTCATTTATATACAGTAAATAATTTTTTATATTGATATACTGTTGTAAACATCCTGCCTTTTTTTTTAACCTATTAGATGATTTATTTGAGATTTTATGTCATGTTGAGAAGGTTAGGAAGCATATGTTGAAAACACCACCTCCTGTTTCGTTAGATTGAGAATTTTACCAGATGATATGAAAACAAAGAAGAGAAGTTAACAGACAAGCAGATGTCCTAAAGTAGAGTAAAGACCTTTAAGAATAAAATTTGAGCTTCAAACCAAGAAAATCAACCCCATGAGTGATCTTTATAATAAGGAAACTCAAGAGGTACAGTATCATATAAAAGACCACATAGAGTAACGCTGTTAGCCCACATCACGTGGGGGACTAAATTCATTTCCTCTCTGGTGCTCACCCAGTTAGGACGGTATAAGCCGAAGAAAATTCACCATGGACCAAAGATATACAGGTTTAGGGACATTGAACTGAGGCCTGTGCCTCGCTTCATCATCATCGTTGTCTGTAATCTTGAACTCTTTAAAATCCACCTCTCGTGAGCTGCATATGGAAAAGAGCCCTTGTCACGCTGAAGATGCATGGCGATCTTAATCGTAGGACATTACTGAATGGTCTTTGCAGTGTAGGCCTACCTCTGGTTGCATTAGTTTCGGAGTCTACTATGCTACTTTTATTTACATTTCCATTTTTCTGTCCATCCTTTTAATTTTCAGTGTATCTATGGTTTTCCCATGTGTAGTCCTACCTCAGTGACAAATATCCTTCTAGGGCTATGTGGTCAATGTACAAATGATTTATAAAATCATATCGGAAGGAATTAAACTAATTTCTGACCTTGAGAAGATGGTTGATAGTACATAAATAAAAGTTACTCTATAGTGATCGCTGAAGAAAAAAAGATAATCAAAGGATACTATAGTACTGTAGTTGTCAGTGGTACTTTAGAGGCTTAAGCATTTTTTTGGGCTCAAGCCATGACGTCCTGATGGAAGGTTCCTTTTTGGTAGCTTCCTACCATAAAGGAACCTTCCATCAGGACGTCATGGCTATCTCACCCAAAAATAGATTTTTCGCTTCGCTCAAAATCCGTTTATAAATCAAGTGGATATCAATAATATTAAGTGATAATTACATATAAAATACTAGACACACATGCTATCAAACATCCAAGTGTCTGTCCCTTATCAAAAAGTAGATATAGATATACTCTTGGAAGACACTTTACTAAGTTATTAACGATTTAGTTTTAGACTGATACATGTATTTATTATTATTATTATTATTATTATTATTATTATTATTATTACCACTATTATTATTCTAATTATGATTACTTGGTAAACTACAACCCTGGTTGGAAAAGCTAAGATGCTATAAGCTCAGGGGCTCAGATAGGGAAAATAGCCCTGTGAGGAAAGGAAACAAGGAAAACTAAAACATTTTAAGAAGAGGAACTTTAAAATAAATATCTCCTATGTAAATTATAAAGACTAACAAAATAGGAGGAAGAGAAATAAGATAGAATAGTGTGCCAGAGTGTACCCTCAAGCAAGCTATGATGCAGGCATGAGCTTATTTGGTCTATTTTAATATATATATATATATATATATATATATATATATATATATATATATATATATATATATATATATGTGTGTGTGTGTGTGTGTGTGTGTTGATTACTTTTTAAGCTACAACCCTATTTGGAAAAGCAAGATGCTGTAAGCCCAAGGGCTCCAACAAGGGCAAATAGCCCAGTGAGGAAAGGAAATAAGGAAACAAACGATAAGAGAAATAATGAACAATTAAAATAAGATATTTTATAAACAGTAACATCAAAACATTTATTTCATATATAAACTATAAAAAAGACTTATGTCAGCTTGTTCAACATAAAAACATTTGCTGCGAGTTTGAACTTTTGATCACCATAGATAACTTCAAAGTAGACAATCTCTTGGAAGTCATTAAATATATATATATATATATATATATATATATATATATATATATATATATATATATATATATATATATATATATATATATATAAAGTGCGATAAACAATAATTGTAGTTTTTCTTTCTTTCATCTATAACATTAGACATTTCAAATATAAGCATTTTATGAAGTCAACCATCGAAAAATATGTACGGTAAAAACGAATTAAGTACTGTATATAGGTTTTAAAATTACATATTTTTCAATATGTAAGCGATAAATGGTCTCCAATTTTAAATTATCTCCATCTATAGTCTTCCTGTAAGTTTGGATTGCCTAAATATGGTAAGCAAATGATAAAAATTTCCATCTCATAAGCCTGGCTTTATACTGACTTAAAAATATACTATCACTCGGTTCGTATTTGTAAATTATTAAGGCTGAATACTTTTATATTTCATAAAGCCTCATGAAAAAAAAATCACTCAACAAAAGCCGGTTAACTCAGAAGTAAGAGTTGGCATAAAAAAAACTATTTTGCCGGAGGGCTAAAATGACGAAAATGGCGTAGCATACAAAGATGTTGAACGTTACAATCGTGTTTATTTTTCTTATGATTTACTCCTCATAGCTGTAAATTATTCATTTTTAAGGTCACCAAGTTGCTTTCACGTTATTGACGGGCAAACTCAACTAATATAAAGGTACGTAATTTTTATCTCAATGTTTTTGTCTTTTGATATCAATTTTTACTTCAAATCTAAGTCGTATATAACACCTGTTCACAGTCTAGGGATATGTGGGCATACTTCGAATATTTATCGTTTATTATGATGTTTTAAATTCAGTTGAATTGTGTGAGAAACCAACAATCTAAAATGAGAAATATATTTTTTAATTTTAAAAAAAGTTAGAAAATAACAAAAGAACGATGACACTGAAAAGCATTGTCAAGAACAGGCCAAGCATGGCTTGTGTTTATGTTTCGCTTTGCATTAATGTAAACAGAAGTACAATAATAAAAGCAAAAGTAATTCAAATTTTAATCAATTTTATCAACCATTTATCAATGGTATAGCAATTGTTTTATTTTAATATAAGAATTTAATGGATTTAAAATCCAGCGCCATTGCCCTCTAACATATCTGGCAGCTACAGACCGTACCTGATTGGTCGAAATTAATGAATGGAAACTTATTCGCTTTAGAATAATGAAACCAAAAGCACACTGAATTATAAACAATTCTACCAACCATTTATCAATAATATAGCAATTGTTTTATTTTAATATAAGAATTTAATGGATTTAAAATCCAGCGCCATTGTCCCCTAGCGATATCTGGCAACAATAGAGCGTACCTGATTGGCCAAAAATAATGAATGGAAACTCATTCTCGTTAGAATAGTGAAACCAAAAGCACACTGAATTATAAACAATTCTACCAACCATTTATCAATAATATAGCAATTGTTTTATTTTAATATAAGAATTTAATGGATTTAAAATCCAGCGCCATTGCTCCCTAGCGATATCTGGCAACAATAAGGCGTACCTGATTGGGCAAAAATAATGAATGGAAACTCATTCTCGTCGGTGATTGGTCGAGAATATTTAAAAGGACGACGCCATCGTAACGAGAGATTCAAATTGTCCAAGAGGCGAAGGTGTCTCCACTGTAGTTTTGTTTATATTTTTAAGTTTGTGTGATATGTAGTGTATTTACGGCTGTGGTGTTATGAAGGTAATATCAGTGAAGCGTTTATTGTTTCGTTAATTGTAAAATTGGATGGATTTTCAGTATAAATCGCCATAAATTTGTTTTGGTCGAAATCACCGTAAGCAAAAGTTTGCTAGAACCGAAGGTCATATAGAAACCGTAGCTTGGGTATTTCCTAAACATCAGTAATTACGTTAAACGACTTAAATAATATTAATAATAATGTAAATAACCCATATTACATACTTTAAATATCAATTTGTTATTTAATAAGTAATTTATGGCGGTCTGGGTAATGTTTGGGGTCTGGGCAAAGTTTTACAGCCTGACATGCTAGGCTATGTTAGGTTAAGGTTGTTTATGTCGTAGAAAACGGGTAAATTTTCATATTTCAAATCATTAATGTGTAATTTTAGATGTTTTGAAGATTTTAATAATGAATTCTGGCGGATATCCATAGGATATGAGTAATGGTGGGTTGGAAGTTTTTGTTTGCCAGGACTTTGGACGCATAGAAAACGTGACTCGCAATCCAATTTTCTATGGAGTCTTTCATAAATGGGCAAAGATTAATGTATTACAGGTTATTTCGAACAGAAAATATATGTTTTCCTGTAGTAAACAACGCTATTGAACCAAATTTGACCTTCATTTCAACTGCAAACGAACAAAACAACCAGTTCGACTAACTTCATGTAGCCGAACTGGTTGTTACGGTTGAAATGAAGGTAAAAACCAGTTGAATTTACGTTATTTAATAGCGGAAAACATATATTTTCTGTTAAAATGTTTAAATATAATGGCTCTTGTTCTGGCGTGGGCTCTCTTCGCTCTCCGGAAAACAAAAACATCAAGCTCGTATGTACTGGCAAGTGGTAATATTGAGCTGCGCACGCTAACATTAGCAACGCTAAATATAATGATTATTGTTTCGCCACTGGCTTGCTTCGCTAACATTAGCAATATTACGTTAACGTATATATATTTCTAGAACTATTCATTTGCGACAGGAACGAATGTCATTTCTGAAGAAAGCGGACCTGTTTCTATAGAAAAAAAATTTTTTTTTTTCCCCTAGGTTACATTGCCCTGTAATACAGCACAATAATACCCATAAATTTTCATTGCATTACTACCTCCTAAATTAATTGCGTTAATGATTTATTGCTTTTGTTTGCGATTAAATATCTCGTTCTATGTTCTGACGATCGGAATACATTTCGTTACGAACTTTAGCCCTGCCGGCTAGGATTTCAGTGTTAATTATCAATTATATAATCTTGGTATTTGATTAACTTGGTTTTTATAACCCAGCTGTTCATGGTTGATTAAACGAATGTACTGGTAATTTTTTATTCAAATATGCCAATTAAAATTGTTTTGGGAAAATTGTGTTAATGTAAAATCAAACTGAAAACAGCAATATGATCGCATTTTCCATGGTGACACATTGCGCAAAATTTGTAAGGAAATCAAGATATATATCAGCCTAAGGTACCCCCACTCATTGTCACTTTCATCATCTTGGCCTTATTTACGAATAATTGGTAGATCCAAATTGTTTTGTTTCATGCAATGCGTAATTGGTAACGTGTTGTGAAGTAGGTGGATAGTGTATAGGTAGTTGGATCCCCAAATTTTTATCCCCCAAAATACTCCCCCCACTCGGCTAATGCAAGTGGCGCAACTTGTACTGCCTGTTAGAACGGGAGGAGTGATATAATGTTTATTTGCAAGCAGCGATTCTGGGTACGTCAATGAATAATTGGTATTAGTTTGTTGACTAAAACATTTGTAAATACACATTATTATTATTATTATTATTATTATTATTATTATTATTATTATTCAAGCTACAACTGTAGTTGGAAGAGGAAGATGCTATAAACCCTAGGTCTGCCGACAGGGAAAAATAGCACAGTGAGGACTGGAAACAAGGAAATAAACTACAAGAGAACTAGTGAACAATTAAAATAAAATATTGTAAGACCAGTAACAACATCAAAATAGATCTTTCAGGTAATGGCAGACACGGATAGGAAGGATTCTGTTTTTATTCCCACTGCAGGCCTGGTTACCCAGACCCAACGATTTACATACGTACCTTATTCATTACTTACGCATATACTGTAGTTTAGCTCCTATTTTGCCGTTAACTTTTCTATCATTAACCACACTAGTAAGTGTAATGCGCACTGTAGACCTTACATAAAGGAATTTTATCTGTCCTTTCATCGCATTGTGTCGCTGTTATTTTTAACCTTTGCCTTCCCTCTTTTCTAAATTTCTCTTCCCTCATACTGTCCAACCTCTCGCTTCGACTTGACCAAATGGTCTAAATTCATAATTCAGTCAAATTATGTAGTAGTTATTATTTACCAAACTACAACACTGGTTGTAAAAGCAGAGTGTTACTAGCCCAGAGATCCAACTAGGAAAGTAGCTCAATGAGGAAAGGGAATAAGGCAATAGCAGTTGAACTACAGTATATGCATAAGTTATGAATGAAAATATAAATTCCATTAACCCTTTTACCCCCAAAGGACGTACTGGTACGTTTCACAAAACTCATCCCTTTACCCCCATGGACGTACCGGTACATCCTTGCAAAAAACTGCTATTTACATTTTTTTTGCATATTTTTTTATAATTTTTTGAGAAACTTCAGGCATTTTCCAAGAGAATGAGACCAACCTGACCTCTCTGACGAAAATTAAGGCTTTTAGAGCAATTTAAAAAAAATATATACTGCAAAATGTGCTTGAAAAAAAAATAACCCCTGGGGGGTTAAGGGTTGGAAAGTTCCAAATAGCCTGGGGGTAAAAGGGTTAATATCAGTAACCATTAAAATAGATCGGTTGTAAATACACTATAAAGAGAGATGTCAACCTGTTTCACAGAAAAGCCTTTATAAAAAGTTTGAACTTCTAGAATTATGGGAGGCTTTGTAGTAGGTCTTCAATTGCCTCACCTTATGTATGACGCAGGCTTGCTCTTACTTGAGCTCCGTGGAACTATGAACATTTACTGGATAAATTTGGGATTTGGTATTTCCAGGGTTTGAAACTGGATAGAACTACGGTTTGCTCTTACAAGTCAAATATTCCATAGAATGTCAATAAATGGAAATGACTTTAATTACATATGTTAATTTCTGCTCTCAAAAATAATGAACAGTTCTAATATGAATCACACACAGAGTACTGTATATCTGAGGCATAAAAATTAGAGCGCGGCGAGATGTTGATCACGTCACGACCAGAAACTTACTGACGATTCGACCTGAGCTAGCACGCTGCCCGACCCCGGGTCGCCTCAGGGCACGTACCACACTGCCAGAGGTTGACCCCGTAGAAAACGGGAAGAGGGTAAACTATACAAAAAGCTGGTCGGTTAGGTAGAGTTAACCAGTAACTCGTAAGAAGGTAGTTCTAGGTAAGTATGTTAGGAAAAATACAAATTACTTAAAAATTTGTGATTTTTGTAGACATGATAGTTGAGAACCCTAGGAAGGAAACTTAATAAATCCTGTCATCGTGTCTAAAAATATGATTAGTGTTACCAATACTGAGGAAATTTCCCAAGATCTGTGAAGTACAAGTAATTGATGGTGGAAATAGGAAATTTATAACTAAAGTCTACATACCAAGCTTTCTGTTTTTCGTGTTTTGACCGTGAGTCTACTGTATACAGTAATAACCAAACTAAAATCGCGATATTAATCCGGATCACCTTCAAAATATAATTGGTTCTTCTAGAACATCATACCTATCTATTATTGAAGTTTGGGAAAAATCTGTCTTGAAATTTTGATATAATCCTATAACAAAAACTAGAAAAGCACTCAAAGGGGACAGATATCCGCCACGGCAGCTTATTTCTCAACCTTGACCTTGACGTAGGACTTTCAAAATTGAGTCGCATCCACGTCTCAGCCTCCTTAATATTCCCTGGAAGTTTCACTAGTGAGTAAAATACTTGCTCTCAAACAACAAACAACGGACAAACCTCCTCCCAACTTCATTGACGGAGGTAACTAGAGGGGTTCTCAGTAGAGAGAATACCCTCACTGGGCTATTTTTCCCCTACTGGAGCCCTTGGGCTTATAGCATCTTGCTTTTCCAACTAGGGTTGCAGCTTGGCTAGTAATAATAATAATAATGCTAGGCAGTCTTATTTTGCTCTCAACTTCACTGCGTACTTGTATTTAGATAAATTTTCTTTCAAATATAATGGATTTGTCCTTGGCTTATACCCCATATGTTTCATTGAAATTGGTTTAGTAGTTTGTGCGTAATGCTCATAAACAAAAAAGTAAACTAACAAAATATTTGCCATTTAACCCTTTTACCCCCAAAGGACGTACTGGTACGTTTCACAAAAGCCATCACTTTACCCCCCATGGATGTACCGGTACGTCCTTGCAAAAAAATGCTATAAAATTTTTCCTTTTCATATTTTTGATAATTTTTTGAGAAAATTCAGGCATTTTCCAAGAGAATGAGACCAACCTGACCTCTCTATGACAAAAATTAAGGCTGTTAGAGCAATTTTAAAAAAATATACTGCAAAATGTGCTGGGAAAAAAATAACCCCTTGGGGGTTAAGGGTTAGAAATTTCCAAAGAGCCTGGGGTTAAAAGGGTTAACATTGCTCTTATTATCATAGTACTGTTACATACTTGTACTTTGATGTACCTTATCCAAAATGTTTCAGATTCATCCTTGGGTCATATTCAACATGACTGCCAAGTTTGGTCAAAATTGGTACTGTAGTTTTGTGTAAAGTTGCTTACAAACAAACAAATAACGACAAGGGGGAATACATAGTCTTCGCAAAATCTTTAATTTTGGTGGAAGCAGTAAAGATTTCATTATATAACCTCCGTGGCGGAAGTGATAAATGTCGATTTTATGTATTTTGAGACATTTCCAGGTAACTATTGATAGTTTGGAGATATTTTGGAGGGGATTTTAGAATTTTTTATGGATTTTAACCAAAACGCCATCTCTCGATACTTTGCACTTAACGAAGAGTGTTGTTGTGGGTAGGAGGGGAGGGGAGAGTGATACGGCAATGTCTCATTTGAGAATGCTTCCACTATCTGAATAGTGTGATTTGATTGCGTATGACAAAAGAACACACTAAAATAGCCCTTAAATAATCTTAGTTGGTGGGGTGACATAAGAAGTGAGCAATAGTTACATCTTTAAGGTTGTTGGGTAGTATGTTTCCATTGGGTGAAGAGGGGTGTAATTATGCATGGTAGTATGAAAACACACAAAAATAGTCCTTACATAAATTAATTTTGAATAAAAGCCAAAATCAGTCCCATTAGGTTGGCTGTAGAGAAAAGTAGAAGGTTGGGGGGTAAAATGAAGGGGAAGGGTCATTTTTTAGCAAAATATCCTTTAGATATGTTAACTAATAATTTTAACTTTCATATGGTTTAAATTTGTAAATACAGTAACGTTGTCCAACCTTGCACCTGTCGTAATATTGCAATGTATGTCATCTTGTGGAAGTGGTTAAAGGCCTCAGGTTTTCAATGCTAGGAAAAATACAAATTCCTTTTTTAAATTTTTTTTCTTTTATATTAAAGTGTCGTTGAGTTTGAACAATTTCTGTGGGACGTAACTTTGATCTATTCCTCAGACAAGATGACGTTAAACCGGAGACTACTGAAAAGGGTGCATTCGCCCCTTAAATCCCCCAAGCGCTTGAACACCTCTATCCGGAAGAAAGCGCTAATCAAACAGCTCAGCAGCGATGTGCAGTTTGGATCGGCTTCAAAGGCCAATGTTAAAGTCGTGGTCAGGATTCGTCCGTATAATTCCCGGGAACTCGAGAATGGTTCCAGGTAAGCATGTACAATATTTTGGTTTTCCTAACTCGGTAGATTGGTATATGACATCACAGTTATTTGATAAAAAAATTTAAGAATCTTGGATCAGTAGTCATTGTTTACATTTAAATCCCATCAGTCATATCTTGTCTTGTTTATGTTCTCATGTCTCCACACTCAACGTTATTTTGTCTGAAATACAGATAAAAAAATCGTCCAATCTCTTCCTTGTTCAAGATTCTTTGTAGGTCCTCAGTGAATGGTGCATATTTTGTGGAATTGGAAACTGTTAAAGATCTATCATTAGGTTTAGCAGTAGTTTGAAAGCATTTTACCCTTGGATATCAGGGTTTTTACTATTGCAATTTTTGAATAAGTGACATATTCCTCAACTTTTTAGGAGAGTTGTCAAGGTTGTGGATGAACACATGATGATTTTCGACCCTAAAGTGGATGACGAAGACTTTTTCTTCAAGGGAGTTCGTCAACGGACGAGAGATTTTAACAGGCGTCAACACAAGGAACAGAAGTTTATCTTTGAGAGGATATATAATGAGACATCAACTAATGAGGAGATTTTTGATGAAACTACCAAGGATATCATCGACACAATTCTCGCGGGATACAACTGTTCTGGTAAGCTTGAACTACGTCACGTCCATGGAGAATCTTCACCGAGGTTCACTTGATGTTTTGGCAGTCCCAAGGCTTGTATTGTTTTAACCCTTTTACCCCCAGGCTCTTTGGAAATTTCCAACTCTTAACCCCCAGGGGTTATTTTTTTTCAAGCACATTTTGCTGTATATAATTTTTAGATTGCTCTAACAGCCGTAATTTTCATCATAAAGAGGTCAGGTTGGTCTCATTCTCTTGGAAAAGGCCTGAATTTTCTAAAAAAAAAATTATCAAAAATATGAAAGAAAATTTTTTTATAGCAGTCTTTTGCAAGGACGTACTGGTACGTCCAGGGGGGTAAAGGGATGAGTTTTGTGAAACGTACCAGTACGTCCTTTGGGGGTAAAAGGGTTAAGTGAATTTGATCAGTCATGTGTTGACTTATTATGTGCTGTAGATACAGTATGTTCTCTAGTAATGGCATTGTTCATTCAGTTCATTCGCAACTTGGCTCGGTGAATTTTTGTGTAATGTTTAGTGGCTGATGTAATACTGTACTGTGCTGTCTTAACCCTTTTACCCCCAAAGGACGTACTGGTACGTTTCACAAAAGCCATCCCTTTACTCACATGGACGTACCGGTACGTCCTTGCAAAAAAATGCTTAAAAATTTTTTTTTCATATTTTTGATAATTTTTTGAGAAAATTCAGGCATTTTCCAAGAGAATGAGACCAACCTGACCTCTCTATGACAAAAATTAAGGCTGTTAGAGCAATTTGAAAAAAATATACTGCAAAAGGTGCTGGGAAAAATATAACCCCCTGGGGGTTATGGTTTGGAAATTTCCAAATAGCCTGGGGGTAAAAGGGTTAATAACAAGTTGAATATGCAAATAAGCTAAGCCTTGAAATAAAGTCGGCAAGAAGCTATTCAAAACAATGTAGGCTTGATTAAAAAAAAGTGCTGAAGGCTAATCTGATTGGAGCTGTTATGAAAAAATCTATGTATTATGCTTGGATGAACTAGATTTCACAATGTAAACTTGAAAGATAGCGTACTTACAATTGCAACTTTTTTGTTTTTGTTTTGACAAGTATTAGGATTTTGTTTTTCAATCCTCCATTATTGTGTACTTTACTGTAATTTAGATTAGCAGATAAATTATGAGTCAACTTATAAGACTACTTTACTGATTACTGACAATCATAACCTTATCAGGTATTGAAAGAAATTATGATGGAGGAAATTTTTGTAAGACATTATCCAAGATATTTTCTTCATTCTTTTGTATGTTGTACTTAATTTGGTAAATTTTCCAATTGTTGTTTAGTCTTTCTGAGCCACCCCACTATTTCATCTTTCAAGTAAATTTGCCAAGTTGGATGTGCATGTGCTATTTATACAGTTGTGTCTGAACAGAAATAGGGATTGTACTTGTAAGAAAAAATATGCTGTAGTAAAGTGGCTCTGATTCGGTTTGATACACACATATACAAAACCATTAATGAAATTTCATTATAACATACGAACTGACCCTACATGTTTCATAATACATTGACAGGATCTGAATTTCAACTAACACAAAACCGTATTTCTTCTTGTGTTAGTACAGTATTTGCATATGGAGCAACGGGCGCTGGAAAGACTTTCACTATGCTGGGGAAGCCAGATTGTCCCGGGATTACCTTCCTCACGCTCATGGAGCTCTACCGTCGCATTGACGAGCAGAAAGATGATAAGACTTGTGAAGTCGGAGTCTCCTACTTAGAGGTTCGTAGTTATTTTTCAATGTAGTAGTTTGAGAGAAGTTGACTGCTTGCGTAATTCAATTTGTAATAGTTGAAAGACATAGTTGTTCCAACACGGAGTACTTACCTCGAACTACTTTCTTAGGAGTATCTGGGATCTTCTCCCAACCGACCAGAGTTTTGTGTAGTTTACCCTAGTCCCGTTTTCTATGAGGGGTAACCTCAGGTGGAGTGATACACGCCCTGAGGCTAACCCCAGGTCAGAGACCATGCTTGCTCAGGTCTTGATCTCCAGTAAGTTCTCTGGTCGCGTCGCGATAACATCTCGACGCTCTCTCCTTACCCTTTGTGTCCCCGACCCCCCTTTTGTGTCTACCCTCGGGGCACGTTCTCTCACTCCCGGGTTAGCCCTCCTTAGAAAACGGGTATAGGGTAAACTACACAAAACTCTGGTCGGTAGAGAGGAGATTACAGGTAAGAAAGTAGTTCTCGGTAAGTATGTTAGGAAAAATAAAAAATACTTGAAATTTTTGATATTACTTAAAATTTGTGGTATTCTGGTATGTTATTTCCTTTATTTTCCTGCAGGTTTATAACGAAACTGTTCGAGATCTACTGCAGTTAGGTAAACCTCTAAATGTACAGGAAAGTGGTTCCCAGGTTTTGGTTCCTGGCCTTTCACTTCACAAGCCAAAGGATGCAGATGATATATTGGGAATGCTGGAATACGGGAATCAGAACCGCTCCCAGCATCCAACTGATGCCAATGCCGAGTCTTCAAGGTCTCATGCAGTTTTCCAGGTATGTACTGTAATGTATTTTGTTTTTAATGAATATATGATATGGATGAATGGAGTGAAGGAAGCTCTGGGTGATAGGAGGATAGATGTGAGAGAGGCAAGAGAGCGTGCTAGAAATAGGAATGAATGGCATGCGATTGTGACGCAGTTCCGGTAGGGACTGCTGCTTCCTCCGATGCCTTAGATGACCGCGGAGCTAGCAGCAGTAGGGAATTCAGCATTATGAAGCTTCATCTGTGGTGGATAATGTGGGAGGGTGGGCTGTGTCACCCTAGCAGTACCAGCTGAACTCGGTTGAGTCCCTTGTTAGGCTGGGAGGAACGTAGAGAGTAGAGGTCCCCTTTTTTGTTTTTGTTTCATTTGTTGATGTCGGCTTCCCCACAAAATTGGGGGAAGTGCCTTGGTATACGTATGTATGTATGTATGATATGGAGGGCAAATACAGGTTGATGTGTCATGTTATTTGGAAATAAATGGTTAAACTGAGATTATCATTAAGAAAATAGTCAAGAATATTGAGTAGAAATAGAGATAATTTGATTGCAAAGGTGCCCAGGAGATTGTTTCATGTATAATAAATGTACTTTTCTGTGGGTATTGGAATTGAGGTTAGTCTTTGAGTGAACCATGACCATCCTGTAATTCAGCCTGCCAAACTTCCTACTTAAAAAATTATAAATATACTGCAACAATGTGTATGTATATTGTCTTTTTTTTCCCTATGGACACTTAACGTCCCATTATGGTTTTCAACTCAAAAATGCTATTCTAAAGGAAAATTCAACAAAATAAATTCAGAGAAAAGCTAATGCTTGTCCAAGTTACCTTGAAATTGCTATGAGGTTGAGACTACAATATGGCAGTCTATGTTTTTCGACCTGGTAACATTGAAGTTATCAAACCGACAGTTATATTATCCTTTTACCCCCAGGCTATTTGGAAATTTCCAACTCTTAACCCCCAGGGGTTATTTTTTTCAAGCACATCTTGCAGAATATATTTTTTTTTAAATTGCTCTAACAGCCTTAATTTTCGTCGGAGAGAGGTCAGGTTGGTCTCATTCTCTTGGAAAATGCCTGATGTTTCTAAAAAAATTTATCAAAAATATGCAAAAAAAAAAAAAAAAAAAATTTTTTTGCAAGGACGTACCTGTACGGCCATGGGGGGTAAAGGGATGAGTCTTGTGAAACGTACCAGTACGTCCTTTGGGGGTAAAAGGGTTATTCAGTACAACAATTTTGTTAATGAATGTCTCAAAAAAATGAGTTTTTATGCCTGGATTGAATAGAGTAAAGATAAGAACAGATGCGTACAAAGAATGTGTAGTAGATATATTTCAAGTAACTGTTCTGTAACTTGCCTGTGGTAGGTTATATTTTATTTTGTTTGGCATTTATTTGTTTTTTTACAGATTTTAATGTTTTTTTTTTTTTTTTTTTTTTTGACAGATTTATGGTCCGCCAGCAAGATAGGACAGCTAATCTTAAAAGCAATGTGTCGATTGCAAAACT